>NW_028288799.1:366635-733271 GCF_059628265.1 Tinamus guttatus
GTACAGTTCAAGTTGGATGAGAATGAGCACTTTTCTTCTGTAAAAAAAATTAAAAAAAATAAAAATAAAAATAAATAAAAGAAAGAGCTGGTTCAGGCATGTTCTCCACCATGGGGCAGATGTTCCTCTTGTTTCTACCAGCTGCTAACTCCTGAGTCAGACATTTGCATGAGTCATACGAAACTGTTTGTTTTTGGTATGGATGTTTTCTCCTTGGTATTACAGAGGGAATACCATGAAATTTAGGGGATTTTGTCAGGTTTGTGCCCCTGAAATATTATCTACTATCTCCAGCTATATCATCAGCCTGCCTAGGAAAAAACATATACCTCTTCTTGAAAACCTTGCTTCTGTCAAATGCAAGTCACAGTCATTATACCATTAATAGTGAAGGGGACCATGAGCAGATGATCAAAAAGAAAAAAGCTATTTTGGCAAATTTCCCTTGAAATTCATAAGTTCCTTAAATTATCCCTGGCAGAGTATTTGAAGCAAATGTTACCCAAGAAAAATGAGTCTAATTTCTTATTCTGTAACAATTCAAATCTACTTCAGTGACAGCATAAGGATGGTGAAAATGATCAACTTTTCAGTCGCGACATTACTTTCTCTGACAGATGGGATTAATACTACTAATAGGTGGGGAAGTGGATCTGGTGAATTTCTAGAATTTTGGGTGGCCTGAAGCACAGCATGTGTACCAGGAAGATCAAAAGGAGGTATTTCAAAATAGGGTTAATTGCCTGGTCCCTGCAGACAAAAGGACCTTCTGCAGTCACTGACTGTTACAACTTGCAAAGGAACAGACTCCAGTATAATGCACCAAAGACATTTTATTGAGCATGAGAGAAAACTTATATACTGTACTATACCAGATACAATACCTTATTTGTCTACATGTATGTGAAACAGTTAATAAATAAACCAATAATCTGAAGACTCATATTAAAACTACTCAGTCAGCTTCTTGGTTATGTAGCAGACGGGATAGCAGACAGGACAGTTGTTTTGCTCCTTGTTTTACTGACACCTGCACTGCCTTCATTGGAGTTGGCTATCTACTAACAAGACATTCTGGATGGATGCCTGCTTAAGGAACAGCGATATCAGCTGACTGATTGGACTGTGAGTAAAGTGCATAGGGTAAAATACTACAAACATCACACCTGGGATGTTTGGCTGCTTAATGGCAGTCAGTTGTGCTCTTATAAGAAGAATGAGTTAGAAAAAAAATAATCCAGGGAAATGAAGCAAACACTTATTAGTACTGTAGGTCAGAGAGAAAGCTTTTAATCCCATGCTGTATCTGATTTAGAGCATGAGCAGGGTTTCTATAATCTCAAGGAGTGGCTCTCCACAAAAACCTGATGTCATATGGATCTGTGCGCTGAGTAACACGTAACCCTCTGCCCCCTAGCATAAGCCCAGATCACCCTTGTGACTTCAAGACCACCTCTTTTGGTTATACTTTGTACCCTTCCAGAACCCTGAACAATTGTGCTTCCCACAATACCTGTGTTTTCCCACCATACCCCATAAACTTTTCCTCCACACATCCTACACAGGCACCATGCACACAATATTTTTTCCATGTGCCCTACATATTTTTACTGTGAAAATATATGTACATTGATTAGTTCTTTAAGGTGCTGCTTCCTGGAATAGGCTGAATTCCTGGAATAAGCTGAATTTTGCCTGCCTTTCCCCTGTTAGGGACACAAATATAATTTCTTCTTTAGTTGGACTCTTTGTCTTTACTTGGACCTCTGAGTTTCACTGAACTTGCAGAAATTTCGTCTCTTCAGGATCTCATCTGTCCTTAGGATCTGATTGATATTGACCAGTGAGCTAAAAAAAAAAAAAAAAAAAAAAAAAAAAAAAAAAAAGGAGAGAGAACTGACGGGCAATACGACTGAAGAGACTTTTTATTACAGGAAAGCAGGCTGAGAAGCAGAGATGCCAAAAAGAGTTCTTGAGTAATAAAGATGTGCACTATGTTCTGGGGTAGCCAACAGAAGTCCATATGACAAATTTAATCAAGTATCTAAAATAAACATGTGAAATAAATACAAAAAAAAAGAAAGAAAATGATCTCATTTCCTATTTTACAGGAGGAGGGTGGAGAGTATTTTGAAGAGGGAGGGCTGACAGGGCTCTATACGCCTGTTTGCATGTGTGTGATTTAAACAGACACTGAGGAAATGAATTCTGATGTCAGGTTTCAGCCCTTTCACAGAATTAATATCAGCTGGCAAGATCACAGTATGCCTGCCCCGAAGGACTTATCAAATCAAGTCTGGATCCTAAAAACATAGCATTGTGAGAATTTGTAGATTGATGGAGCTTGGATCAGGGAATTGTTGGATGTTGCTTTTTGGTTTGAGTTTTGAGATCCACCCCCCACAGTGAGCTTATGTTTTAAGTTTAAACTTGGGAATAAAGGGGGAAGTAGGAGAGAAAAGCCAAGCATTTCAAAGCAGCCAAGCCTCAGATCAAAGGATGAATAACAACAGTCTGTGTGCTTCTGGGGGAGCTTCCTGCCACTGGGGATGGATGGACTGGGCCATGAAAACTCTGAGGAACTGTGTGTGACCAAACCTACCTGCCAGAAAACCTCCAGAGGTCCATCCTTATGGAAAAAAAGCTTAACTCATTCAGTTTGTGGTAGTGGCATAAGACCCACAGAGAGAAATATTAGTAAGACTGTATTATGCAGTAGAGACAAAAGATTCACATATTGGTAGAATAACATATTTTAGAAAAGGCAAAAAAATGGAGTCGCACCTTCAAGCCCCAGATTCTGATGCAGTCTTCAAGGGTTTTTTTTATGTCAAGGAGAGAAATGAATGTCACACAAAAAGGTGGCAATATCCTTGTCATAAAAAATTATATATTGAAGCTTTTATAAATGAACTCTGCTGGATAAATTTGAGTTTTCATGAAAGTTTATGTGACTTTAAAAGGACACTTACTAAAATGTGCTTGTCATTATAAGTAATATGGAGTGAATAAACTGGTTCTTTACAATGACCTTAACATTTTTAATACACTAGCAAATTTTGTACTATCCCAGGAGTGTAGACCCAGTGTAGTATAACATTTTGTCACTTATTCCCACTTTGTCACTCACTCCTCCAGATTTCTAATAATCCAAGCAGTATTTGCTGAACAATAGTTTGAGTAATCTTCTCCCCCTTTGTATTAGGGGGAGATGCAGGTATTGCTTAGTTTGTTGCAAAAAGTAATGAACTATAGTTTTGTTTGTATTTGTGGAGACAATAAAGTCAAAGAAAATAGCAGCTTGATGACTCAAAATATGCTAAAAAATTCACTTCCTTTATCTTAGTCATTATCTCAGTTGGAGTCATCAAGCTGTTATTTGAGATAATGTTTAAGTTAAAGGAAGTGATTTTTTTAGCATATTTTAAGAAGCCCAGAGGAATTAGCATTGTTTACAGCAAATTGGAGTCTGGAGAGAGATATTCTTTGAGAGGAAAAGGGAAAATGTGTCCTTTTTACCAAGCATGATGGACAACTGATACGTCTCCCCTGTGTCTAGGTAGGTGAATAATGTGGGAGATGTAAGAACAGGTGAGGGTAGTTTGCAGGGCAATTGTGAAATTAGTGAGATCATTTAAAATCTTTCCCAAACATCAAAAAAATCCCCTATTTCTATTACTATTTTTTAAGCACATCCCCCTCTTTTAACTAGTTTTAATTTTGTGGTTAGCAGCTGACAATAAAAAGAAATAATAGCCTGAAGTACCCTTGGCTATATACCTGGTTGTCTGTTTCCTGGGATGGTGGCCTGGAATGATGCCCTGGGATGATTAATAAGTAAGAGAAGAAACAGTTATTTGCTGCCATTTGCATTCTTTCCTTCAGTTTGTTCAGAAGGCTAACAGCCCATCTCACTTCTGTCAGTACTATCCCACCGGGGAATTTAGCGCTGCATTTGGTCTGTTCTCCGATCCTCCTGAGTCCTTCATTTCCAAGCTGCAGAACCACCCACACATCCACTTGAAATCAGGTAGGGACTGAAGATGCTTGACATTGTGGAGGACTCAAGCCTTGGCTGTTAGTTTTAGACATTTATCTTCTAGGTGATTTTTCTACGGAGTGGTGGTTTGATTTTTGATTTTGTAGTATGTTCTTTGTAAAGGGTTTTTTAAGCTTCTGGTGGAATAGCAGCCAAGTAAGTGGTCTGGTGCCTTCAGAAGGATAGTGTGAGACTTATCAGATGTATGCCCGCTCTGCAGTTGTTCTGATATTTGGCACTTCTGTTAACCTTTTTCTGCCTCACTTTCCATGACTGTGAAAGATATACAATGATTATACAATAGAATGGGGCATTTTAAGACTTTTAATGTCTTAAAATTGATGATCCATATTTAGTTAATTAGGTAAGCAAAGACCTCGCTTCAAAGATATGCCTAGCCAATGATTGTGACTCAAGTGGTTATAAATTTGCAAATGCATGTTAGTTTTTGTATACTTCACTGAAACTGGTCTATGGGAGAAAAGAATTTTATGGTGGCCATGTATAAATTCATGTGTCAGCAGATTCTTCTGCTGCTGAGGCAAATTAGGGACCTAGCTGTGACTTTTTTATTATCTAGAATGTTATTTGTGCATCTCATATGTATTTTGTCTATTAACTGACCTCCTCTTACATTGTGTAACCTCACTAATACCGCTGTTATACCCAGCATCATCCTAGGGCTACATGGAAGATGGATGGACTAAATGAGGCAAAACTGCTCAGGACAGGTCCTGTTTGGCTCAGCAGCAATTTTCTTGTGAGTTGAGAAGGCCTGCTTGAAATGACTATGGGATTGCTTACAGAAAAAACAACTGTGCCCATTTGGTTTGTGGTAACAACTGTTAAGGAGCTCAGTGTTTTGCTTTTCTCCTGTGCACATGGTTGTGCACAGTAGCATGTGTGCTCAGCCTTGTATTACTGGAGAACAGTGTCTGAAAAGTCTTGTTGGCAGGCTTGCAAGGTGGAAGAGGGCAAACTCTGGTTTGAAATTAGGAAGACACAAGAGACATAATCAGTGCTTTGATTTCTCTTCCTCCTGTCTCCCTCCTGCGAGATATCTGTTTGACCCAGGAACATTCTGTGTATGAGTGGAAAAAGCTGCCGAAAAGCGTTTAATTTGGGAAGATGAATGTATTGTGAGATCACAGAGGGAACACAGTACTTCATTAATAGACAGGGACACTATCCATTCCTATAATTGCTGCCAGTTTGATTCCCAAGTCTCCTGAAATGTTTGCTCACAGAATGAATCAGTTGCAGTTACTGGAAGCAACAGTTTCTGGTCTGAATCAGATATTTTCACCTCTGAGCTCTCATTGGGCAATCAGGTAGAAAAGCCGTTGATGCATTAAGTAACAGCAGGAAATCATGGAATTGCAGAACTCTGACCCATTTAGAGAAAATGAACTGCCTAAAGCTGAAATAGGCCACCCTGAAAATAAAGCTACTAGAATTAATGGTTTATCTCCAACTAATTATTCAGACAGATATTTCTAACACGTATGAAACAGTAGCTCCAGTTCATGTGAGCTTGACCCTAATTTGATTCTTCTACTCCTTTGATTGCTAGTCTTAATGAAATTTTATGTGGAAAGGGGAACAACACAGAATTTTAGATCTGAGCATTGCTGGGTTGTTACATGATTAAAAAGAAGTGTGGAAGTCTGTTTATCCCAATCTTCCCTCTTTATAATGGATGGGACCAAATCCCCTTGGCTGCAAATACTTGCATGTGAAAATTGATGTAAGATCCAGACTTTGTTAGTTAGTCTGAATTCAGAAATAGTCAGGAATTTGAGAAATTGCATACATTGGAGTAAGAGAACATCCTTGTGACGTGCAAGCAGCAGCTGAACAGTACCATTCTTTCAATGAGTAAAGTTCTGTTAATGTGAAAACAGTTTTTGACAACCAAAGTTTCCAGTCCCAAGGAAGCTTACCATTTTATTTTGAGATCACTCATCAAGTAGATAACTTGTTACCTGAAATGTTTTCTGCAATGGCCCAGAGTCCTGGAACACAACAACAGCAGTACCAGAAGACTTACAGTGAAGTCTTAAAAGTACTGACAAGAGGCTAGGTCAGCCAAAGCAGCAAATCTCTTGGGCGTGGAGTGGAGAGGAGTGGCAACAGTAAGGAGATCATGATGACAACCCCTGAAGCATGCTGCAGCACAGAGGTGTTGTGTCTGAGACTGTTGCCATGGCATTTCTTTGGAGAAACATTTGGAGCCTTTGTACTTACTGATGTAGTACTGCTTCAAGAGCCAAAAACTCTGTGGCTAGTTTAATTGAAATTCCATTAAAGATGCTTACAGAGCACTCAGCACTATCTTGGCAATAAATCTACTGCCTTGAATGAGTGCAGTATCTCTGAGAGAAAGAAGACATCTATCAAATGAGATGATAGCTGCATGTAGAAAAGCAAAATGGTCTTACAGCTTAATCTGAAGGAAAGATCCTTGCCTTTGTCTTCTAGAGACTGCTATTTTGTGTTTTGACAGGTCACTTTGGTATAATCAGATTTTAGTGAAACATAGACAAAACAGTTACTTCAGGCCCCATACTTTGGGCCCCATAAGAAAGAGGCATTCAGTAGGCAGATACCAAGCTTACCTTCTTTGGCTTGTGACTCTATGAATCTACCTGATTTTATTTTGCATCGTCAGTTAAACAGGATGCAAAACAGCTTAGAAGCTGATTTTCTGAGTCATTTAACTCCCAGAACACCAACTCTGAAATGATTTATCTCAACTTTGTTGAATGCTTGGTGGGTCTGAAAATAATGCTTTGGGTGTCTGGAGCCAACAGACTTTACTAGAAGCACCTGATCTTGGACTTAGGTATTATTAGGCTGAATAAAAAGCTGTTAGAGCCCTTTAGTATTTCTTGTGCTATGTTCTGTACAGGTATTAATACGGCTTTCTGGAAAGTGTTTGCCTCTCCGTGGGTGCCACATGAATTGCAAGTTAGAGCTGCTTGCAGATTGTTCCTATTGGTGTTCAAAGAAGAGGAAAGCTATATAGGTTTAAGTCTGTTTTGTGGAAGAAAAAAAAAAGCTAAAAAATAGAAAAGAACCTCAGATATTAGGAAATCAGCTTATCTTTCTTTTAGAATGCTTTCTTTATTCAAAAGTACTTTTGCACAGAGGATTCTGTGTTTTTATTACACCTTTTCTATGTGTCTTCGATTTTATCAGGCTATGTCCATTTGCTTTGTCAGGGTTTGGAGGGCTATGAACTGCGCATTTAATTCAGGAGCTTTTGAAATTAATTTTACTTTGTGATTCATTGTACAAGAAGAAAAAAAATACATAAAAAAGTGAACCTGGCAATAAAAGAGTGTTGTGAAATGTGATAAGGGAGACAAGTTACCTGTGTATATGCAGTAACATGGGGGTTTCTGGGATAAGGGACCAGCCCTCAGTGGGTCTGCAAAGGCAGAGGGCAGTAAGGGTCCACAGTGGCATGTCTAGGTCTGAGGCAAGATTAGGAAGGGTAGTCGGATCCCTGAGTTTACTGTCAAGGAAAGGAAAAGGTTGTAATGGCCATGAGAAGCATCAGAAGCTGCCCTAAACTCTGCTCTCAACTGAAGGAGGAAACTAGCAACTTCCTGTAAGGCCTCAAGTCTGTATCACAAGTTCCCACAGCTCTAGAAACTCAGGAGCTCAGTGGCTCCAATTGATGCTCATGAGTGTTCACCTTCACACCAGAGAGACAAGATAAACTAGGGAACCTCAAGTGCCACTTACCTAGGATAAAGCCTCCACCATGTTCCCTACTGCAGTGTCTTTCATCTTTGAAGATTATATTCAGTGTCTTTTTTGTGAAATGGGTTAAATACTGAACATTGCTGACCATCTTGTACGCAGACCCATCTAGCCAAAGTGTGTCTCTGCCACTCTAGCCTGCTATGAGTGCCCTTGTTCATGCTTTGAATCCACTGATCAGTCAAGATCTGTTTGAGGGACTAGCATCCCTCATATTCTGCCTCCTCCTCCCTGTCTTTTCCCTTTCATTCAGTGCTGCTGAATATATGTAAGGTATGTTTGTCTCCTTAAATAGACACATTGCTGTGAGCCATGTATTTAGTCAATGGGGAAAGTCTGTGGGGTAGAAGGGCACACCCTGCAGGGTCTATTGGACATTGTTATTCTAGTCCAAACACATTCAAAAATGCATTTAGGAAGTAGGAAGCAGCTCAGTTTGCACTGGTAGTTAAATCAGCTGATCACAATGGCTCTTTCTAGTTCTTTTTGACTCTTAGATTTTATGTACAGTATCTGTACAAGTTGTATCAATGTGTTTACTTAATTGCAAAATTTATTCTATCTCCAAGCCCACTGTGAAATACCACTCAAATTTCTACGCTTAGAAGTAAAGAAGTTGTCTTAATTAAGGCCAATAGAGTCTGCTGCCATACATGAAATATTAAAATTCATTTGGGGCAGGAAGATTGCACTTGTTTCCATGGACCTCTACTTGCAGAGAAATCAATGGGAAAGAAAAAGGCAAAACAGTAGATACGATATAACTCATACATAAAGATTCACATAAAGGATTAAGGAAAATCTGATCTTTTTACATGATGATGAGTACAGTCAAGCAGATTTTCTTCTGGAGGAAATATCTAGGCGCAGTCACTGATAGATGCTCAGCTTGCTTCACTCAAGCAAACAGAAAGGTGCTAAAGTCTTGCTTCAAGTACGCAAAAATGAAAGCTAGTGTCAAATGCAGTGGGAACTTAAATTTCCTTTAAGCAAGTGAAAGGAAATAATTCTGCAGATTTTCATACTACAGCATGTCATAAAGCATAAAGCATAAAGCTTGCCAGATTTAAAGGACTAGATCATTCTATTTAACAGATTTACAGCAGACAAATTATATGACCAATGTTAAGCATCAAATTCTGAGTTATAAAGTTCACTTCTATGAAGAAAAATAAATATCTTCCATAATGCTGTACAATATGACAGGCATAGCTTACTAGGCATACTTTTAGTCCAACAGAGGTTACTGTCCTCAGACACAGAACACTAATTGAACTAATGAGTCTAAAGTACAATGTCTCCTGTTTTCTGAAGCACCATCTTAGATTTCAATATTTCTGAGAAAGAGAAAGCCTGTGTGTGGATCTCTGTGGACTACATGTGTTTCCTCATCAGATATTACTTTATGGATAACGGAAGTTCTCTGCCATGAATGAGACTGAGATTTCAAAACCTGTCTGTGTTCCAAATTTCAGTGAAAACAAAATAGCTTGATATTCCCCTCGAAAGAGAGAAAAAAAAATAGATTTGGTTTTCTATCAATAAAAATTACTGGCAGTTTGAAATGTTGTCTGTCTCCTTTGTCCCTTTTGTATTATGTAATTTATTAAAATTAGAAATTACATTATATGGTATTTATTATGGCAATCTTTTCTAAACTAAATGTAGCCCACTCTGCTGAGTGTTTTCTTTGAGATCCTAAAAGTCATGTATGATTAGTTGAGAGAAGTTCTGAAGGTCAGCCTCAGTCTCAAAATTTTCCAAGCTCCCGAGTAATATATTAAGATGTAATTAAAAAAAATCAGAAATGAAAACAATGTTTTAAAATTTAACTAGAATGAAGTAAATTGAATAATTTCTTTCTATCACAAAATCTTTTTTTTTCTACAGTTTTATGTAACTGGGGATTTGACAGTCCTTTTATTTGTTTTACTCCCAATAGACTTGTCCTGAAGAAATATTTTTTGCTTTTTTTTTTTAATCATTTTTACTTCTGTCCCTTGAGGAATAATTACTAGACACTTCACAGCAGAATAGACTACTGGTGCAATAATGTATGTAGTACTTAACTAACACAGGTTTATGCAGCAATTACTAACATTTTTCTGATACTATGTTTTAACTGCTGAAATGTGATAAAACCCTAACAAAGTCAAATCTTTACACACCAGATAAAATCACTGAAAGTGCCTAAGGGGTTATAAACATTTAATGTATCATTTTTCAAACAGTTTGTTATTTAGCCTTTGTTTGAAGCAACTTTTCAGAACTCAGACTTGGGCTAAAATGTTCAGATGTTCCAGTATTTATATATAGGTAGATAGATATGTATATGGCAAGTGTACATTGTAAATATGCCTACCACTGTGCTTAGCTAAAAAGGGGGATTAGTGGTAGATTTATTCTTGGAGTTTCAGGGCTGAAGAAACCATGCATTGATTACATATATATACACCAAACATACATATACACATGCAGTCCCTTCTCTCCCTCAGGAAGTGCCATTTCCTCATGAAAACTGCTAATCAAGGAAGAAGTCCACAGCGAACTTACAAACCATTACTTACAAAATAGATGATTAAACATGAACAACACTTGAGTTGTTTTGTATGCCTAGGTAGCAGCACAGTGGTACTAGACAGCAGGAGTCCCTAATATTAGCAGTACTCTCTTGATAACTAGGAAGAACAGCGAAGTAGTGAATAGGGACTTAATTGTCACTGTCTTTTTTGTTTGCTTGTTTTCTCTTTGTTTACAAAAAGCTTTACTATCTTGAAATTAAATTTGCTTTCTCTAGGTTTCTCTTGGTTAATTTCCAAACCACAAGATACCCTTGATATTCAGCTCAGTGACTAACTTGTCTCAGTGGCTAAATTAGAAAACAGTGCAAGTAAATCATGTGCTATGTTTAGAGCACTTCTGTCTGTCATGACCAAAAATGTTGCGATAAAGGTAACTGATTACTGCTCTTGGCTGGATGTAATCACTGCAAGCATCAGGAGCTGCAATACCTGATATTTCCAATAGAGTGAAAGCATGGATGTAATCAGCTGTGATTAGGAATAGGTGTTTTTTAGGCTATGAGGAGCAATTGCTGTAGAGCAGTTGGTTTGAGAACTTTGTCTTATTTTGAAATTTGCTGTGAAGACTTCAGCATAGCTGACAATTGGCTCGTTTTCAGGGTGTCGTCTTCCAGGACTTGGGAAGGACATCTGCAATCTTTGCAGAGACATTTTTACACATTGCAGAATATTGATGAGTCCGGAAATTGTTGTGCATAGCTCATGGCAGCTCAGTGTATTGTTAAATGGTATGCAGTTCTAGTCAAGATAAACTCTTCTGTTGTTAATGAGAATGCCATAAGTATTTTTTTTTCTCTAAGATTTCCATTGGGCTCTGGGAGTTAGTAGGGAATTGTTGTTTTACTTTACTGTTCCTTCAATCCAGAAGGCTAGAATGGTCAAAAAGAATGAAGAAAAGCCCAAATCTGAGAATCCAGACAGGTAGCTAATGCATACTCAGGTTGGCATTAAGACAAGGGAAAGAGCCAAGAAATCTAAGTACAGCTCTGGCATCCTTCCAGAGGTTTCTGCAGAACAGGAATGTTTTTGCTGTTCACTTACACAGCTGACCTGGGTTTGTGCCAGAGGAGGAGGAAGGCTGAGGAAGCCGTGTGTGAGTTTGTCTGTACGTCTGCTGTATGAAATACGTCTACTTTCCTCCCGGCAACCACGTCTGTTTGCAAAATTACCATCTCCCCAGTGGAATGAGGTCTTCTGAACAGTAGGGAGGGACTGGATAACATTTCTGTTTGTTTTGCTCTTGTTTTCATTACTGAAAGTTTTGCCTTTCAGTACCTATGAACAAATGTGCTAACTAAGGCTTTTGCTTCTGTAATGACAATGTCTAAAATGTCCCCTTCTGATTCTCATTTGTGTTTCTGATTCTCATTTGTGTAGAGTATTTTAAATTTCTTCTTTTCAGAAGACTATTATTCACACACCATTATTCATTGGTTTCATAGGGTGGTGCCCAACTTTAACCCAGAAGCAGTGTTCTTTAATGAGCATGAGCAGGTGCTTCTGCTACTAACCAGACCTTGTCATTCATGAGCCTTTTTTGTGGCTGTAACCATTATGCATTCAGGTCTGTGACAGCAGTGTTTATTTTCATGTAGGCTCACTTCAGAGCTGTACAGGAACAGGGCAGAAAGAGGTATCCCTTCGTTTCCAGAGGGGAATGTCTAATGTCATGCCAGATAGTTAAGGGTGTAGAAGAAATGGGTGTCAGGCAGTGGGAGAATTGGGAGGAAGAAAGGTGCTTTGAGTTTCTTCCCTGTGTTACTGGTCCCATTAATAAAACATCTAGTGCTTGAATACTGAGTATGTGCTCAAAATTTCCTCTCACTTCTGAATGACCTACTGCACAAACATTAATCTGTTGACATGTAATAACTACCATCAAACAAGATGTTATTCAGCACTCTAAAATAATCTAGAATCCATTTGAAGTAGTCAGGTTAATCTCCATCAACTGTGAGTGGGAGAATAAAAAACAAATTGTTCACAGCTGATCCACTCCCTAGCCCCAAAGATTTTTGCAACTGGTAATGTGGTTGGAATAAATTAAACTGCTGCATCATTCTTTAAGGATCTTAAATATTTAACTTTTAAGCTTGGACTTAGATAGGGACTGGAGTATCATCTTTCCAGTATTATTTCTACATTTTTAACGTTTTCTGGTCAGTTGAAGAACTGTTTTGAAATTCAATCTTTTAAAGGCAATATAGGGAAATTACTTCTATTTAAAGAGGAAGGCTTTAGTGTTTATGCTTTGTTCTTTGGATTATGATTTTTGCTTAAATAATGCTAAGTGAGCTGATGTAAGTGATGAAATGTGGATATATATGGTATAAATGGAAAGCTTACTGGAAAGAAAGAATTGCATCTAGTTACTTTATGAGATAGAAGTCACACATGTCATGCTTATACAATGCCAAAGTCCTTCTGACATGAAGCAACATAAATTGGATCTGTTTCAGTTAGAATGGTAGTTCTTTATCTATAAAGAAATGGCCAACAGAAAAAACTTACTGAGCAAAACAGCCATTCTTGCTGCATTGTCACAGGGGTCAGGTCACTCACAGCTGTATTTAAGTATCCTGCCAACATTTAAGTGGCATAAGGCAACTGTATAAGCCTGTTGGAAAGAGGTTCCCTCAATTTTTCAGCTTTTCACTGTGTGTTTGGGGGAAGTAGAAGAACAAGTGTGTATAAAAAAAGAACTCCAATAATGGGGAAGACTAAGGAGTTGATTCCTCTGCCAAAAATTGGTGGCAGGTGAGGGGAGAAGTCATTTTATTCATAGTTGGAAGCAGTAGAAGTTCATGCCATTTTTTTTTTCTTGCTTCCTTCTTGGAGGTAATCAGTCAAGATAATGGAACTCTGTTACTATGTGTGCTGGAAAACATTGACTCAGCAGTTGCAAGTCTTCCTTTGGCTGACAAAGCAGGGGTGTGTTCACTGAAAATCATAGAATGCTTAAGGTTGGAAGGGACCTCTAGAGATCATCTAGTTCAACGACCCTGCACACGCAGGGTCACCTGGAGTACGTGGCATAGGACTGCATCCAAGGGGGTTTTGAAGATCTCCAGAGAAGGAGACTCCACAACCTCTCTTGGCAACCAGTGCTCTGTCACCCTCACTGTTAATGAATTTTGCCTTAAGTTCCTGTGGAACTTTTGATGATTCAGTTTTTGGCCATTTCCTCTAGTTCTGTCCGTGGCACCACTGAAAAGAGACCATCACCGTCCTCTGCATTCCCTCCCTTGAGGTACTTATAGACACTGATCAGACACTGATCCCCTCTCAGCCTTCTCTTCTCCAGGCTGAACAGGCCCAGCTCCCTCAGCCTCTCCTCACAGGGCAGATGTTCCAGGCCCCTGATCATCCTTGTGGCCCTGCGCTGGACTCTCTCCAGCAGTTCCACATCCCTCTTGTACTGTGGGGCCCAGAACTGGACACAATACTCCAGATGTGGCCTCACCAGGGCTGAGTAGAGGGGCAGGATCACCTCCTTCGACCTGCTGGAGACGCTCTTCTTAATGCACTCCAGGATCCCATTGGCCTTCTTGGCCACGAGGGCACACTGCTGCCTCATGGTCAACTTGTTGTGCACCACGACACTCAGATCTTTCTCCACAGAGCTGCTCTCCAGAAGGTCAGTCCCCAGCCTGTACTGGTGTCTAGGGTTATTCCTCCCCAGGTGCAGGACCTTGCACTTGGCCTTGTTGAATTGCATGAGGTTTTTCACTGCCCAGTTGTCCAGTCTGTCCAGGTCCCTCTAGATGGCAGCGCAGCCCTCTGGGGAATCAGCTGTTCCTCCCACTTTGGTATCATCAGCAAACTTGCTGAGGGAGCACTCTGTGCCTGCTTTCATCCAGGTCACTGATGAAAAAATTGAACAGGACTGGACCAAGGACTAATCCTTGGGGGACACCACTAGCTACAGGTCTCCAAGTAGACTCTGCGCTGCCTAACACCACCCTCTGAGCTCTGCCATCCAGCCAGTTCCTAATCCATCTCACTGTGCACTCATCTATCCCACACTTCCAGAGCTTGCCCAGGAGGATGCTGTAAGGGACAGTGTCAAAAGCTTTGGTGAAGTTGAGATAGATGACATCCACTGTTCTCCCCCCATCTATCCAGCTGGTCATTCCATTATAGAAGGCTATCAGGTTAGTCAAGCATCTTTTCCCCTTGGTGAATCCATGCTGACTACTCTTGAGCACCTTCTTGTCCTCCACTTGCGTGGAGAAAATGCCCAGTATGAGCCATTCCATCACTCTTCTGGGGATGGAGGTGAGGCTCACTGGCCTGTATTGTCCTGGGTCCTCCTTCTTGCCTTTTTCGAACACTGGCGTGACATTGGCTTTCTTCCAGTCCTCCAGCACCTCTCCCATTCTCCCGGATCTTTCAAAGATGATGGAGAGTGGCTTAGCTCTGACATCCGCCAGCTCAGACAGCACTCTGGGGTACATGCCATCAGGGCCCATGTAGACCTTACAGATGCAGACCTTACAGATGCAGATAAGGTCCCCACTAGCTATCCCTTTGTTTTAAGGGGAAAATAATAATTCACTTAGTCCTAGTAGTCTATCACTAGCTCTTCTCCACTATTCCTGACCTCCCTGCTTCCAGCTGCTCTCCAAAATGTGCTTTTGAGTAGTGAAATGGGATACTTTTGTCTGTATATTTTGTTGTTAGTGATCACAGTAACAGCTACTCCCACGTAGCTTTTAAAGCATGGCGATGCCAGTTACACATTTAACAGCCTTCAAAGCCACTAGCAGATTTTTTTTTTTTTGCCAACGAAAAGAATATAAATGCTTCTCAGGCAGTTTTGGACTCAGGTGTGTAACATGTTGGATCTGAAGAGAAAGCATTTAATTTTCAGCCCTGTCAGTCAATAAAGCGTTGCTGAGCTTCTCCAGTACTTAGCATTCCAGAGAGTATTATACTGAGCTAGTGACCAGCCTTGGAGAAGGAAGGATTGAAATCCAAGAGCAGGGAGTGACGCTTTGCATGACCCTGGCTCAATGAAGCAGCTAGCATGTATTAACTCTGGCAATAACTGCAAATGAATTCCTTTGGAGCTGCCATCTGGTTTCATATCACAGAAGACTATAACTACATTAAACTTGAATAAATTAGGATTTTTAGAAACAATTTGGATTCGCTATTTCACTCAATTAAACCCCCTTGCTATTATGACTGGACATACTCAAGCCTGAGTCTTGTCTTAGTCTTAGTCCAGCCTTAGTCTTAGTCTCCAGTCTTAGTAAGAGTTTATGCCTATTTTAAAAATTTGTTTCTAATCATTTTGGTTTCCTTAGACTTGTTTTGGGAGAAGAAAGTAATGCTTGCAAGTCATCACAACAACTCAGCTTTTGGAGAGAGAGATCATTTCCTTGGCTCCCGTTACTCCTATGGGAGAAGCAAGAAGGTGGAGAATTGCTGAGACAGGTAGTCCACATGCTACCTGAACAGGCAGGAGATGTAAGAAAGCAAAAGAGAGATAGTCAGCTGTAATGAATGTTGGCCTTTTACAAGGAGGGAGAGTAGTGAGTGGATTGAAAGGGAAGGGAAAAGCAATGGGTTTTGTGATGGTGAGAAAAGGAGAACATGAGGGAATGCAAACATGGGAGGAAGGGAGCTAGGAGTATGTAAGGGAAAGAAAAGGGATTGTTGAGGCTGGAAAACCTGGCTTTCATTAGAATTATTTCATTTTTAGTAGTGTTAAAACCAAGACACCCTGGCAGCTATTGCCTCAAAATTTCAAAGTTTCACAACTAAAACTGTCCAAGAAAATCATCTCACAGTGATACTAAGACTTTCTAAGCAGTCATGTCTCACCTGCCTCAGCTCCTAACTTTCCTTCTATGGACTTCTAGACAGTGTGTTATCCCATGGTCATTACTTGAGAAAGACTTGTGCCTTTTAAATGAATGAAATGAACACTTCTAGATTTGGTCATGGGTTATTGATTTCCCCAAAAATTTGTATGGATGCATTGAGGTTATGCCCATAGTATAAAACTGAAAAAGTGGGTGCTGGTCTCTCAAGATCATGGCACAATCACTGTGCCCCAGTAGTCCCCTTTTGTTTCATTGGTCTATGCTGCCAGCTTCCACATAGGAGAAATCTCATCATCAAATAGAGCAAGTGCAGAAACTACCGATAGCTCCTGTCCCTTGCCACCAGGGCAAGGGCAGAGGGTGTTGAGCCTGTAAGCAGCTAGAGCTACAGGCAGCATAAAGATTAAGTCATACAGAGGGAATAAAGCCATGTTTGACTACAGCCACACTTTGTGGTGCTATACTCAAAGACAACTTAGATCGTAGCCTGTGCCTGCCTGTATTCACACAGATTCTACTTCAAGGTCTTTCAACACCTCAGTACTGTTTGTACTGCTTTTGCCTGAGTTTTATAAATGAAACCTTGACAGGACCTTTCCAGTTCTGGCACCTGATTGAACTTTTGAAAAAAAAATTCGTCTTACATTTCTAACAGATTACTGTGGCCATTGTTTCTAGCCATGCTTCCTGAAGCTAAAAATTCTGCTTTTGGTAGGGCAGGTGCCAAGACTGCAGCATCATGACTACTTGAAAGCCTAGCTGCTTCTGACAGGTCAAAATTCTGACAGGTCTGACAGGTCTTTTAGGTCAAATTCTCTATGAAGAGTAGGCAAGCAGGGAAGAGTTAACTGTCTTTTTAATTTTCGGTCAACTACAAAATCTCATTGCAAAGATATGGTAACAAGGTAAGGACAATGTAGGAGGGATTTCCTGTTTTTCTCTTTTCTTTCCGCCCCCCCGCTAGTTCTAGACTAGCAATTCCAAGTACTGTTTTGAATGACTGCTTACACTGGCAGCTGTGGTGACACTATGGTAAAACACAGCAGATGTGTCTAATCAAATAGCCTTTACATCTCCTGCAGGAGGGTGACCACAAATACTAGGGCTTCTTTTTAAGCATAGAATAATAAGAAGCTTTCTTTACATATATTATAGTAGGCATTATATTATATTACTATATATTATAGTAGGCATTACCAGTCAGCTGTTTTACAACATGTTTTTTGAGGGTTTTCCCATTATTTCAACATTTACCCTTCGTAACTTAGGAAGAGAATATAATGGAATTGGCTTATTTGCATATTTTAGGTTGTGAAACCCAGTGGATGAAAGAAGCATCTATATATGCTTGGACCTGGAAACCAGTCAAGTCAGTTCTCATTGGATCTGTTTAATGACTAAACCTACTAAAAATATAGGGACAGGGATTTGTTTTGAACACCATCCTTATTTAGTCATCTCAGTGGAGTTTATATTTTCTGATCCAGATTGTTTTGTTGGCAAGGTCACTTCACTATTAAAAGGCCCGAGTCTGTGTGAATTTGAGGAGGATAACCCTAGAAGATGTTACACATTTTAAATGCATTCATCCCTTTAAGCAAACAAACTGAAAATTTTATTCAGGGAAAACTCAAACAATGATAAGTGTGGTATGCATCCTGTACTGTGAGCATACTGGAATTCATTCAAATGCCCAAAGGGTAATGAATCTTGCTTAAATGAATAAGATCATTTTTCTGTTAAAAGAATACAAAAGATGCTTCTGAATGTTGCTGCTAAGACTACAGTCAGGGAGTCAGTGAATACCTAACTGCTCAATACAAGGCCAAGAAAAAAAAGGGGGGGAGAAAACAGGAAAAATGGATATGTGGTTGATTTGCTTAACCCATGGCATGCAAAATTGGTACTGCGTTATTCTGAAGAAGCTTTAAAGGGAAGAACCCCACGAGTGACCTAGTTTCATTCTGAATGAACTCAGTTCCTGCAGCCCACTTAAAAGGTGGGAAAGGTTTGTTCTTCCAGCAGACAGAAGAGAGGAATTTTCATAGAATCATTATGGTGGGTAAACACCTTCACCATGCCTGCTTTCATTCTTTGGCTTGTTTGCCTATGTGTTTCAAAATAGTAGAAATTATTATGTTTACCTCTTTGAGAGTCAAAGTGTTGGTACACGCACAATTCTATGTACCATCTTTCTACATCTTTCGGTGCTAGGGTGGTGAGGGAGATCCAGTCATGTTCTTATGGTCAAAACAGGAACTAATCTCATGTGGAGCTAGAAATATACATTTTACCTTACGTAGTTCTTTGGGCTTAAAATTAAGCATAGCGTGTAATTTGTAATTTATGAAAATGTTCCCGTAAATAGTTTGCATTATTTAACTCTGAAAAACAGATGTGAACAAGAACATTAAAAAGGAGGAGAGAGGCTCTTAGTTCTTATTGCAGTGCTAGATTTCATTAAAGCATCACAATTAGAGCTGTGATGGCAAGAATAATAAAATAGTTAAGTGCTGGAAAAAAATGCCAGCACAGGCCATTCTGGGAATATAAACATATATATATATCTATTTAATTCTATATCTGACCTTTTACAAATTCAATGATTTGCTTATCCTGACACTTCCCAAATGTCAAGATTTCCAAAAAGGCATAGGTCTAAGTTACTGCTGCTGAGCATATCTCTGTTATGGAAAAAAAAAAATCATAGACAAACACCTACAGAGCAAGCTATAGGATCTGAGGAAAGGCTTGATTAAATCAAAGACCCTTTTACATGGACATGTATGTGGGGGAAGGGGACTTTCATTTTATTTTCAGACTGATACTATCATAACCAGTAGGTCTGATCCCCAAATTGAGCTCTGTAAAGCCAAGATTTAAAAAGCTGAAATTAAATTGAGCATACCATTCTTGACAAAAAGTGCCCTGTTTTGCTTCTGGTCCCTTGCAGTTACATCTGTGAGACTTAGAGATGATAAGCTACAGGTTGCTTCCAAAAGTCTGAGGACAATTAAAGGATGTAATAGAGCTCGAAGAAAGGATTCAGTCTTTCAAGGCAAAGCTTGGTAGCACTGAGCACTTTCATCTCCTCTTTCCAAACATAAGATCACTGCTCAGAAACCATTTATGGGAAATTCGTCATCCTTTTCTATATGAGCTCACTAAAAATATCCTGGTCCGAATGTATCAAGTTAATTCTCAAGGGATGATTCATCTACATAACCTGAGTTCCTGCAAGATGTACTCCTACTTCATAGGAGTTCCAAGGCCAATGTAGACTTCCTCACCTTTAAGGCCTATGCTTTCTAATTTAAAGCTAAAGGAGAAAAAAAAAAAAAAAAGCACTTCATGCCTTAAAGCTATTACTTCAAAGAACAAAAACAAACACTTAGTGTCACAAGTCCCTTACGAAACTTCTCGCTTTCTCTGTGTTTATCCTTGAAAAACATTTTGCTTTCTATGTATGAATATATATAAATTTAAATTTTTACATATATATTTGCACCAAAAAATGTTTAAAGGAGTAAGGTCTATGGACTTCTGATAAAGAAACATAGATGGCCAGGACTCCTAGAAGTCACATTACCATCACCGCAAAGTCAAAAATACATAAAAGAAAACAAATTAAAAAATGCTGCAGATTTCATTTAGTCATGGCTCAGAAACTAACTCTAGAGCTTTTCAAAGGCTACTGGCAATAAAAGGTTTATGTAACTTCCTTCTTCTGGTAGTTCTGATTTTGTAACGGGTTATCTGAAGAGGTAAATGTAGAGCACCTCTTCCACCCTCATCCTTTTGGGAAAAAAGCATTGCTAGAACCAAAATGTCCAGAATCTTAGTTACCTAACTTTAGACATTTTCAAATGAACTGAGTGAATCTTTGAAGACTGTGCAAACAGCAGTAAAGTAGCAAACTGAATTCAGAGAAGCACTTCTGCTAAGGTGAACCTAATGCCCATTTCCAATTCAGTCCTGCTGCTGTGGGGCAGGAGTAAGTTCATCTATGCCAGGCAGGACCTTTCATCCCAAGCAGCACCAGACCAGAACTGCATGGGGTGTGGGATAGCACCACATCATTGCACAAGGCAGCTGCTGTTGTTCTATACAAAATGTTCTCCATGCAGACGGCATAGCACAGAGGTACAGATGTGTTGGCCTTAACCCACCCTGGTTAGTGTTGCAGCAATCTCATCAAGTAAGCCTTGGGTTCACAAACCGCATGCAGAAGAAGGCTGGATGTGAAGCCTGAGCTGGCTTGCATGCCTGTGACCCATGCAAGCTGCAGACTCAGCATTCCTGCAGCAGACAAAACTCAAAGTCACTGAGTGCTCCTAATGAACATAAGCTCCGTCCATACTTAGGCTTCTTCAATCTCTGCTGGTTAGACTGATAAAAGATACCTCTCCCTACGAGCTTTGACTTGCTTAGATTAACAGTATTCTGCCACTTGGAGATGGCACAAAGTAATTCCTTTGGCCTGGATAAGGCTACAGTGATAGCAGAGAAAATTATGCTCATAAACCTATACAAAATGTAAGGCCCACAAGACTGGGTAGTTGACACCATTTTGCAGTCTCTTGTTTGCTTTTGCTTTGTTTTTGTTTAATGGCTCCCTGGATTGCCAGAGCTTTCCTAACAGAAAACTCCTTGGGCATCAGTGCTTCTTTCTCAGATGTGCTCCATGTCTTGTCTTCTGCAGGGACAGCCACTTCTAAACACCTGCCTACCCTTGCTGGAATTGGTAGCTAGCCAGTTTTCTTCTAGCAGTGCTGGCATGATTTCTGGAAGGCACTTTGTGGGCTGAGCAGGATTTTTAAAACTAATAGTTGCATGAGATTTTGCCTCTGAACTTGCTACTTGATGAAACATAACAAATTGATGTCTATGTTTTTCATTCTTTACTTACTCAGTTGTATTTTTAACATATTTATTTTTAATACAAACAAATGAAGCAACCTGCCTTGCCGTTTGATATTGACAAAGCTCCTCCATGTTTGGAAAACATTGCAGCAGCCTAAGAAAACATAACAGTGTGGCCATTTCTGCAGCAGCCCAAAATACTCACTTGTATGCTCTGGCCCAGCCATGATATTTTGCTGCTTTTGGCTGTGAGCAGTGTATTGTTTTATGGTAGTTAGCTATTGTATTCCATATATACACATCATTCACATTCTCTGCCAAGGGGGTTTCTTCTTGCAAAGCTTTCTTCATTATTTTTCTACCTGTTGTCTATATTTTTGTTGCCTCTTACCCAGAACCACTAACAGGTGTTTTAAAAAGCAAAACATTCCCTAGCTTTTAATCCGTTCTTTTTTCTCTTCTGGTGCATTTCTTCCGGATTCAATATTTTTAGGTGCTGATTTCCCATATTTTTTATCCTGTTTCATTTTTGTGATAGCTACAGATCATGTCTCTTCCAGATCTATGTGCTATTCACGCTATTTTTTTACCTTCAAATCTTGTTGCATATATTTCCCCCTTCTGTCTTTCTTCACCTTATCTTTGGTGAGAAACAGTGCTTTGGAAGACTTACTGTAAAGGTCCAGTGTTAACAAACAAACAAAAAAACCATAAATGCACACAAAAAGGAAATCACAGCCAGCTCTCAGTAAATTATATGTAAATTAACAATAGTCAAACTTTATACAGAGTAACAACCTGTGGTTCCATGGGTTTAAGATATAAAGTTTTTTGCAGGAGTGCTTTCCTTCTGTATTTAGTTAAACAAACAAGCAAGCTGGTAGATAAAACAATTTGCCCTTTTAGTGTGAGCAGGAGAGATATGTCATGTTCAGTGTTGAGAGATGTCTGTGCTGGGAAGGAGGTTAAAGGAGCGTCCTTACTGGTCAATACCACTTGTTCATGCAGTGGTATGCTTTCTTGGGGTATTCCTTAATGAGTTTCCTTTGATGTCTTCCCAGTCCATTAAATTCATGAAAGGAATTTAATGAAATTCTATTTCATTAAATTTATTGATGAAGTTCTTTCTTTGAGCTACTAAAACAAACTTCATGGTCTACGTTTAACAAGTAAGAGTAGGAGGAAGAAAAGGAGGGAAGGAAGTAGTCATCACAAATACATCTCAAATTTGTGCTTTAGGAAGCAAAATATTTTGAAAGGTTTGCAATAAGCGTGCAGGCTGAAATGTCAAACTCAGTCATTCGAAAAGCTTTGTAATATTTTGAAAATCATTTATGAGCTTGAGCTTGTAAGTGCTGGGAAAGCTAAACAATCCCGGACCAGATTGCAATTGTGTAACAGTAGAGTTATAGAGTCTGTCAATGTATACTTATAGGAATGATATGGACATTGTGCTTACTGGAACTGTTTCACTAATTAATTTTGAGCAGAAAATAGGTTGTTTTGTAATGCATAAGGCTTCTGCATCTCTGGTTAAACAATAAACATATATCAAGGAAAGGAATGAGCAGAATCTATGGCTCTGATTCACAGAATCACAGAATGGTTAAGGTTGGAAGGGACCTCTAGAGATCATCTAGTCCAATGCTCCTGCTCAAGCAGGGACACCTAGAGCATGTGACCCAGGGTCGCATCCAGGCGGGATTTGAAGATTTCCAGAGAAGGAGATCTCCAGACTCTACAACCTCTCTGGGCAGCCTGTTCCAGGGCTCTGTCACCCTCACAGGAAAGCAGTTCTTCCTCACATGGACATGGAACTTCCTGGGGTTCAACTTGTACCCACTGCCCCTTGTCCTGTCACTGGCCACCAGTTTGGCCCTATCCTCCCTACATTGACCCCTTAGGTACTTGTACATGTTTATCAGATCTCCTCTCAGCCTTCTCTTCTCTAGCCTCACAGGCCCAGGCTCTACGCTGGACCCTCTCTAGAAGCTCCAAGTCCCTCTTGTACTGGGGAGCCCAGAACTGCACACAATACTCCAGGTGCGGCCTCACCAGATCTGATTAGAGTGTGTTGTGCTATTTACGCTGGTGCTAAACCAGAATGAAAATATCACAGTTTGTACTATTGCGTCCACTTGCAGAGCTACAGCAAGGGACACAGTGCATGACAGCAGCATTTTCTCCATTAGGATATTTAGGCTATCTTGGGATTGGCCTCCTGGATTTTGCATCCTCTTTTCCAGAGAGGAGAACTGCCGTAGGAAATAGTGTTCCCTGATTCCCCCAAATTGGTAAGGTTTGCTCCATTCAGTTATGGGGATCAGTGGAAGGCAAAGCAACCTGGCCTTCTTTTGTTCATGCTGTATATCTCAGAATGACCTGTGAGGAAATCAAAGGCTCTTTCCCTGCCGGGAGCAAAGCTTTTGTTGGTTTTAGTGGCAGAAAGGGCAGAGGAGAGGAGCACCACCCATGGAGCATTGTGCTCACCTTGGCAAGACCTTGGGTCACCAGAGAAATTTGCAGAACAGGGCTAAAAGTCAATGCGTACTCACCTCTGTGCTGTAGGGATTGTGTTTGGTAGGAGTGACAGTGGGTATATATAATAAATTTGCTTGCTATGTTTCTATAAACCTTATAAAAATTCATAGCTGATATGTTTTACTCCAAAGTGCCTTGCATATAGCTCTGGACACACTTTACATTTATTGATGGGTTCTTCTCAGGACAGCTGAGTAGGATTTGGAAATCTCTTCCAAGGACAAGAACAGATTCTTCTAGATAGAGTCCAGTTCACTTGCAAGGCAGCAAGAGGAGACTTGAACAGCAGCTGAGTGAGTGTCCGGTCCCAAATGACCATGCAGTTAGCTGCTGCTTTTGTCACTGCCATTCCTTTTGCTTTCATCAGCTCAGGGTTCATTAGAAAAATAATTTAATATGAGCAGAATGCTCAAGTTTATGAGGAGATTTCCCCACAGTTTGGCTGAAGAGCAGGACAAAGGGAGGGGAGACTGAGCGGAGCCATGAGCGAGTGGGACAAAAAGAGCCATCTGCAAGGAGATGGGGGCCTTTGCAAAGGAGGGAAATAGGGGAATTCCCCCACATTCTTCAGCAAGGGGGACAAAAGGCTCAGGTGACCTTAGGCGAGAACAGATGGCGGGAAGAAGGAGTTCGGTGTAGGTGGGCCGGGAAGGCTGTAACTGAGTACCTTGGCCAATGGGGAAAAGGAGAGGGCATCCCTCGGTCGGGAAATTAGGATAAAAGGGGGGCTGCATCCCCCAGCAATTTGAGAGACCCCACAGGGATATGCCCGGTGGACTTTCCCTTTATTCGAATAAAGTTTTAGGACTCCTCTGTCTCCTTTTTGGACATTCAGTTCTTGACAGCGAGATTTTCTGCACAAATACAAATTTTAGAGAAACATGAAGCTAATCAAATCTCATCAAGACTCACCAGTCTCCCCAGAACTAGATTATAATAGAGAGTGACACTTTCAATTCTGACACTTCGGTTCCTTTGACAGAGATATTAGCAGAAAGGGGAAATGGGCTATTACTGCAACAAAGGCTTTGACAGACCGTGGAAAATGGCCTGTTAACTCATCATCGTGCAGTATTCCACAGCCATCCAAGTTAGCCTGATAACAACTCTGCTCAATTAAAATTGGTTGCTGTATGGTTTTGTCCTTTGTGCAATATGGCACTGTTTTTTATGCATCTGTTATCTGTCTCACATAGACAGGAGTACCAACATACAGCACAACCGGCACAAGTTATTTAAAAAATCCTCTTTGGTTTAGACCTCAGACCCTCTAGCCTTTGATATATGTATCAAGCAAGCAAAGATTTATTACTGTATTTAAGAGAAACGTTGCTTTAAGTTAAGGTGTTGCTCTCTTTTAAGGGCAAGTCCGCTTGCATTGCAGGTGTAGAAGCAGCACTGTCTATTTTTATTGGAGACAATTGCTGGACTGTGTTTGTTTGGATTGTATAGTGTTATATTAACAAATATTATTTGGTAAATTGTATATATTTTAGTTATTTTAAGAGCCAATTCAGACTGCTACATATAAGGGCCAGTTTTCTCTGGTGCTCTAAGAAAACTCTATATGTATGGTAATTTCTAACTGCATATCTCCATGTTTGATACATGCTAATGATATCCCTTCAGCAACTGATGTGTTTGTTCCCGAGCATTTCCATGCTCTGGATCCTGTCTTATTCCCAGACCATCAACAGCACTGAAGTATCACCATTTAGCTAAAGGTGCGGGGTGCTTTGCCCATGTCCTGTCTGTCAAACCGCTATCATTAGACTAGTTCAAAGATGAACAGATACCTATTTGGTCAGAGACCTTAATTGCATGAACATATAGTACTTTCTATAACAACAGATGGCATAAATGGACAAAACAGGTAAGCCTGAGGATCTTTATGAGGTCTGACAAGCAACAGCAAAACCAAATGGTTTATACAAGCTCATGTGTTTTTTGAAGGGTTTCCCTCTACCCAATCTTTTTTTCACTGATTTTTCTGGAAAGTAGTAAATGAAAACAATGGGTAGTTCTCTCTTTTCTTCTTTTCCCTTTGTAATTGAAGTTGGTTTGAGTAAGTCACTCCATGTCAAGACTGCTGGCCAGGCCCTCTTCCCTCACCTTTATATTCCTACTTCCTCTGCTGTGCTGTCTCTGGTGTGTAAATGGTCATCTTGTCATGAACCAGGGTTCAGGGTGCTGATCTACCTCAAAATGAACTATGTTTGGCCTTCATCTGCTTGTTCTTAGTCATGAAATAGACCCTCTCTCATTCTAGCAGAGGTATTTCTTAGGGCCATCCAGGGAACGAACTTAGGAAACTGATCCTGCTAAAAAATAACTGAGTTATATTCTTGGAGTTAGAAGTATATAGTGTGAAAGTAGGACAGTTCAGCAGCACTGCCTCATCCCTGGGATAACGGAGGACTCTCCAGCAGCAGCTTGGTGAGGAGAGGTAGATCTCTGTGGGACACCTAATAATAGTTGCACATGTGGATTCAAGGTTCTCAGGGTAGCTATGAATATAAACAGTGTGGCCATGATCTGAATTAGGATCTGGACACCATGCTGTGGTTCCTGCTGCAACCAAAGAAAGACTTTTCAGCTGACTTTTGGGTTCATACCCAAAAGCAGCACACAGCCCCATGGCCACAAACCCATGGTGGCTGGTGTCAGTCACAGCTGCTAGGCTATGGGGTGGCAACTTTCAACCCACTTTGAGGAGCTGGAGAACAAAGTAAGGAGAAATGTCCTTACTTTATTCTACGGACAAGTATGTTTGTGCCATACAAGTCTAACGAGGTGCTGCCACTGTCCTGTTATCCTCAGGCGCTTTTTGAGTCCAGAGTAGGCAGCAGGTGCCATGCACCTGGTTATCTCTCACCATCAGTGCCTGAAAGCCCTAGGGATGTCCATCGGCTCTTGGGAGCGGTGTTTCTGCAAGAGGAGCAGAGCAGCTTCAAAGTGAGCATTGCCAGTGTTGTGCTGGGCTGGAGCAGGACTGTTATCAGATAACTGCTGCAGTGGAGGCAACATCTGACTGAAAAATGAGAAAGCTCCCACTCTAGTCTTTGTAAAGAGAGAAAAAAAAAAAAAAAGGACGAGAACTATGACTTGGCTATTAATTTACACTCCCAGGAAGAAGCAAAAGATTAACTCAGAGGTAAATTACATTAGCAATCACACAATTACATGAATAGACGAAGCATAAGCCCATCAGACATATCATGAGTTTTCAACTTCAGAGAGTAGAAAATATGTCAGGATCTCAGAGGAAATCAGTCTATGACAGAGTATTTTTCCAGACCTTATTCAAGAAATAACTGTTTTTTTGTTTTGTTTTTGTTTTGTTTATTTTGCCACTCATACCACTAAAATAAAATCTGACTCAGGCAATATTGACCATTCATGAATGTACCTACAGCTATCAGAGTAATGAAGACTGTTAGGAAAACTTCCCATTTCTTGAATGTGTGCTTCAACTGGCCACAAAGTATTTAACAATGTTGACACTCAGGTGGTCACAGTGAAGCTTCAGAGTGAATACTGAATGAAAGTCTCATGGAGATTAATGTTTATAATTCATAAATGTTATTTCAAGATATGTTACTGTTGCTTTCAGGTACCAGAGATCCTTAAATTCTGGAACAGCAATGAGAGTGTAAAATATTTTTTTTAAAAAAGTCTACTTAGGAGCTTTATTTTACTGTGGGCAACTATAACAGAGCAAGTATACTCTCAGGTCCTTCCTGCTGGCACTATCTGCAAATAACCTTCTCCATTTTACTTCTATAACCTTCAAGCTATATCATTGTCTGATTGTCTGTGACGATGCCTTATTCTGTGGCTGCTCTAGGTTGTTCCTGAATTGTGTAGCTGCCTAATTCTGGTGAGTGATCCTATGAGTGTGGGGTATGTGGAAACAGTCAAGCTTTCATCATATATATACATATATTTTGCATTGCTTATAATCTTTCCTTCATGAAACCCAATTTGCAAGTTAGTCATATAAAACCTAACCTTATGTATAGCTGTTGAAAGGAGTTGCCTTGGTGGCAGCCAGGAGGCAGTGTTCTGTTATGCTGATTCATGGTTACTCACTGATGTAGGAGGGTATAAAACTTGCAGAGAAAAGGTGTATAGCTGGCTACTACCTCTGCCCTGGCATCCAGTCATGAAGGTGTCAGCTTTTTAATTCCAGGCTTGCAGAGGAAAGATAGACTCCTGACCACTATTAAACGCAGCAAAATAGTGTGAATACTGCCATAAGGCAATGAGTAAGTATCTCTGCATAGGATATTTTCCAGCTAGGAAAATGGTATGTAGAATTGCCAGAGTCAGCATTCACCAATGTTGCTTTGAGATATACCAGGAAAACCTTTGCTGAGCAACTAACTCTTTTGCATATCTGAGGATAAGCAATTAACGTGTATGTTAGGGTTTATCTTTTTCTGGATACACCACTGTTTTGTACAATTGGTGCACCTACAAGAGATTGTGAGTTGATAGTTGAAAAACCTGTACTTACATGAATATTGAAATTACTTCATCAATAAGAAGGCAGCCTAACATTTCATCATTGTTTAAACTTTAGTTTCATGAAAATATAACCTCCAGGAAACACTGTTCACATTTATAATGAATAGGTTGTTATACACTGTAGTTTAAATGTTGATATACTTTCCTCTGATGCTATGAGGAACTGTCTCATGCTATCTTTTTTTGAATTCAGAACAAATGAGAATGGTCTGGTTTGTTTTGTTCAAGGAGATTCATTTCCAAAGAGATGCTGGAACAGTTTGCTTTTTGCTGTTTAGTACCATTTAGAAATAACAATACAGGGTTCCCTTTTTCTCATGACAGTGATTCTCCTGCCAGAAGAAGGTTCTGGCAGTCTGCTCTTGAACAAAGGAGACTCAAATGTCATTAGGCTGCTATGACAACTTAGTCTTTACAGCATTCACAATCCTTTTTCTTCTATTCTTTGTAGTGCAGATATTCTTCCAGAATAAAAAGAAACCCATGTCAATGAATTTTAAGAGTTATTTGTAAAATGATCAGGATCAGGCCTGGTCTGTTTTTTACCACTTCTTTATATATATAAAAAAAGGGGGGGAGGGGAGGGGAGAATATGGTAGAAAAACATATAAAGTGCTTGACCTGCCTTCCCTTAACATAGGGTGAGACCACTGTATCTGACACTGGTGCATGGTGAGAACTCTTCTCTGTTTACATCTTCACTCTCACATGGGAAGAGAGCAACTACATTCACATCACTCTCCAGCCTTCACCAAGCTATAAACCATGTCACTTCTGCAGTTTTTAGGTCTTGCAAAAAGATCCTGTGCATGCTTGTAATCAGGCTGCTTCTCAACTTTCGGTAGGGTATGGCACAAAAGAGAATTGCTGCCATTTGGCGAGGCCTCCACTAAATACATACAGACACATATATATATGGGTATATATATATACACAAAAAATATGTATATAAAAATATATATACATACACATATATATATGTAAACTCTTTTTTGGCCACTGCATCCTGTATGATGGAGAAAGCCAAACTAGAGGAATAGGCTACATATCAGGAGAGCAAGTAGCCAGCCTGAAGGAATATGCTGGTCACTCAGGTTCCTAGAGGGATCAGCAACTCTGATGGAAGATCACTATGGGAAATTTTTGATAACGGAATATTTTACAGAAACTGAGCATCCGCTTTCCTTTCCCTATATTCTGTGTCTACTCGCTGTATGGGGTCTGAGCCTGCTGTCTCTAGTTGTGAAAGGTGATCTAAGTTCTAGACCTATGCCAACATGTTTTCCTTTTAGGGATGCAGCCTTTCAGGTAGATAACAGAAAGGAAAAAGTCTGTCACTCCAACATTCAGAACAGGCACAGTAATGCCCAATGCCTCATGTGATTTCATGACCAAGATGTATCCATTAGTTGCTTTCAAAGCAGAGGTTTTCTGCAGGTTTACCTTTGTTGAGCTCAGCAAAGAATTGAATGTCTAGCTGGTGTAACTTAATTTGCAGTGACACCCAGGGAGCAGTGCCAGCAATGTGGTAGAGAGCATCTTACTTTCATGTGGGTTCCTAAAGTTCCCCAAAATACCCTGAAGAGAGTCCAGCCATTTTTTTTTCTTTTGACAGTAAGAAATATTTTCTGTCCAGCTGTGAAAGCAATGGTATAGGCCAGAACAGAAGGTGTTTGCGGTAAAAAGACACACAAGATGAAATATTATCTTTTTACCCCTGAATTCTCCAGTGAGTTGGCAGCAGATCACAGAAAGAGAGAACCAGGGCTTCTACCCAATTTCTTGGTTCTGATTCATGCCATGAAAGTTGTAGGTGGAGAAAGAGCTAGTGTTATTTGCTCTCTGTCACTTAGGCCAACACCTAAAGTGCCCAAAGACTTTTCCTAGTCATGCTGAAACAGCTACCAGTTCCAGGAGAGAGAGTTTTTGCAATTCCCTATTTGTGTGACTACTTCCAAAATGGGCTTTTGTTTGGAGGCATAGCAACATCTCAAATTTTGGAGAGAGAAAAAAAAAAAAGCCATTTTAATACCCCAAAGCACTGGAGCAGAGGTGGGATCTTGTTTCTTGGTTAAGCAACTGTGCCAGCCATGACAGGTCTGGACCTCTATTAACAGACAGCTCTCCCTGTCCCTGAATGCTTGAATTTTGTGTGCTATGACTGCTCTTTCTCCTTCCTTTCTTCCTGACTTGATTTTATGTTTCCACTGCCCTAATGGTAAAACTGTATTGTCAGCAGACAGCCTTCCTGTTGTTTTTCCTGGGGGAAAGTCTAATGTGTCTCCATGTACATGACAGCTGTTGTCCTCTAGGCAATCAGAGTGTTTCTAGGATGATTTTACATCTCATCTATACTTCGCCTAGCATCTCTTTGCTATTGCACATACTTTGCTCTGCACCTTCATATTCCCGGAGCATTTCCTATCAAGAACCAAAGTCGGTTTTACCTCCCATTTGGTCTGCCTGCAGCTCTTGGTAAGAGCTCACCACTGTGCATATCCACTCTTGTGTCAGATCACTATCTGCTCTGCTGCATGCCACCAGTGATCCTGCACATCAGCCCTCAAAACCCTGACTGCCCCTGCTCACCTGCCTGGTTCCTGCTTAGTTCTTGCCACAGAAGTAAAATACCTGCTCTTGCTACTGTCCAAGAAATAAATAGCTGGGTATGTTTGATCCTTACTAAAAGTATGCTGTGCTCGCAAGAAGAAGAGACATGTGAAAGCCTTCTATTCTTACCAGCTTTATTCTTCCACAGTAAGCTATCTTGTGCCATCTATCATTTCTCATTGCAAAGAGCATAGCAGAGTGCCCAAAGCTGTGGCTTGCATTTACTTCGTAAGGCTGCTAATGATTGTGGGATCAAAATGGCCTGGGTCCTCCCTGAGGATATAACACCATTTTATTCTGAGAGGCAGGTCATAACACAGGAAATACATGTACATTTGCCTTTTTTGTGATCCCTTCACATTTTTTTCTCTCGTTTTCTTATGTCAGCTAAGTCAGGACTTATTCAGACCAACTGAATGTTGGATAAGGGGGAAAATAATCTGTTTTCAGAGTTCCATAAGAGAAGGAACTGTAATAGCACTTGTCTGTCTTTCTCTCTAAGTCACATGAACAACATCACAGTCTCTTGAGAAAAGTGGTGGCTTTCTTCCAGGGGATGAATGCTTTCTTTAGAAAATTTCAAGATCATTAGATTCTCAAGCTCAATATTAACAATAGCAATTTGTTATCGATAAGTTAGAAAGTGAGTATTCTTTGAGTAAATCACTCAAAGAATACCATCATAAAAAGAGCTTGGGACTTGCTGGGATTCTTGTTTCATTTCCCTCATTGACTTGTACAGAAAATGGACAAGCCTTCTTTTTACTCTTTTGATTCCAGATTAGAGCTCTATGGCTCTGTATTTCACAGCTGCAATAAAACCACATATTGCCTAGCTCAGTGACAAAAATATTGTTATTGAGTCCTTCGGGGTATGCTTTGCAAGAGAAGACACTTAATCTAAACAGTAAGGGATTGTTAACTTTTACTATATAGCATATGCAATCCTAGAATTTATTAGTATATTGTTCAATACAGTATTTAATGCATGGTTTAGGGTTTGTTTTTGTGGTTTTTTTTTCAAATCATGAGATAAAAACAGTTTCCAAACCTCCTGCCTCCATTTTCCATTTTGCAGTATATCAAGGCTTGTGATATTAAGTGAAAAGGCAGTAAATTAAAAAACAGCATACATACATAGCACACTGTTGGAGCATGATTCACATCAGTAGTTGGAAGGGTCTGGGTTTTTCCAGATCAGTAAAAGATTGATCGCTAGTTTAGATATGAAAATATAACTGCATACAGTGAATGCTGCTTACAACTGTGCAATTTCTGCATTTGGGAACTTATAAGAGAGTCCGGCCACATTTATATATGCACTGTAGCACTATTCAAACAGTTTGTAACCAGCAGGTAATATATAATGGTTATGACATAATATAATATATAAAAGGTTATATGTATATAATAAAACCTACCAAACTTGTCACCAACAAAATAAACTGCAAGACAGGTTAATACATTCCCTTTTAGCATTTACAGAGGCCCTCAGGCACGCCAAGGCTCATAGTGCCAGGTGTGGTCAATACAGTGGAGAGCTTATAGCTGAATATACAGTGCAATGAAGAGAGGTAACAAATAGGGTAGAAAAAAAACCATAAGGGTAGCAAAAAGGCATTACCCTGCTAAGACAATTTATCATTATAGTGGCAGAGATCTGTACATTATTTGTTGTCATATTTAATGGTGACTAGTAGAAAGTTTTGCCAATTCTTTTTTTTTTTTTTTTTTTACCAACACGTTGTATTTACACTTTTTTATCTTGTTTGAAGTGTGGATAAAACCATAGATTCAGCTTATGGCTGCTTTCAGCACCATGGTAGGGGAGAAGGTGTAAACCTTTCTGCATCAGAGGCAAAAGCAGTCATTCTTTATTACAAAAACCTGTATCAGTGCCAGGTTTTAGAGACCGCTTGATGCCCAAATTTGTTTTTTTAAAAATTCTGAATTGCCAGCTCTTCTGAAAAGTAAGCTGCTTATCCCTCAGTTGCAGTAACTTCAAACAACTTGCTGACAGTATATAGACAGTCCCAGCTAAAATAGCTTGAGATAGCTTCTCCTGGAAAGTGAGAGAGTTTACGAGCAAAATCCTATAGCAATGAACATCATTACATTAAGCTCCTTTCTGCTGTAGATCTCTATGTATCCTGAGGTATGATCCCTTCCCCACCCTTGCAATAAGTGTACATTGTCAGGATGCAGAGCCACTGCAGGGAGCAGTTTGTCCCTCTGTGCTCATTTGGCATTGGCTCATGCCACAACCATGGGGCAGCCTACACTTTGCAGCAGTGCTAACCCACAGCTGTTGTCTGGTTTGCAAAGCTAAAGTGGCTACTTCACCCTTTTCAGCAGTTGACATTAATTTGTCCCTTCTCCACAACTCCAGAGCATAGTGCCTTTATACTTGGTTGAATCTGCAGACAACAGGCAATAAGATGCATTTTAATTATTTCCATTTGAGTATGTGCAGCATGTGCATGTACATCACAGTGAGAATTTCTGTTTGTTTTCTTATCTCTGAATAAGCAAGTTGTTTTTGTCCAGAAGACAGTCACAGATAAATTTGTCTTTCTTGGTTTCTCTCTCCACCTTTCTCTTATCTATTTGCATACCTTAGGGATATACTTCCATTCTTCATGGTATGCAGATGCTTGAAATTAGATATATGTTCATTGTATCCTATTTGATAGGAGATGGCTACTACAGAGTAGTTAGGAAGCTAGCTCCTTATGAATGCCGTGTGTGCTAAGAGGCTAAATATCTTGGGCAATATTAACCCTGGTGACTGCTGCTATACTATTACGAAGGACTCTGACACTTGCTCTGATAAACCGTTGTTGCCACATCTGCAGCAGCACACTATTATCATACCAGTGTCCTAGGAGAGACACATCTTCAGTACTTAGGTCCATCAGTGCCCCATTTCTACTGAAATGAGTAGTCTATGTACGTCAGTAGATTTAGGCAAGGAGTTTCTTATTGTGGAAAAAGACTTTGAGGGGCAGCTTTTAGAAAGTGATGCTCCACAATAGTCCCTGAACTGATATATACATGTTCAAGCATCTGCTGCTGTTGGTAAATACTCAGGTCCTTTTCTTGCAGTGGCAGGCTGCATGTACAAGTAGTGGGGATTGTACAGTGGGGACTGCAGGTTCATGGCAAGCTTTTTGTCTCCATTTTAACACAGTGTCAACAGTGTCTCAATACTATGTGTCTTAAGGAAAGGGAAGCTCCTTTCCAATAACTAAGTCTTAATATATTGTCTGTACTGGTCCCTATATTTAGTGCCTGTGATTTCCATCTGTCTCGCAGGCAAGGTTGTCATACCTCTGCAGGTGCAATCTACAAAGGCAGTTTCACAAATCACCTGAAATTTTTAGGTAGCAGACAAAGCCTACCTCTACAGAAAATAATTCTCAGAGGGAATGAAAACATATCTTTTGTTTTCTGGGATTGAGTTGACATCCCAGACTGGGTGTAGCAGCATGGCCCAGGGTCCCCACTTGACCCTGAAGTCTAGTGCAAACTTCAGCAGCCTTCCTCTCTTTAGGGCTCTGTCTTTAAATCTGGAGGAAATGAGCACCTATAGCCTTTCAGGGTCCATTTTAGAAGGGGCTGCTGTCTGCACCTGGCAGGTATTCTTTCTTCCTTGATAATCTGTCTCCATAAGTTTATTTTTGGAGTCCTTTCTGCCATTTTAATGCCCCCTTGACTTTAAAGCACTTGGTCATAAGAAAATCTGTGTAGAGAAGTTAGTTGCCTCCTAGTTGTCCTTTGTGTGAGGCTGCTGGGAAATCTTTGCAGAGACCTTTAGCTCTTTCAGAAGGAGAAAGTTACAAATCCTGTTGCTTTACACTTCTCCAGCCTACTACTATGAGATATTTGGCTTAAAGGAGGCTCTGCAAACAAAGCCTCCTTGCTTTTGTGCCCTCTTTGCTGGCAACTCTACATGCAGGCATTCCTGCGTGCAGCTCAGCTGCTGCCAGCATTGGGGAATCTCTGTGCTTACAGAAGATAGTTCAGCTGTGGCTTTCCTTGCCAAGACCTTGACTGTGCCAGTCACAGGGAGAAGCTAGCTAGGTCTTGCTGTGTTTTTACTTCTCTTTCTGCCAACTCAGTGTATGAGACTAGTAATTTATGATGTCTTAGAAGTTAGAAACCTTCTGTGCTTGCTGTGGAGAAGAGGAAAAAAAAACACCTAAATTGCAATTAAATGTGTGTGCATGCTCTTCCTTTACACCTGTATGTAACTCCATATTTTGTTTTTAAGAAGCGTATGGAACTGGAGCATAATAGAAAAAAAAAAGACAAGCTGAGGAGAAATAACAGAGAGGGAGCACTTTGGGTCTGTGGCCATCACAGCAAAACACAAAAAGGTATGGGAGCAGGATTATAAGGCTGGCTGAGAAATCACTGTTGGCCTAGTTTGTGCCAGTATCCAAGAGCTGTTATGTGATCCTCTCTTCCTACAAGTGGAAGAGGACATTAGAAAGCTCCAAAAAATCAAAGGGTTGAAAGTAAGATTAATCTAGACTTTAGAAGGAGAGTACTCCAAAGGACACAGCCATAGTCAACCAAGAAAGGCGTGGTTCTGCTCTGTGGGTGAGTTGCTTCATGCAAAGGCTGAACATTCTGGCCCCTCTGAAACTAGCCCAAGTTAACCACAACCTCACAAACAGGTATATGGAAAAGTGCAAACTTTGTGTTTATTTGCCGAAACAGCTACCTGTTTTGTATTTAAAATGTAAATTTCACCCCATGGTAATATGGCAGTATGGTGACCTTTAACAGTCTATAAATCAAAGGTGTCAGCTTTTCCACTTCTGTCATAAGCCTCATGTTTCTGGCTGTGCACTTTAGTTTCTTGTGGTTAGCTGCAGCTTTCTTGCTAGTTTTCCTGGTTTGGAAAGGTCAATTGTTTCCTGCTCTTCTTAACATCAGAGGGCTACAAGCCAAGGGGGGGCAGCCTTTCCAGACAGCTCTTCCCTGCCAGGACTGAGGGTGCACCCAGTAAATGGTCACTGCCTCTCACTGTTTTTACACAGATTGAAGTGAGATTCTTCTCCATGCATCTTTATGCTGGTTCCTGGCAGCTGGGGGAGGTAAGGGATTCAGAAGCTGGAGGAGGAAACTGGCCTGATTTTATTTTATTTTAGTTTAGTTTATGTCAACCCCAAAACAAAAAGAAAAAAAAATACACAAAACTTTTTCTCCAGTTGTTGAAAAACATCTTACACACTTATGTGGAAATTTTCCTATTATTGTTATTATTTCAGCTTTGAGTTGTCCATAGGAATATTTCCAAGGAAACCAATGCTCTGGGAAAACTTTTGTTTTCCCGAAAGGCTGTTATTTAAAAGCAATTAACATAAAAACTGACTAGCAGTAAAGACAGAAGAATGAAGGAAGGAAGTGTGTGTATCTGTGTCTGTGTGTCTGTGTGTAGGAGGGAACATGGGCAGCAGGGTCGTGCGGCAGGAAGGAGAGACTGCGGTGGATGATGTAACATGGCTGCTGAGATCTGTCGGGACAAGGGAGATGTGCACAGGAGAAGTGGGAGCAGGGAGAGTGGTTGGGGGCTGCCGTGAATTTGAGGGAGACAAGCTGAGGAGACAGAGTTTGGAGAGGAGAAAGGTGCAGTGTAGTGCATGGCCTGGGATAGTGGCCATGGCTGGGGTTGGAGATGCCCAGGGTCTTGCTGTTCTCCAGGCCAGATGTGAATGTTGTTTGCTTTTTTTTTTGACTGTTGTGAGTGCCTGTTGTCAGCTATTGTGATAATGTGCAGCTTTCTGCATGAGTTGGAAGATCAGACTTGTATTTTGGCAGCCTGTGGCAATGTTTCTGCAACACTTCACTTTTCTTGAAGCCACTGTAGGTGCTGGACTAAGGTACAGGTGGTAACATGTCACTATTTATTTTATGCAGTCACAGTATTTCTGTTCTCAACCTTTCTTCCTGATGGGTTTTGAACTACCTAGCTAACTTTAGTCACACTTGACTGGTGGCAAGGGGTCCTTAAGTATTAAGGGATTGTCTAATTTTATGAAAATTGAGGTTGGCCACTGAGAATTTCGACATGGCCCTTAGGTACATATCTACCTTTCTTAGAGGACTGAGCGATTTTAAAGTCTGAAGTGCACCATATGCAGCCTAAAGGAGGGGGAAACAGTAAACTGCTGTAGAAGTACTGAAGAAGAGTAACTACTGATGAACTGCAGTTACTGAGGTAGAAAGAAGGAATGCAGAAGATGATTTAAAAAGGAGGGAAAAAAAAAAAAGTAGCCAGAATTTCTGCATTCTGCTGCTCTCAGAAGAAATCCCCTACTTCCTGAAGCATGTTTAAAGTAGAAATAGAAATACAAAGATGATTGCTCAAATAAAAGGTTTAAATCAGAACCTTTTTTTTCTTATCTAGACAATGGTCTTCTATTCCATAAAGCCTGTGTACATGGCATGAGAAACATGACACAAAAAGGCAGAAGAAGAGGAAATTGCAGAACCAGGTTCTAAGCAGGTGGAGGCTTGGAAACACTGCTTCCTCTCAACCTTCTTTTTTATACAAAGAGCAACATAAACTTTTAATAGACCATCAGCAGTCTGTACTATCTGTCCACCCCTTTCCTTTCTTCTGTCCTATTTCAAGATTAAATTTTAATTGAAAAAAGATGTGGCAGACAAGATGAGTTTCTATATATAGGTTATGGAATGTCATCTTAAGAGGAATGCATGTGACCCAGTTCAAAGACCAATTTAAAGAAAAAGTGTTGAACACACAGCCCTATTACACATGGAATGGTCTCCCTGTAAATTGTCTTATTCTCTGAAAGATACTTATTTAGGCTGTTGTCAGCAAAAGATAGAGGTCGTAATGGAGGGTTTGAAAGCCACATTGGACCTCTAAGTTTGTACTTGCTTTTATGTAACAGGATATTTCAATCCCCTCAGCCTGCTCAGAAGTTTACATGTGTAAGTAACAAAACCAGCCACGATTCGGCTTTTATTATCCAATCTCTTTTCAGTGTGTGCTCTCCAACAGGGGCTTACATAAGCACTGGTTACATTTTCAGTACTTACTTGTATGCCTTTTTTTTTCTCTTTCTCATGGGTTTCATGTATCACTTTTATTGTTGGTGTACTGAGTGTATATGTTTTGAGAAAAAAAGTTGTGCTATAAGTGTAAATACGCTTTCATTACAAAAGAATAGAGTTAGTTTTAGCTAGGATAAGAGCTCAATATGCATATTTTAAGTATGTTTGTATAAAAGTTTAAATAAATGAAACATACTTTTAAATATTATCAGTACTCCTGCCCCTCTACTCAGCCCTGGTGAGGCTGCATCTGGAGTATTGTGTCCAGTTCTGGGCTCCACAGTATCAGAGGGATGTGGAGCTGCTGAAGAGAGTCCAGCGCAGGGCCACAAGGATGATCAGGGGCCTGGAACATCTGCCCTGTGAGGAGAGGCTGAGGGAGCTGGGCCTGTTCAGCCTGGAGAAGAGATGGCTGAGAGGGGATCTAATCAGTGTCTATAAGTACCTCAAGGGAGGGAGTGCAGAGGATGGTGCTGATCTCTTTTCAGTGGTGGCCACTGACAGAACTAGAGGTAATGGCCACAAACTGAAGCACCAAAAGTTCCACAGGAACTTAAGGAAATTTTTTTTAACAGTGAGGGTGACAGAGCACTGGAACAGGCTGCCCAGAGAGGTTGTGGAGTCTCCTTCTCTGGAGATCTTCAAAACCCGCTTGGATGCAGCCCTGTGCCGCATGCTCTAGGTGACCCTGCATGTGCAGGAGGGTTGGACTAGATGACCTCTAGAGGTCCCTTCCAACCTTAAGCATTCTATGATTTTCACTGAGATTAACATATTCCTGTAGACAGTAAACTCAGCCAAATATCACTTAAAGACCATCAACAGAAGTATTAGTTTTCTAGGGTAATGTTAAATAAGTTGTTAGTGAATTTAAAAAAAAATACAGCCCATACAGCAGTGTTAGCTGTTTGTGTACATGCTGCAGAACTTCTCAGTTACTTTCAAACCTGCATTATGTCTACATGAAAGCCTAGTATTTATATTTCATCAGGGCTAAGAAATGGCACATTTACCAGCCATAAATGCAGAGTGCAAGCTTTAGCATTGGAAATATAACGGAATTTAATAAAAGTATTTCTCAAGCCGCACACCACCAGCAGCATGTTGATAATGTTTCAGGGACAGATGATGATCATGTCTGACAAAATTGATAATGCAGTTCATTGTGACATTGATATTGACTAAATTTGTACATTAATCTCATTACGTTGTGGCTACATCTTAAGACGTGTTTTTCAAAATGCATCAGCCTGAGTACCAGGGCTTAGGAAAACCAGAATAAGGGAGGAGCAAAAGAGAAGTCCTTATCTAAAGGTGTGTATTGTGCCACCTGTGCCACCTTCTATAGTAAAATACCAAGGGTGGAAACCTCAGGAGAAACTTATATGTGTGTCCTAGGCCACCTAGTTAAATTTTTAGATTTATCTCTAGACATTCATAAAACTGACAAATAATATGAGCAATATATACCTTATGGAAGAAAATATCGCTGTGGCCATCAGGTTGGCATTTAGATGTGAAAGCAGTTAAGTGAGCTGATCTGAGACCTGACTGCATTTTTTTTTGCATTAAAAATGCAAAGGGTACATGCACATGGAGAGACTTTGAATGGATGTGCTGAGTGAAATACCAAATGGATGTGCTGAGTGAAATACCATCTAGATAAGACTATCTGCATGTATAGAAAGAACACAGCACTTCTAAGGTCCAAGCTACACTTATACAGCCCTTTATTTTGCAAGAGGAGAGAGGATTAATAAATATTTTTAAGATTTCCCCTCTGATTTAGTACTCCTATATCCCTTTTCAATGCCTTTTGGATTTTTGAAGCTAGGCCTGGCCTTTCTAGGAATCTGATCCGGGAATAAAAAAAAATATTGTTTAATATGGGTGCCCTGTCACAGTGGATTTGACCCCATACAAAAATACTTTGAGGTATTGGTTCTGTTCAGCAGTTTTATTTTTGCCAAATATCTTTGCTACATGGTTATAAGAAGAGACTGTAAAAAGTGTTTGTGACCATTTGTGGTCAGAATAAGCATCAGACATGGTACATTATTCTTACTGAATACTAAGTCCAAATGCTGAAGTATTCAGAGTGAATTTGCTTTAACTTCAGAACAGAGCTGCAGTAAAATTTTCAGCAGAGATATGAACCAGGTGTGTAATGCTGGCCTTTCTGACATAGTCTCGCTCACAATCACAAATTCACTATTACTACAAAGAAACCTATTCTGTCAAGGGAGCAGAAAATTTAAGTGGGTCTGAAAAGCAAAAGCAAGCACAGCCACTGATGAGGCTCTCTAGGATGAAAGCACTATGACATAACTGCACTTCAGTCAGGGTTTGGGCAGGGGATTGTGTGGGAACCTCTGTGCTGCCAGACTGGTGGTGAAAAGGAGAGAGGAGGGGAATGTGCGTGAGCTCCAAGTGGTGAATTGTTGCTCATGTTAGCCGGAGAGGGTTCAGGTTCATCAGAGAGATAGGAGGGAAGCGATCACTGGGCACTGCAGTCTGTGTTAGGGGCAGCTTCTGCCATAGCAGTCAAGCCTGTGAAGGCTTGTCTTCTTCACACTTGATGGAGATGGGCTCTCCAGTTAATTTTATTCAGAATAATAAGATTATCTGCAGAGACACATATATACTCTTCCAAGAAAAGGAAGAAGTTTCTATTGTTGAAAGATTGACTCGTTTTCTTCTTTGCCCTCAAATAAACTTTAAACACTGAACTTCTCTCTGTAAAGCAAAACAGCACGGAACAAGAGATGGCAGTGAACACACTGAAATGAGTGTTAAACCCAAAAAAAGCACAGAATGAAAAAAATGCTGAGGAAGAGAAGTTTAACACCCAAACTATATGTATCTTGAGATGGCAGTTGTCCCTTTTTTCAAAGAGCAAATCTTGTAGCCAACTGCTTTGGAAGTAACTTTCTACTACAAAAGAAAACGTACCTATCTAGTTTTGTGCTAGACCCAAATGTTTTGCACTGCAAAGGAGGTTTTGACCTTGTCTGTGGTGGAAATGGATGGCAGCCCCAAAGGAGATTCCAAGCTTGGGCCTGAGTTTTCCGCAAGTGTTGTACAGAACTGAGATTTTGGTCTTCGCAATTTTGGGGCCTGTACTAAATTAACAAGAAACACTAAGGAGCCAGGCAAGTACTGAAAGAATGAACTTTAATCTACTTCAACTGCAGCCAGAAGGCTGCTTTCCTCTTTTCTTGACTCTGAAGAAGACAACCAGGGAACGTAGAAGGACTGCTTACAGGAGGATTGATCCTATGTTGCAATAGATGGCACCACCTGTATGTTTCGGTGTGTCCATGTCCAAGGAAAGCAGAATCACAGACTGGTTGAGGTTGGAAGGGACCTCTAGAGATCATCTAGTCCAACTCACCTGCTCCAGCAGGGACACCCAGAGCACATGGCACAGGGTGGCATCCAGGTGGGTTTGGAAGATCTCCAGAGAAGGAGACTCCACAACCTCTCTGGGCAGCCTGTTCCAGTGCTCTGTCACCCCCACAGTAAAGAAGTTCTTCCTCATATGGAGATTAAACTTCCTACGTTTCCTTTCTATTTCCAAAGCTCAGTAACTGGCTGACTTCTTTTTCAGCCTGAATGTTCAGAAAAACATTCTTAAACTATGGTGTCTCAAGAAGTTTCTGGTAAGAAAACAATGTTAATTTGCCCTGTCTAAAAGCAGAAGATGAGAGGCGGCGGGGAGAGAGAGAGAGACAAAAACGCTGTCCTCTCTGTTTGAAATACCTGGTATGAATGTCACTGTTGGGAAGAAGTGATGTAAATTGCTTTAACATTTTCTCTTTTATTTATGGGGCTGTGCAGTATTGCTGCCACAGCATGGACGCATTGCATGGCACAACTGACATATTTTTCAGCCTTTAATGAGTAGTGATTCTAATTACAGCAGATACCACAGGGTATCCCACATACCCATGCTTTACTGGGTTTGCCTAAGGGAGATTATGTCATATCAGTTTCTGGAGAAGTTTGGGTTAGGTATCTGTGTTGTGGAAAAATAAGGTTTGGTTAACAGAGAACCTAGGAAGCCAAAGTAAATATTGGAATTGTATAATACAGCTAAATGGTATAGATTAGTATTAAGAAGAGGTGTGTTAATCTGAACATTTAGCATGATTGATTGATTCTTTTTGTAACCAGGGGGAAGTCGTTATATTACATTCATAGGTGGAAGTCCCTGCTCACAGCCTTACGGTTCTTTAAATGTCTCACTCAATTCGGTTCCAGATATCATCAAGGTTTAGGCCCACATTTAGGTCTTTACTGATTTGCAAATATGGAAGGAGGGAGAGGGAGATGTGAGACTTTAGAAAGTGTACCCATCAACCAAAAGCTTTGGTATATACCCTGCGGCTCTTGCGTGAATTAAAAAATATCCCCTCAATGAAAGAGAACAGTATGACTGCAGAAGCAATAGGAGTTTATTTGTCTCAGGTTTGTATTCAGCAGCTGATAAAGGTTATAATTCTGTGCATTCTTGCCTTAGTACTGTTTGCCTTTTTTTTTTTTTTTTAAGCAATGGGCTGACAGAGGACTGTAATATTAATATTAGAGACGAAGAAGCAGGTGAAAAACTGTAGTTTAGATTAATCCTTGAGACATATCCAATTATTTGGTTTTTGAGAAAGAATGAGTTATCATTTTCTTGCCATCAATTGCACATGAATGTTTTATAGCACAAACCCGATCATTATGTGTGTGTGTATACTATGAAAACTTTTCTCACAGCAATTGTAAGACTTCTAGACTTGCTAGGAGGTGGGTCCAACTTGTGGTTAAATCCTGCAGACGATAGTCTTGCTGATCTCAGGATTTTCCAAAGATTGAAATGCAGATGTCTGGATTTCTCAAAACCCCATGAAACTTCAGAAACATCAGATCCATTTCACTCTTCCCCAAATGTTAGAAATGGCCATGAACCAGTTCAACAGCCCGGCAATATTTCCTTCAGGAGACAGTCTGTTGAATAACTCCTCGTAGCCCTTTAATGACTTTTACATTTTAGAAAGTGAATTAAGAGTTTAGACTTTATCTTTGCTTAACTACCAGCAATCATTTATAAGGTGCACCCCCATGTGTGTATGTACAATTTTTTTTATAGTTATGCTATAACAGAAAATACTGCTTAAAATGGGTGTATATATATGGTGTGCATACATATGTGTGTGTATATGTATATGTATATATATACATACACACATATACATATCTATCTATATTATATATAGTCTGAGTCAATAAAAGTAAAGAACTCTGCAGGTGAAAGCTGGCATCCCTGTGATGGTAACAGTCACGCTGTGCCTGTCCCTGCTCTTGATGCTTGAGGCTTCCAGGAACCTGAGCTGTCATCTGAGGATTGGTGCCTACCTGCCACATTTTCTTGTGTTTGGAAACATCTAGATGAGAATGTCTATCTAGAACAGTCTAAATTACTGGCAAAAACTTTCCATTACTTGTATTTACATTAAAGGTTTGAACATTGATATAGCCTGTGTGCCGAATATGCCTAAACATCAGTTGGCAGGAAAGAGAATGTATTAAGAACAGAAGGTATGCCACGGTTGTCCCTGCCTGAGCAGAGCCTGGAAGGACTGGTGGTGTTTGTGGGTCTTTTTTTTTTCATTTACTTAAATTGTTTTAGCTTTCTTAGATGGGAACTGCTTAGTCTTGGGTAACCATACCCAAGCCCCATACCCCATAGGGAAGCAGAAATATGCTTGCTGATGGAAAACACTTTGCATAGTAGGATGACTGTCTCAAATCTGTGGCAAACCATTTGTGATTTTTCTGGTAAACTCATTCCCTTTAAAGCTTTGATCTAATGGCCGTTTTGATGGGGAGCCCTCTCTAGTAGATGCTTCTGGTTTTGGCCCACCCTGGCATTTCAATTAGCATTTGCAAAAGGCTTCTTCTTTGGCAGCAAGTACCATTAGATACCCTGTTGTGCCTTCAACTCGCTTTTGTGTTTTTCCACTTAGGAAAGTTTATGTACATCTGTAGATGAATTTGTCTAACTTATATGTTTATTTTCCACATCTAATTTTCAAGATTAATATTGCAGGGCTTTAGTGGATTGTTTTTGGTTGTTGGGTTTTTTTTTTTTTTTTTTTTTGGATTGGTCAGGAGGATATGGGTATGGAAGTAGGAGGTAGGAAGGGATTTGCCTCCATGGAAGGTAGGATTAATAACTCTGCCTGGTAGGTTGTTTCTCAGTGGCTCAAAGCTTGATCAAATGTGTGTGTGCTATGTTGGGGCCTTAGCGCTTTTGCAAGAATAAGAGGAGCTGAAGTGATGAGAACCAAGGAGCTGAGGCGATGAGAACCGAGGAGCTGAAGCGATGGGAACCAAGGCCACCCGGAGGAGAAGATAACGCCTGTTAGCAACTTTTAATGAATTAGGCCAGCCATAGCCAGATAAGTGTCCAGGAGGCCCAGCAACAGAGCATTGAGAAGAATACCAGTCAGCTGCAAGCTAGCTATGCATGGACACTATAGCCTAACCAATGGGAATGCTGTTGCTTAGCGCGTGTCTGCGTTTACGGGTGATAGAATTGTATAAAGCTACATAGTAGACAATAGTAAAGCGAATCGAACCTGCTTCACATTGAAGTGTTGTTCATTCCGTCTCACGGGGTCGGCCTCGGTAGTGCTATTTAGGACAAAATCAAATATAACCTCTGTTTCTGTATGACCTGGAAAACAATCAATTGTTTGAACCTTTTGGTGGGGTCGGAAAAATTCATCTGTACTTCTCATGGTTTTGACAAATCTATATGTTTATGTATGTTACTGGGATGGGAAGAACAAAGGAGGAATTTGAGGGTACCTAGATTTTGGTTTCTGAGATCTCCTTAGAAATCTCCAGGAGGCCAGTGAGCCAGTATTTTTAAACTGTTACATATGATGAACAGTTTGTCCAGTGAATTGGTTTGAGTTCATGATGTGAGCTTGGAGGCTGACATTAATTGTCATGAAGGTAAGAGATGTGGCTTAAAAGTGAAGATGTTCTGAAAAACTGATAAAAGGGCTCTTTCTCCCCCTATCTCTCTCTTCCCCCCCGCCTCCTTCTCCCTCTCCTTTCTCTCCTCTTTCTTTCTCCTCCCTCTCTCGTTCTCCCTCATTTTCTGAGTGTCAACAGAGCACTCATCCCTGTGCATGCTTATCCCTTCAAGATTACCCACTGCAAAAAGGCCACTATAGGGCTGCCTTCACCTGAAATACAGCCAGCGCAGGGATGCAGCTTCTGCTCTCTTTATCCAACAACAGCTCTGGCTGCTTTACCTTCTGCCATTTGATAAGGGCTTGGTTTCTTCTCTCACCTGCAGGTCACCCACTCTCAGTAGAGCCTCTGAACCAGCAGGCCTGTAGAGCTATTTCATACTGGGAGCAGTCCCCATTTCTCCTTGTCAAGATTTGTAGAGTTAGAGTCTGGTAAGTGCAGTGAAAAGAGTACATGTGTGAGAAGTAGAAGACCAGTTTTTCAGCGCTTTTTACAAATATCATCCATATAGCTTATGATTATTTTATATAAGAAGTATGAACAGTCCTAGGGGTGAGGGTCTCCAGAGAGGTCTACATGTCCCAGTAAAGCTGTACTCAGAAAATGAATTTTGTATTCCTCAACCCAGTGACAGATGAAGCATAACAAACTAGTTCTTAGTATTCAGAGACCAAAAATATTTGGCTGATTGTACTTTGCCCTCAGGTTCAATTATAAAAGCCTATTTAACATGAGAGGAACAGCACTTGTGCCTATGAACTGCTGCTACTGATGCTCATGAGAATGATGGCAGCCATTGAATCTACCAACATCAGCTATGACATACTTTTCAGAAAGGCGTAAGTTGTGAATTATGCTCTAGTTATGCTTTTTATTCCACATATAGAACCACCGCAGTGCCACGTTTGTGTTTCAGAGGATTAAGAATCACCCATAGAATGTTTTGCAAATGATTTCTCTTCAGCACAGTCCTGTATTTTCATGGCAATTTCTTCTGAAATCCCAAAGCCTTTCCTAGTCTGGGTCCAGCTTTTGTTGAAGTTCCTGATTTCCCCTTTATTGAGGCTGTTAACAGACCCCACACTCTGCCCTGATTACCCCCAAAGCAAGAACTGATAAACCTTCAAGCAGGGGCTGTTGGCTCTTTTATCCATATGATGGAGTGTGTTTTGGTCAGGAACTAAGAGGGAGCCTCCTGCCATTAGATTGTCCACACTTATTCACTCACACCATGTTTGCTTAGCCACCTGGTATAGGATGCAGTTGCAGGCATGGAACGGGAAGGCAGACACTCTGTAGGCAGCCCTTAGCTGTTCCTGTAACAGCCCTAGCCTAGAGGTTTCAAGGGATTAAGTGCTTGAGTTGTTTAGGTAGAGTTTAGACTGCAGGAGCTCTTATGTATATGCATGGCGTCTCTTTCACTCCCTTTGGTGAGCACACAATGATTACCAGGACCCAGCTTATCTAGGATGGAAGATGAGAATTTGGATAGAGCAATATATGAAAAAATCCTTATTTCTGTTCCCTGTGTCTCCTTGATGCATTGAATGAAACTAATGACCAGAGGCACAATATTAGGCAATATATCTTTTAGAATGTCCTCTTTAGAGGAATATCTACTGCCTGGGAGAAGAGAACCAAAAGGAGCTGTCTTATAAATACTGGCTCTCAGGACATGAATGGGATCACAGCCAAAATCCAGTCATTCCCCATTATCCCTTGTTAACCCAGTGCCCCAAGCCTACCCAGTGTCGCCAAAACAGTCTGGGCTTGCATTCTCTACTTAAAGGGATTTACAGCTCTAAATTTATCAGATTTATTAAGACATTGATTGTGTGCAGATACCGATTTCATGTGAGACAATTTTATTAGACAGGAAACACCTTATTCCCCTTACTGGGTAGAAAGCTGGCTTCAAGAATTCCTGAATTTTACGCTTATAACTTGCTTCCTGTATCTGTCATGTTCTCCAAGGTTGAAACAGAAATATATATCCCTTTAGGCAAACCATGCTTTGGATTCAGGACTTGCAGAAAAAGGGAGCATTGTTCAAATGCGCTGTACACAGTTAGCAGCTTATAAACAATTTCTTCACTTGAGGGAATCGTAATTTGGGAATATGGGACATTGAAGAAGACTTCAGACAGTGCAATATAAAAATTGAGCCTGGTCCAAGGACTGTGATGGCTTTACCAGAATTACAGTCACAGAAGTTTGCATGCAAGCAACTGACAAAGTTTTGCCCTGAAGAGAACATGCTGGCAAGCAACAAACAAAAAACACTGAGCCCCCAAACGAATTTATTATCTAGTCCGCTAGTACTACAGTTTTATGTATAGACTATTGATTTTCGGGTGCTGTTTCAAGGAAAGTGATGTTCTGCACTTAAAATGTGATCTTACAGGTCATAAACAATTACACAAGCTTACCAATTGCTTAATACTGCTTATTAGTTAATATTATGTCTCCCAAGAGATTACTGCTATTGCAGTCTGTAGACTGTGATTTACATTAGTATAACCATCCAAAACAACTGATTTTTTTAAAGTTTCTCAGATAATAGAATACCAAGTCAAGCAATACTTACACCAAATAGACTTAAACAAAAATGTTTTTGCTTATATGAAAATGAATTATTTTTTATTACAACTGGCCACCTCTCAGCAGATAAAGAATAATGGTTTATAATTGGGAATACATACATGAGAAAGATAGGAAGGCATTGCTATGAATTCTAATTTTAACGGTATCATTATCTTAGTGTGATTGAAGTGTTTGGCAGTAATATCAATACCACTTGACTGTCCTTTCTAAAAGGAGCACTGTATTATTTCACTTGCCTCCCTGAATCTGACAGTATATCTGCTTCCTTGCAGTATGTAAAAAACAAACACTGTTAAGAGATTTTAAGAGGCCTTAAATCCTCTTGGTAGGTTTTCTAATAATAAACTGTTGTCTTAATTTATTAAAGATGAATTTTTTTCAGGGAAAAACATTTTAATCACGTGGGGAGTTGGAGCCTTTCTCTTAACAGAATGGATTTATAATTGCTTTTTACCCTACACTAATTTTTTTAGTTCATTTTTTTTAGTTCATTTTAGTTCATTTTTAGTGCAATATTCTTCACTGGTAAAAAATACCTTTCCCTTTCCCTTTCCCTTTCCCTTTCCCATTCCCTTTCCCTTTCCCTTTCCCTTTCCTTTTCCCTTTCCCTTTCCCTTTCCTCTCCTTGTGTACCGGGTAGTTTTGACATTTACAGATCTCTGTCAAAGAGATGTCTTCTGTCCTCTGTGGAGGCTGGCCACCACCAAGAAGAGTTTGGCCCCATCCTTTTTACATTCTCCCCTTAGGTATTAGGGCATATTGATCAGATCCCTTCTCTATCTTCTCTTTTCCAGGCTAAACAGGTCCAGCTTGATTAGTAATCTCTTTTATGTGTATTCATTAGGATATTTTACTCAAGACTGAGTCCAACTTTATTTATGCTGACAACTCTTCCAATTTACATATCTGTATGAAGGTTTTTAATTTCCACCATGGTTAATATCATCATCAGTCACCACAATAGCAGCACTTAGTATTTTAGCTTTATTTTACAGGCAAACTTCTCCATAGCCAAGCAGCAAGCATTACTTGCATTGCAGATTTAGAAGCTGGTACCTTTTCCTTTATTCAAATGACTTTTCCTCTTCTGAATCACAGGAGTAGGTAGAATATACAGTGTGGGTGTGAAATCCTACAAACTCAGGTGTTAGGATACAGGCTTATATCATTAATATTTAAGTTATTTTGTTGACCAAATCAAATTAATTACAAGTTGGCAAACAAATATCAGTATTTATCAAAACCATATGTTCTTTCAGATCCAGGTATCATCAGCTACTTCCATATGTAAATACAAATGAGTATTTTTAAGGAACCTCAATCCTGCAATCTGTTTCCTTTCCATCATGATTCAAGTACTAGTACTGTTCACAAGTGAAATACAACTGCATTTGGTCCCTTTAGGAAACAATACTTGTTGCTTTCCTTAGAGCAAGGTATCCTGTAACCACATCTGAAGGGAGCATCCGAATATAGGCAAATTCTTCAATAGTACTAAATCTCAGTTTGCTCTGAGGATCTGTATAGTTTGCCTGAAGAAGAAAAAAAAAAGAAAAGAAAAAGAAACAATGGCAAAGATGCTATTCAAATAAAATCTCAAAACAGAACGCTAAAAAGTATCTAATTACAATACCCACAAACTTTGTATTTCTTTTCCTAATAGCAGCACTGCTGGTCTACCATAGCACTTCTTTTTTCTTCTTTTATGTCAGAGCTTATGAGAAGTTAATGCATTAAACATAACAGAGGGCTAAAAAAGCTTCATACAAAACCCAGTGCAAAAAAATTCCACAACTCTCTAAACTCACGGTAGCAAGTCTGTCTTGTGCAATCTCTCACAAGGCAGCTCTCCAAAGAGTGAGGCTGCTGCCAATAAATTACCCAGAAAGAGACTGAATTATGGGTGTGCTGATGGCTTTGGACTGATTTTTCCTTTCCTGCGTACAATTTAGCTTTTAATTTACTTTAAAGTGGTTACTAAAGCAAAAGAGTTTCAGCTTATGATACTGTGACTGAACTGATAAGAAATTTGAATGCATTGTTTTGCTATGTGTCAAATTTCTGATTTCAGGATAGTATCCTGACCACCTAACTCCAAGCTGTGCTTATAACCTCTGCAGTATTTGGCTCTTGGGTGCCTGGGAGTAGGACCAAGTTCATTCCATTTTCCCCCTTCTCTGTTGCCACAGAAACCTTGAGCTGCAACTAGCTGGGGGGCAACCGAGGAGCTGGAATGGAAGAAGACAGTCTGCCAGGGTATCCACCTCTCCACCTCTAGCTTTCAGGAACCAGTCGTGACACTCTTAGTATTATATTCCAGATGTCTGCCAGTGCTCTAAAAGGGGCTTACTTATGATTCCTTAATAGGAGATGATGACAGGCTGCAAGACTCAGGCAACTGAAATCCCTTGAGATGCCCCTACTAAAAAGGAAAAGGCCATGAAGAACCACAGCATTCCCTCCATCCATAGTCTTAGTGTTGAGTCCTCTGCCATCTTTATATTGGAAAGAATCTGTTGTCAATCATAAAACAATTTAGAGAAGTTTTTTATTGTATTTCAACCCAACTATTTGCTTGGCCTGCTAAGATGTAGCAGAAATTTTTGACTATTTGTAGCTTGCTTCTTTACAAAGAAATGCTGCAGTGTTAACTTGATGTGGCCAACAGTGCAGCCACCACTTTGCAGCTACACCAGATATCAAAGTATTTTTATCTTAAACTTTATTTCACAGTCTGGCCTCACATGTCTGAGAAAAGCCTAAACAGGTAGACTACTTTTTATGATTCTGTAATTGGGTAGGCAAACAATACCTACAATCGGTGTTGTCTTATCTACCGGTCTAGGTGAAAAGAGCTGTGGCATTTCTTTACTATTTTCATACTACTTAACAGGCAGTACAATTGAATGTTTGTATGCAGTAACGTATCACAACTAATGTATAACAAGATTCAATAATTTATGCTATGATTTCAGTCTGAAAGCTTTACCTCTACTTTGACAGTAATTAAAACACAAAAAGACAAGTAAGGCAAAATTTCTCATAGTTAGATGCACGCTCTTCAGTAAATTGGTTATCTCAGCATGTTCCTACAGCTAAGGGCTGTTCTATTTTCAAGAAAGGAATAGAAATTTAAACACTTGAAGTTTGTTTTAATCTTTGTAAGATTAAATTACTCTGTTTTGCATGTCAGTATATCAAAATACTCATCTTGCAAGCTTGAAAATAATAGTTTTATTTTACAATGTCAATATAATACATAAATAAGAGCTTTTGAGTGTTAAGCTGCCTTACAAATATATATTGGATACCGTACTTACACCATTGGTGGATTTAATTCCATTTACTTTACCACACAGAAAGCAAAGAGACTTTAATTCTGGCAGTTAATATAACTGCAGATATACTGATAGGTGTTTTAATAAACCTCTCTCTCTCTTCTTAAATTTTTTGCATGATCAGTTATTTAATTCTTCCCTAAATGAATAATGCTAGGGAATTTATTTAGCTTTTTTTTCTCATGAGGAATCCCAGCATGATCACAGAAAAAATATGCTTTTACACAGATGCTTTCAGATTTCATCCCCAAAAAAGTTTTTTTTTCTTAATAGATTTCTAAAACATTATTATATCCAATGCATATTCCCATAAGTAAATGATCTTGAAAATAAACTTAGTGCTTTTTATGAAACGTTCCTGGTGTAACAATTTAAAGGACAGGCCATCTCAGTTATCTTAATAAATAAAGATTTTTTTAAAACATGGTATTTTTATTATAGTGTGAAGAAACTTTGCAGGCCAGGTAAAATAAGGAACTTGTCCTGAAGTGCATTTAGAGGAAAATTAGAAATAAATAAATAAATTGAAAAAATATTGTGTTAGATATACATGCTTCTGCAAAATAAATCACTGGGGTTTGAAAGTGACCATCCAGAAAGTGAGAAGAATATGCTGTTACTAACCTTTCTTTTAAGTGAAATTCTTCATGTCATATAGAAAGAGTTGCATTGGCAAGACAGAATTTTTGATGGGCAGAATCCAATGACTTTACTCATGTTTTGAGCCAACAGAATCTTTCTAGAACCCAGGTGCCAAACTATAAGGACTGATGCTTTTCTTGAACATGTGCAAATTAGGATCTTTCAAAGACTAAGATTTTATTTTTAACAAAACAATATAAAAGAACCTATTTGTGTCATGGCTGTGAGATGGCTATGAATCAGCCAAAATCACATGTTCCTGTTATGAAGCAGCAGATTCTTAAGTACCCATGCCAAGTGCCAAGTGCTTCAGCTGATGTGTTTGAGGGAAAGTTTGAGAGCCATGACTACAAGAATTATTTTTTAAGATGAACCAATCAATATCGTTTTGTCTAATATAATTCTTGGAAATTGCTGAACCATCTTTTTGAAACTTTCCCTGAAAGATGTAATGAAAAATTACCATCCTTCGGCAAATGCTCTGCATGGAAAGTTTTAGTCTCTGTGGTTAAAGCTTGGAAAAGTTAGAAGTGATGGAAACTACAGGTCACCAGCTCCTAATGTAACACTAGAGAATCAAGAATGACAGAGAACTACACAGACCCAACAGCTCGAAAAGTGCTGTGACACAGCCACCTGGCAGGACAAGGTATTTCATATGTCCTGGTATCTATTAAGATCCTGAGGGCTTTGTGATACGGGGGTAGTATTGAGGATTTGGCCCTGAATCACTGGACTACTGTTAAGCATAGGTTGAATTGGAGCTTCAGCAAGTACGTCTTTTACAAGGCAGGACCACCTTTATTTTGTTGTGGGAAGTAAGATGCCAATTTTGTTGAGAAAAATAAAATACTTACTGGAAGTCCTGAAATGTCTGAATATTTCTTGGCAGGCTTAAAGGAAGGAGGAGCATCAATATTAAAATCTAGGGAGAAACAAAGAGGTAAGTTCAGTTTGTCTCATATATATATATTCAGAAAAGCAAACAAAAAACGTAAGGGGATAGCAAAAACTTCTTTAAAAGGCTGCCTTTACTTTGAGGTCTGTATTAACCAGCAGCACTAAGCCAGTAAACATAAAGCAGAATCACCTCCGAAAACAGCCTACTGGCATTGTAACTACCAGCCTGATTGTGCTCACCTCTCTGATAAGAGCTCAGTAAGCAGAACTGTGCTATCCCTAAAAGGAAAACTTCAAGAGAGCTTCTGAACTGCGTTGTAAGTGCATTGATTTTCTGCAAGTCTCAATGACAACCTCTCTTGCAGTCAGAATCATTTGCAGAGAATAGCCATTGGCATATACATGCTGAATGTTAAGACCATGAGACATTGCTCAAGACTGCAGCTCTGAAATACTGCAATCCAGGAAAGCAAAGTAATCCTTTAAATCAGATAAACCGTTAAGTATGTACCACCTTAAGCCTTGTCAATTACCTAGAATATTATCTGAATGTTAAAATTAAATGGTGGCAATTGCTATACTGTCAGGTCTTTTAGATGCAAATAGCAACTACTATCATTTTTTTTTTTTTTAAGATGCAAGTGGTGTATGTTTCAGTAGTTAATTCTCCAGGTTTTAATGTTCACAAAAATCCCCCCCCCCTTTTTTTTACCTGCCTCATTTATTTTCTCCTTCCTGATCAACCGTGCACGTGTTGCATTCATATCAAGTACCTAAATTATAATCCCTTAATTCAAGAGAAACAAATGCCAGAGCTGTTTTAATATATACAACTGAATTTGTTTTCCCACCGTCTTAAAAAAGATTGTTGCAAATTGTTGCAAATAGAATGTAATGAAAATAACATCAGCAGATTGTCAGTTACAATAGCCAGAAGCACACAGTAGTCTGCATTTTTCTGTAATAGTGGTGTCTAAAACACTTACCAAAATGGCAAGTTATTTTTATATAGAGTATCAAGCCTGACACAAAGTATAGCGTGTGCTCAATTTTAAGATGCCTCCTATTGCTTAGGTAAAATCCAGGGATTGGATTCTGCCTCTAGCTAGGCTGAATAGTATCCCACTTTATGAAGAGACTGCTGTAACTCCACTCCTATAGATATACACAAGCTAGCTGTAAATCTGGAGTGTGGTTTCAGATATGCTAAACTAAATATGGGATGTAGGATTAAAATCTCACAAGAAGTTCTGATAAGGAACTGGATAGGAAGCTTGGGTTGTGGGCCAAGGTGCTGCAAGTATATGGCTCGCTGAAACTCCCTTAAAACAGTTCAAATATAGCTAAACAAGCTAGAGCTACCACAGTAGAGACTTACCTGTCATGAAATATGACAACTTTATGCAGAAAAGCCTTTGTGAGACAAAGGCTTAGAGGTGACAAAAACTTGATGGGAATAAGTAATTTATGACTTGGTTTTGATTAATATACTTCCTTCATTAATTTTGCACCCCATATGTATTTGAACTTTCTTACAACACTCACAATTACTGCCTTGCCTTTTAGTGCTTGTGACATTAGTTAAACACATGTTAATTGTATTATTGGACTCTGTTAAAGTAGGATACTACATACACTGATAAAATATTTTTGATTTGTTTTAAGGAAAGTTATTTGTGTGGAATTTATTATTTATAAATAATGTCTAAGCAGCTTACAGCTAGGATCATTTAGTTGCCATGGCAATGCCCTTTCAGAAGCAAGAATTTGTTTTAGGTTCCTCCAAGTTCTGTTTTTCTTGCCAGCTGCTGCTCCACCGATGCTGGAGTGCTAAAATTAAACACACACACACACACAGAATTACTATTTCAGAAAAACAATTTTATTTCATAGTCTTTCTGATACATCTCATCTTGTAACAAACCATTTGTTATTCACACTTACTTAAGTTGGTAGACTAGCATACTGTACACTCTTAATCTTGCTTGCAAGAAAAATAAAGCTTTTTGAACTGTGTCAAAGCTACTACATTTTGGATTAACTAAAGGAAATGAAAATCTGCTTTTTACATGTAAATAGAAAATCAATGTAGTTAGGTTAAGTCTGAGATTACACAATTCTGTATGTACCTCCCATCATATTAGAACTTATTGCTATGAAGTTGTGTCCAAAATTGTCATTACACGGATAAATTCTCTCTTCTTTTTATGGCATATGGAAAACTACAGGTGCAGCTCTATCTCTTATCTATGGCTGTAGACAACACATCTGATCTTGCAAAATGTAATGAGTACTATGAGAAGTTGTCTGGAAATTTTGTTTTTTCTTCCAATGATAGAAGACAGAAGAATAGAGGGAGAATAAGAAAAAGCTGGTAAGACAGTTTTGCATTTTGAAAGCTACACTAACAGAAAACTTGCTACAGATACTATAATGGTAATTTCAGTTATCAAATGTGATTGCTGTGGAGTAATTTATTTATGTCTCTCCAGAGGCAGAAGATGCACAACACACTCTCCTACTTCAGAATGATCAAAGGACATAGATTTTCGGCTTTACTCCAGAAAAGAAAATGTTCTTGCAACTAGGGAGTTGTTATCTCTGTTAACAATTACTACCTGTTACATCAGTCTGGCCAAAACATGGCAAAATTCTGCAAACACTTCTGCTCTGATTGTTTTATAAATTAGCATGTAAATTAGTTGATAATGATAGGAAGAAGGATCCAATGAGAAGTATTTTTTCTCCATAGGATTTTCTCTCTCACAAGAAGGATGCTTGTGAGCTGATCATTGCCTTTTTGGCAATGCATATTCAATACCGAAAGTACAGCAAAATCCTTGCTCTATGAGTAACACCCAAGTAATCAAGACATCACTGTAAAAGAGAGACTGATGGAGTATGGGATGAAAACAGGTGTACTACTGCATTTCTAATACAAGTCCATTGCATGAAATTTCTCCCCATGAAGATTTTTTTACAGTAATCTTTTATTTTTTTTCCAAGTTTTTATTATAACTCCTTGTTAGTACTGGAGCAGTTATTAAAGGCTCTGTACATTCATTCTTATTTCAAGTATGCAAACAGTATTGCCTCCTCAGAAATGGTGATGTCTGTCAGAAATGAGCATAATGCTTTGTGGCTATTTAAATCCCATATGGAAGCAACATGAACTCCCTCTGGGCACAAATGAGCTTGTCCACAAGCCCTCTTCCCCAAAGAGGCTGGTGGTCCCTGAAGAATTAGAGTGAGCAAAGTATACAGTAGTTTGAATGCTCCTCCTCTTATGAGAGAAGAAGTCTGCAAAACAGATACAGAGCAATTTACAAGTAGGAGATGAATTTTATACCCCCTACCAAACGCCTGTTTAGCTAGGTATACAAAGCCTGACTACACGGGTTTTATGCTGTGGGATATTGTGTCTTATTCATGCAAAATTAAATCTGGGATAAAATGCTTCTTTTTAAGTACTGGCTTAAGGCCAGCAGTCTGAGTAGTTTACTGATCTGGTGAGCATTTGTACAGGATGTCAAAGAGTTGGCCCCAGTGGAGCAAGACTTAAAAATATTAAAGACAAACTCAACAACGATTGCATTTTTAACTCTAGTCTTCCTTCACCTTCTCCCCCAGTTTAAATCTCACATTGTTTTAGCAGCCTGCATTTCATCAACTGTCAAAGTTTACATGTCTTCTGAGTGCTGGAAGGTGAGACTTCTGAAGAGTACAGCACATTTGCTGCTAGCAATTATTGAAAGAACAGGCACCAAAGGTCTGTTAGAGTTTCAGGGCCCAGGAGAGGAGCAAAATGCCAGGTGCTAATGACTATATGGTTGAATTTAGATCAAATATTTTGCAACCTGCCTTGACTAATAACTAGGAGATGAGATTTCTGCCCTTATAGCAGTATAAATTGTTACTTTCTAGTAATGGTAGTTTGTCATATATCACAACATAAAGCTTCTGTACACACCTTGATTCATCAGGTTTTCTGGATCTTTCCCATAATGTAGTATTACAGCCCTGTCCCTGGTTCAGTGCCATTCTGAATTTCTTAAAAATTGCTGACCTTCTATTTGGCTGTTAGCTGACTTCCTTACTATTTACATTAGCAACATGATTAAATAGAATCCTAGTTATTTTTTATTTGAAGAATTTAGGATGTCAAATTGTTACAATAATATACTTACAATGAAGTTTGGATCCTTAAATGGTAATGGCTTGCCAGTTGGTTCTACTGATCCTGTGCTGGAATCTGTGTTCAGAAATTTATTTTCATTCATGGTCTCTCCACCTGTACCCTGAAGAAAAAACACAGTCTTACTGTTTTGTTATCTGAGCAAGTTCAATAGGAGAATAACCCATTTGCTTTATTACCTATCTGTTGCTCACTTGGCCTTTCTGTCTCTCTTGAACCTTTAAAGTAACATGTCAGCAATGAGGAAGCATGAAGCAGATGAAGCAATTTACAACTGACACATAAATGGAAGAAGGGAACAGAGTGGTCAAAAATCACTGAATAAAAGCAGCATAGGTTTTATTTCGCTGTTGATGAAAGCCATCTTGCTAAAGTGAAGACAGCATATGAATACAGAAATAGTCAGGGAGGTATATTCAATTTGTTTCAGAAAGTTCAGTATTAAAGCATCAACATCAGTAAGTATATAAAATTTATGAAGTAAGTAGTATACATTTTCAAGGTTCTAAACTATAACTGAGTAATCAATTTATTCTCCATTCTTGACTTCAGTCATGCCTGAGGGAAAATTGAGAGGAAATAATGTGTTATAAATTACTACATACAAAATGTATAACATATACTTACATGCAAAGCTTGCATGGGTACTGCTACATGGGTACTGGAAATGTTTGAATTGTCTATGCTTTCCTTTACATTTTATGTACTTAGGCGGAGAAGTAGGGAGCATGTGTGCCTGTGAATGGAAAGCTAAAGATGTGTGACAGTGTAGCTCATTCTAATAGTTTTGCACAGCTGATTCTATATTGTTTTTTATTTTGACAGTACCCTTACATACCACATTACAAGAACTAGCCCACTCTGCAGACACAAAGTTCCCTGTGAATCCTGACTCATGATAAGGCTGATGAGAATTTTGGCATTGAGTTCAATCAATAGGATTTCATAACTTGGCGCTTTTTTCTTGAAGAACAAAAAAGCCTGGATGAGAACGATGGTTAAAATATTTTTGTACTTTAGCCTTCAGAGTCTGAAAAAGAGATTTTTTTCTCTCCCTTTTTTTTTTTTCTTCCTGTGAAAAGCCTGCATTTCAAAACCTTACTTGTTGGTATATACTCTTCTAAGTAGGAGAAAAAAAGGATCATTAGTAGTAATGAATTATGGGAGTACTCCTAGAAATCATGAATATATAGTAAAGGCTATGATCCAGCATATCCTTCCTTGTGTGATTAAAAGGAAGTGTGTGAATTCTTAACTACGTGCGTAAGTAATTAAAGGATTACTAACTATGCAAGTTGAACGTTGGTTATTTAACAATGTCTGTTTTTAACAGAGCAAAGATAAAGCCTTAAATATTTCAAGTATGGCTTAAAGAATTGTTCAAATAAAATTACCACGTTTCTGAGAGTTTGAATTGAAATTGAAATTATTAATGAGAATGATTTATTTTCAAAACCACATGCAATCCTCTAGAAGCTCATACTATTGGGAATACTGACATAATAACATCCCTGGAAGCAACATCCAAGCGTGCAGCTTAAACTTGATTCCTCCCTTGTGAAGGACAAGACTAAAACGCTGTGACTGTCAAAAAAAAGAAAAGAAAGGCAGGTGGATGTTTAAAAACATACGCATCATGTGACACTGCATGCAAGAAATACTATTTTAGGGAACCCTGAATAAACTGGCTTTATAAAGTCAGTCATTGGGTTTCAGCCTATTCCCAGGACCATATTCTGGCATGTGTCCAACATTTCAGATTACAGCAGCAAGCATTAATCTTGAGAAAGTCTTGAGATATAAGGTTGTTTCTGATGAATAAATATCTCTTTGATACTCTTCATAATAATGTCCTTCATAATGAAGGACTTGGCCCTCAACAGTAATTTTTCAAAGTATTTGCTCCTTTTATTTAGTACCATTTGATTGGTTTTAAATTCAGTCCTCAATTAATTACTTTATCACTTTTGCCCCTTCAAAGGTCTCCTAAATATTCTGTTGCTTATGAAACAGCTTCTGAGTAGTATATGAACAAAGGCTTAAATGGTGGCTAGTGTATTGAGATAGAGCAAATAAAAGTAGTTAAACGGTAAAGAGGAAGAAGCTTCCTTAATTTCTGCAGCTGGGTACATTTAAGTATTATATTTGCTGTCTTCAATGGGTTTTCCTGTATGGATTCAGTGCTAATCTTGCTGGCATGTTGGGAAAAAAAGGGAGGAAATGTTCCTGGCTAGACAAGCCATGAATGTAAATTCTACATGTAGTTCCTTTTCCAGACTAACCTATAGGGGATTACAGGTATTAGTGCTTCTGAGAGTTGGGATAACTTATGTTACAGGCCAGAGGCTCTTAATTTTGTTTTTGCTGGTATCACTCACACAGTGGCAGTGGCAGCAGGAACTGCTGCATTTCCAGGCAACGTGAACACCCAGCAAACCTACAGGCCCACTGAGATGTAGTGACATAGTAGCTTCTGGATCCGTAGCAGATAATTTGACAGAGGAGGTTGCCTTCTCCATGGAAAAGACTGATGTGCAAGACTGTAAAGCAACTTGCATATAATAGTGGTTTGCAAATGGTGTCACAATTTCAGGATAGACTGGGAAGCAAATAAAACTGAGAACTACGATTCCAGCTAAATTCAATTAGATACTGAGATAAAGACATGGTGGGGAAGAATGCTAGTTTCACTCCAAGTCAGCACTGTTTGTATGAAAACTTTTGATTTCTAGCAAGAGCATTATGGAAGAGAGCTATTCTGCTGGTGTGCTTCTCTTTCTGGAAAAACATCAGAGAATTCTGTCAAAGCACTACCTTCAGAAAAATTGATACTGAACAATTGCACTCCTATAAGTACAGAGCTTTAAAATGAACCCACAGTGCAGAATTCAGCGTTGGTATCTTCAAGAGTTTTTCAACACCAAACTGCAGGTTTCTCAACAATTCTATGATATGTCCACTTTTTAATTTTAAAATGCAGGAGGTAAAACATAAGGAAAATCATTTAATGTTTCAGGTTTTTTTTTTAAGGTTTAAAAGGGATGATGAGTGATACCAAATTAATTTTAGCCAGTGTCAGTCTGCCTTTGAATGTATTCTTGAAACTGAATAATACAGCAATAAATACAAAACATTATTTAGAGCTTGATAGGTAACTCCTCAGCAATCAATTACTGCACAGTAAAGGTAATAAACCTTTAACAGTAGTTGAGATGTGTTGCTCAGATGCGTTGCTTGGTCATTTGTTTGTAAGACAGTTTGTTTATTACTGCCTTGTATTAGTGTGAAAAAACAGGAATGAATTCAGTTCCCTTTTGCAGCCCAATTAAGTCTCATCAGCACAGTGAGGAAATGTTTGTCACCAGGGAACAAGCTCACTGTGTGCTGTAACTCTAAGTCATATGTGGGGTAACTTCCTCTTCCTGCTAAATTCACATTTTTACTACCCAACCAGACAGTTAGCTAACTCCTTCAACCCACAGTCTCCTAAAATAAACCCAAATGCTTTGCTGTAAAGCTTAAAAGTGTAACCATGGGCTAAAACTCTTGATAGCTTCTTTAAAGCTTCTTTTTATTTTCACTTACTTTGTAATGTAAACATCCTTGATGGGGAGCTCCATGCACACTTTAAGAAGAGAATGGAAAGGCTTTTAATATGCACTTTATAACTAAATTGTGGCTTTTAAACTGTGGTTCTTTATGTAGGGCTATAGGAAATTTGTGCTGCAGCAGTCACCAAACAGTCTGTATTTGTCTGTAGGGTACATCCATACAGACAAATGAAAATGTGGTTCTAGTATAGATGAACATGCTTAGAATAGTCTTGTCCAATGATTGATAATGTTTATGCTACCACCACTCCTTATGTTACCTTCCTCTGCCCTTCTTTCAGGATGTTCCCTGGCCAGGTGCAGCAACCACAGCTGGAATTGCATGTGATACAGGGTGTAGAAGAGCAATCAAAAGCTTCTTACAGGATCACTTGTGCTATTTTATTTCTTCCATTAATTGTGTTTATGCACTTTAGCTGAATTTTAACTAAAACCACAGTGTGATAGGTTAGCACAATCTGCCCTTCACCCTCCACTATGAACAGATAGTAATTCTCCTAAGAAAGAGTGGAGAAGTAGGGAGGGAGTTTCTTCCTTTTCCTAACACCATCTCTCAAGTGCTTCAGTGCATCCCAGCTGAGTAGGATGCAGCCCTCTTATTTCCAGCCCCAGACTGAGCTGCTGTTGCACTGTAAGGAAGAGGGCTCTGTACTTCATTTGGTTAAAAGGCAGAGAAAATTCTTGAGCAAGCAAAGGCCTATGGCAAGCACTCAGGAGTCCTAAGAGATTTGCCATAAGAGCAGCCAAGTCTGGGGAAGAGACCTGAGCTAAGCTTGCTACATTAACATTGGTTTATTTTGAATAAAGCCCAAAACCCAGGAATGAGCCCAGTTCGGCCTCTACTGCATCTGATGTCTGTACAGGGAGAAAACTCACACTGGGAGGCTGTCTATTCACGTATTAGTTTCAGTCTTAGATTTTGGTAGATGTATTAATTTTTCAATATATTTTGTTCCAAATTCCCCACTGCAGATTTCTTGGTTTTCACATAATTCCCAAAGATTTCTCCATCTGTCTGGTTTCATTTAATGAAAGGACAAGCAAAAGCTAGTAGAACATGGCAGCCGAATTCTTTGTTTTGGCCATTTCCAGGTGGAATCAGCATGGGGGGTTCAGGATGGGTGTCTGTGATGGGACTAAATATCAGGTGGAATTAATTTATTATGAAATTGCTTGTCTGAATCATCATTTTTGCTTTTTCCAAAGATGAAAACTGCTTACCACAATAACTGATTTGTGCTGAAAAATCATTTCTGATCTACATTTTAATGTGTAAAAAGTACTTTTTAAAATATAAAACCCAATTTTTAAAGATGTATTTTGCTCAACTGTGGCATCTTATTAGTGCGCACAGTGTCTTCTATAGGTTTAGGAAAAAAAATGATTTGCACATCACTGAAGGTACAATATGATTTTCAGTGGTCATTATTACTAGACATTACAATTATGCACCATAAAGTGCAATTTAAAATAGAATGTAAACTAAACAGTGTGCTGATGAAGTGTTATTCAAGTGTGTTAATAAACTCCCTAGAAACTGGAAAGGGGCTGTCTAATTTAAGGGAGCAAATTTAAGGCTATTATTTAATAGTGCAGATGTAGATGAAAATCATAATCTATGTAGTTTTTTTGTTTTGTTTTGCTTTGAAATTTATTTTAGCAGTGCTTAACACTTCTTAATACTCAGGCTCTACCTTTAAGTGATGACTAGAGTATTTTAAATCTGTAGATGAAAAGTGACAGATAAGAGAGGTCTGCTTTTAAATCAATCCCTTGAACTTGGTGAACATTTTGCCTCAAAAATAAAATGTGTTGAGGAGCTCATTTGTCTCCAAATATTGTATGTGAAGGTGAATAAATACTTTAAATATTTTACTTAGTTTTGGCAGCTGCTTCCATAATTGTAATAATACAATTAAATTCTTAATTTTATTGACACATTTGTTTTAATTTGGCCTTTTTAGCTTTGTTTCAGGTTCTGTGACCTCCCAGTGCAACATGTAACCAGGAAACAAAATGGATACAATGGACGCAATGCATGGATGCCATGGATGGGCTAAGCCCATATTTTCACTAGCAGCCAATTACAGGGGGTGAAAATTGGGTACAGAAACATAACACAGATTTCAGTAGATGACAGCAGCAATGATAGGAGCACACTTTCCCAAATTGGGAATAGACTTTGAATGTCAGCTATTTAACAGAGTCCCAGCTAATACTGCTCATCCTAGAATATATATTAAGCTATTTTGATTAATATATTCACTCTCACTATATAACAAGCCTGACACAGACACATTCTGAATATTTAATTCATTTAACTTTTCATGATGACATAAGCCATTAAAAACTTGAGCATATATGGTCTGTCACAGTGCTGGGAACAATTCACAGAGAATGGTGTCAGAATTAGATGTGTTTACTTTCAACTTAAAATGATAGCTAAAAATGTCCCATCACCAGCATATAAGAATAATGTTATTTCCAAAAGCAAGTTCACTAAAGACTCGGTAAGACTGAAGACTTAATCTCTCTTGACTATGAAGATTAACTCTCTCCACTTCTGTGACGGAAAGGCTTGCTGAAGAAAGTTATTCAGTAATCCTTTCCCCATCTGGTTGCATTTTACTGGTTCTTGGATTCAGTGGGAAAAGGTTTTTCCTCTTTCTTTATACACATACTAAACTGAAGCCTGATAAATTCCCCCAGTCCCTTGTCTTTCAGCATACTAGTAGTGTTTTAGGAATGTTCTTCCTTCAAAGCAATGAAAAAAAAGATCTCAGCTTGAAACTGTTTAAATACTAGGAAAAAAAAATGCCTATCCATAGCAAATTTTGTTCCAGAAATTTTCTTCTCAAAATCTCAATTTACTAAACACAAAGAAACTGGGTAGTAGCCAGTTGAAAGCAGGTGTTAAGCACAGTGCAGAACAACATTCTTAGCTTCAACCAGCTAGTAGCGTGGCCGATATGTTCAGCCATGCATAGAGGGCAAGAGGTTTCATCATTGCCAACTCAGCCTCTACCAGAAATGACAAGATCATTTGACCAAGGTCTGGTAGAGGCAGGTTTCTACTTCCATTGACATAACAGGTAAAAAACACATGCTTGACAAACAAAAATATTTTTTATTTAAATTACGACACTTTCCTCAAATGCTGTTGCTGTATTAGTTTAAAAAGAAAGCTGAAGAAGGCCAGTTAAAAGCAAACATAGCAATATAAAATTTGAAGTGAATTTTTAAATTATTACAATGATAATTAAATTACCTCAGCTCCTTCTAACCATTTCACAGAGGAAGAATGGTGAGTATATCTGGCACCTTATGTGTCAAAGCACTTTACTGAGTGAGAGATATGAGGAGGCTGCAACAGTTTTATATTAGCACCAGGCTACTTGTTTAGCTATCAACAGATACGACCAATACACTATTTCAACAAGTACTAGTAATCCAGAGAAGGACTCTCATGTGGTGAGCCCATGAAAGCTTGCTTACCTGTACAGAAAAGTTTTAATTTTATCACCGATGTGTAAGTATCATTTTGCAAATTTTTTGAAGATGAATAACAAAGAGTTTGCAGATACCAGTTCCCCTCTAACTAACTATATAGATCCACTGAGAATCCAGAATTAATCAGCTACACAAATTAACTCCAAACACATGACTAAAACTTAGAAATAGCTCAGTCTGTGGGGTATATAGAAAGAGTGGGGGAGGGATTTGAATCAGTCCATGGAAAACTTTTATTCAACAGTCTAAAGAAATAAAGGTAATCAAGGTCTATACAATCTCCAGAAAGCAATCTCTATGTTATCCTTTCAAACTTTTATACCAATGTTTTCAGGTGACTTAAAAAATATTCTAACTGCCTTAGAATGGCTGAACAAAATTTTACTCAGGCACTAAAATATTAGACTGTCACAAGGTGATGGATGGCTTTGCTATGTTCTCTGTAGGGCATTTCAATACCATAGACTCCAAGTGTTCTTGATTAAAGGGTGACATTCTCATTCAGGGTCTCGTTACTGCGTAAGCTTCACACCATTATCATTCACCTGCACCAGTGCTTTCAGTGACAAAGTACATACCAAAATGTATAGCATACTAATTACTTTAGTCACTTTCATAGAGGTATAAAGCACCCTAAAGCAAAGCTGTATTACACTGTGTAAGGATTTGAATTCAAAATTTAAAATGCAGCCAAAGGGAGGGTAAGATATTAATTACATTCCTACCTCTCAAACATTTCTTGAAAACTTGGAGGAAAAAGACCTAGCAATTTCATGACACATGAAATCCCTTTTCCACAGGTACAACTCACTTAAAAAAGAAAACAAATCCAGCGAAATTTAGGTGGATTAGGAACTGACTGGATGGCAGAGCTCAGAGGGTGGTGATCAGCGGTGCCGAGTCTAGTTGGAGGCCTGTAGCTAGTGCGGTCCCCCAGGGGTCAGTCCTTGGTCCAGTCCTGTTCAATTTATTCATCAATGACCTGGATGAAGGCACAGAGTGCTCCCTCAGCAAGTTTGCTGATGATACCAAACTGGGAGGAGTAGCCGATACCCCAGAGGGCTGCGCTGCCATCTAGAGGGACTCGGACAGACTGGACAACTGGGCGGTGAAAAATCTCATGCAATTCAACAAGGCCAAGTGCAAGGTTCTGCACCTGGGGAGGAATAACCCCAGACACCAGTACAGGCTGGGGACTGAGCTTCTGGAGAGCAGCTCTGCGGAGAAAGACCTGGGTGTCATGGTGGACAAGTTGACCATGAGGCAGCAGCGTGCCCTTGTGTCCAAGAAGGCCAATGGGATCCTGGGGTGCATTAAGAAGAGCATCTCCAGCAGATCGAGGGAGGTGATCCTGCCCCTCTACTCAGCCCTGGTGAGGCCGCATCTGGAGTATTGTGTCCAGTTCTGGGCTCCACAGTACAAGAGGGATGTGGAGCTGCTGAAGAGAGTCCAGCGCAGGGCCACAAGGATGATCAGGGGCCTGGAACATCTGCCCTGTGAGGAGAGGCTGAGGGAGCTGGGCTTGTTCAGCCTGGAGAAGAGAAGGCTGAGAGGGTATCTGATCAGTGTCTATAAGTACCTCAAGGGAGGCAGTGAAGAGGATGATGCTGGCCTCATTTCAGTGGTGGCCACCGACTGAACTAGAGGTAATGGCCACAAACTGAAGCACCAGAATTTTCACATGAACTTAAGGAAAAATGTTTTAACAGTGAGGGTGCCAGAGCACTGGAACAGGCTGCCTGGAGAGGTTGTGGAGTCTCCTTCTCTGGAGATCTTCAAAACCCACTTGGATGCAGTCCTCTGCCACGTGCTCTAGGTGACTCTGCGTGTGCATGGGGGTTGGACTAGACGACCGCTAGAGGTCCCTTCCAGCCTTAAGAATTCTATGATTCTATAAAAATTTTACTTTACTTTTTTCTCTTCAAATTTACTCAACTTTCAAATAACAGAAACAGACTAATGATCTTTAATAAGAACTTTGATTTCCTCTCAAGAGATTTCAGATGCCAAACATTTTTCCATTTTAAAGCTTTCAAGCACTAAGACAGACCAAGTTTTATAAGTTATAGACATTTTAAGAAACCCTATTTTCTATGGGGAAAAGACTCAAAATGTAATTGGGACACAATTGTGTTTAGCTTCACACTATCCCAGAAAGGCCTGTTTACTTTGCATTGCCATGGAGCTCTCTTTGGCTTAAATAATTACAAAGGATATCTCACTTTTAGATTTCATTTGGTGGATTGGGACTATTCCATGTTTATAACATTTGATAAAAATTTTAACTCAAATTCAGGAAATGAATGACATGCTGAAGCAGCTGTGCCACAAAAAAAAAACTATATATTGAATGAAAGAGTAATGTTAGTTCTTACTAGGGGTAAACTAAGCCCTTTAAAGGAATATTTTGATTTCTCATGAGAAAAGCAATCTTATACATTGCTGAGTTTTAAGACTGAAAGTGCATGGAAATGTAGTAGCAAGAAAGGAATAAATCGGGACAGGAAGTTTATAAAAACTGCCTGTAGCTTCCTCCAATCAGAAAAAAAATCAGTTCAGTCAATGATTTTGTTTATACTGTTTCTTGAAGGTTAAAATACACCATTTGATATGCCACAGTCAAGGTCAAAGGATTACAAGAAAATCATGAGGATTCACATATGCTCAGGGAGCATTTCAAAAATCCCACTACCAAATACCAGACTTCAGCCAAGGAAGGAGAAGAATCTAAGTGCATTCAGCTACATGTGACTGAACCACTGAACCAGATATAAGGAAAGCAAAAAGATCCATCAGCTGAAGAGAAAGCAATTCCATTCTGCAAAAAATACTCTTTCCTGATTTTAGTTTATTCTGCCAAACATCAACCATTTTTAAAGAAAACAAGGCTTGAGCATGCTCTTAAGGAAAAGCAATTAGTTAGATTGTAGTAATGATAGATTTGTCTGTGTTCCAAAGCTTCCAGTCTACCCTTAGGAAAAAATACACATACCTGAATCAGAAGAATCTAATTTTAGATCCACAATATATATTTTTGGTAAACCAAAAAATACCTTCTGGATAGATGGAAAGGAAGAGTATAAAAAGGGCAGCCAAAAGGCAATTCTGGCTGAAACAAAATAGGTTTAATAGGAACCTGTTTATTCTTTTCCTGACCTAAGGATAAAATTTGAAATTTCTGATGTGAGAGCCAAATGAACATTACTACTTATAGACTAGTCAACTGAAGAGAATCAACTTAAAAAAAAAATCAATACTGAAAAATAACTTTCCCAGATGAACACTTCAGACTAAGCTTAAGAGGTCTGAACACACTGAGAGTATGTCATGGCATAATGTTTTTCTCCTATTCCAGTTTGGTCCTTTTAGGAATTACTAAATTCTTTTCCTTTAATTAATTCCTTTAAGAATTACTCAGAATTTTGTGCTGTTCTCCATAAGGAAAAGCAATTCTAGTAAAACATGTGAATATTGTTACAAAAAAGGAACAATATTCTCTAAATGCTGTCACTGAGTTTTGGACTTCATTAATACAGTATAGGGAGAAGTACCTAATTTATGCACCTTGAACTGCCTATTGGAAAACTGTGCTACTACTGCCCATCTAGAGAGAGTAGTAACAGTAACACTGAATCACAGAATCATTGAGGTTAAAAGGGACCTCAAGGGGTCTCTAATGTAATATCCTGCCCAAAGCAGGGTCAACATTGAATTTAGACTTCAGCTTAGAGCTTTGTCCAGACAGGTATTTAAAATCTCCATGGACGAATATTGCACAATTCTCTTAGCAACCTTCCCTTTCCTTATTTAGAAATCAATATCCTATATAATAGAAAATACTGCTTTTATTAACAAAAAGCTCTTTTTGCTATAATCAGGCAAACAACTCATTTACTGTCCTAATTTCTGCACATTCAGCGTTACTTTGCTGTACTACTGATGATATAAGGGCATAAATGCAACAGAGTTACTAGGCAAAGGAGTGATCTTTTAATAAATGTACCTGTGCACCTGGACAATTAAGATAAGCTTCTGGATGGACTGCATACCAAACAGAGACACTGGTATTATGGCACATAATCCATTCTTTCACTCTATTTTCTACAAGCTTTTAAGTTCTCTTCTTGCTTGTGGATGATATATACTTTGATAACTCTCTCCCATCCCTACTTAACAGCCTATCTACTCCAGGACTGCCACTTTGTTTTCTTTCAAAGATGGTGTAATTGATACATATCTAACTAAATGCTGAACAGTTGTTCTCAATCTGTAGTTAGCTTTGAAAGTTGCTACTTCATTTTCAAATTTCACAAAAGACTTGTATGCTTGACAGCTAATCAGTTTTTACCATTGTACTGCTTAGTATTATAAATTATGCTAGCCATACTTGCAAACCTTGTCTAATTTATGGAGAAACTATCCTAGATTCCTCCAACTTTTCTGCCCTTCTCACACTAACTCAGAAAAGTGTGAATGTGGGGAAGCAGCAAAGGTGGCTGTCATGTAATAAACACATACGATCCTTATGAACACAAAGCTAGCAATGCCATAAGCATATGATCATGGCAGAGGCGGAAAAGTTAAAAAAAACATACCTTGCTTAAAATTGTCTTGTATAGAATGACCTGACTCTAGGCCTGCGGCTGTTTATAAAAGGAAGCAGCTGTTAAAGTGTATGTTTTTAAGTGGTGACATAAAAGCACACAGAAGCCCAATATTTTGTCTGTGTAATGAAAATTAAGGAAGGATAATACATATACCATTTTCCCCATTCAATAAATAGCAAAAGGGCAGATCTGATACTGGAAGTATCTCTTCACATAGTAAATCCTACCAAGGGCTTGTAGTGCTTCACAAAAGATTTTTTTTTTTTTTATTCCCCAAAATGGTTCTCATCCACAGCACTGGATGAGAGCAAGGACATTTCTTCCCCAGTGCAGCTAGCAGGAACAAATCATTCTGAAGCAGGATGATTACAAACCATGTAACTACACATATCTGTGAAACTCTGTGCTACAGTTTAACCATGTATTACTCAGAAAATATTTTTTTTCTATCCACTTCAAACTTGTTTCTTAACAGTGATCCATTTTTATTACAGCATGAGTACATGTTATTAGATGGTATGACTATATAGCTTTTTGGCTAAAGAAGGAAAGGGTTTTGAATCCCTCTTTTTGTAACATGTAAAATATGTATTTTGCATTAAAATATCATTAGACAAACCATTTAAACAGGCCTTGGAAGAAAGGAAGAAACTCCAATCTCCCAATCCGACAAGTGTGTTCAGTACTAAACTATAGTTTACTATAAACTGGTCCTCATCTGTAGAGATGCAAATGTTTTCATGTTCCTCTCCTACCCTGCTAGACTGGCTGCCAGCCTATCAGTTAGGGTGTGCTTGTGGAAAGGAGTAGGCTTGAATCCCCTCATCCAGAGGCAGAAGCTGAACTAGCTTCAACTGGCGAACAAGTATCAGTGTCATAAATGTGACTTCCTTCCTTTTGAAGGAAAAGATTTAATAGCTGTTTTCAGAAAGGCAGATGTTTATGGTTCTGAATCCCAAGGGGAAAGAGATGCCTAAATCTGTGGGGAGAAGAAGAATTATGCACAGGCCTTCACATTTCCTACTGGCTTACTTTGATGACATCTCACAGATCTTGTTGGGTTTTATAGATTCAATTCTAAGGTATTTAGAAATTGGCAAACAAGTACTGGTGGATTAAAATATGACAGTTGAAGCTGTTATCATCCATATTTCCCCTAGACAGGGATATTGGATTGAATTAAACTGTGAACTGCTTAAGTTTTTATTTGGCTTGTTAAAATAAAACAGTAAAACCTGTGGTTTAAGAGTATCCAAGCTCGCTTACATTGGAAAAGTGGTTTTTTGCCTGCTGCATGGTCCTGGTCCTTCCTTATGCTAGCTTAAGGATCAGGAAGACTAGCGGCAGCAAACTAGTTTTCCGGGAGAGCAATCAAGTTTGGTGAGTGAGTTTTCTGACTGACAAAATCTATCAGCATTTGGTCAGGTCTGATGAGTAGCAGGGCTGGGGCAGCAGAAGAACACATCTCAGAGCTGCAGGAGAGGAAACACATGGGAGATAGAAGGGTACTAGGACTCTTACCTTTGTGATTAACTACTAAATTGGTTAACTGTGTTTTGACACTGTAAGTGTTCTTTACAGTGAGAGCCAACATGCTATTGATGAATGTGGATTCTGCTGTGAGGGTTGCATCTATTTCATAGTGCTTGCTGTCACAACTTTCTGGCTTGCTGAGGGTTGGAGTCAAAATAAATAGCCAATGTCTCTATTCTGCTTGGAATGCTAAACAAATGTGTTCGGAATCCTGTCAGCTACCAAATTAGCGTTTCTATTCGCCTTTCAAATCCCAAATTAGCATTTTTATATAACTACAAGCACCTCGCTAAAATAAGGACTGAAATATCATCTAACTCAAGCATTATACTTCACAAAAATATGGAAAATAGTCTGACATTTATAAAAAGAATCTGCAATAGCTAGACAGTTAAGTCATTCCAAATTTTCTCTCATTAACTTGAACATGTTTATGAGCTAACTGGATTCTGACATTGCATCTTAGGCAATCTCTCAAGCAAATCCTCTTGCTAAAGTAAATGTATAAAGTGTTGTAGATTATTCCTCAAATGTGATCCTCCTCAAATACGTTCTTCCTCAAAATGTGATTTCTCGCATTTTGTCTTATTACAATAGGAGCAACCAACCATTTTTATTCTCTCTTAAGTTTCTTGTGTGTTTATTATGAATGCTGAAATTAAATGCAGTCATAGAAAGGGATAAGGGGAGAGTGCTAAAAACATGGCACCAGCATACTGTCACCCCTAGTGAAAAGCAATACACATATGCTTTTGCCTATCTGCAATATAACACATCTGTGTTTGCTCTAAATCTCAAACCTAATCATATTTTGTTGAGGAGTTGACAGTTCTCAGAAACTGGCATCAATTCATTGGTAAATTCAGATACTTTTATGATTACAGATCATCTAAAGCTTTCAGCATGTGATAAATGTCAATTCTTAAATTTTCAGTTTCAACGGTCCCCCTTTTAATCGAAACTCCTATATAAAAATAAATTGCTCTTTTAAAAATGTTTTAACTAAAAAGGTCGCGTATTATAAATTTAGCCAGATTTCCCTATAAAATCTGATAATTACTCTCTAACTATCCCTTTTTCCTCACCAGGGACTGGAAGGATTCTGGTTTTTTAATAAATTGGGCTTCAAATACACAACTCTCAAAACTTGGTATCTCAGAGCAATCCTGGTTCTCATTAGCAAACTGTTTGGAAATAAATAAAAAAAATTAAAAATAATAATAATAAAAAAAAACACTAACCCCCCCCCAAAACTAGAGGAATACATACTTAACACTTCAGCTGTTCACTGTCTGCTTGTTTCAAAAGACACCTTTGTGTTCATGTGTTTAAAAGTTTAAAAGGATTAGGAGATTTCTGAGTGTGTTGCAAGGAGAATCACAAATCTGGGTGGCGTCTCCTCGGCCGTGCAATAGGGAGTGTGATACCAGAACATGCCTACCATCTATGTTAACTATCCTAGTTTAACTATTGTAGTTAAACTGTTAATTGTAGTTAGGACAAGGCAAGTGGCTTTTTACTGACTGAATTTAAAACTTTTTAGAGCCAAGACTTGTAAGTAGTAATGTGATCAAGTGTGGAAGTGGCTGACTGAGAACAGCTCACCTCAGCCTTTCTTAACAGTAACTAGCAATCTACTGTGCCATATCATATCCATGCTTTATCCAATGAAATAGTCATTTAAATAGATTTAATTAGGTTTGAGTGAACATCCTCTGGGAGCATGTTACATCTTTTAAAAATATTGCTTCAAGTGAACAGCAGCTTCATATTGGCACTGCTTCACTGGTTAAATTCATGTATTTCCAGTTGTTACCATAATCTTAAAACTGAGACATTTAAAAAAGAAAACTAGAAGTGAAGTCTAGAGCATAATGACAAAACAGCTTTTTAATTGCTGTATCATGCTGTATCAGGTTCTTACTTTCTCTGTCAGGGCAGGTGAATTAGTGAGAAACAAAATTTGCTTTTTAAATTTCTAACTGCAAAGGAAAAATATGCTTTTGCGTCATGTCCTTCACTGAATACTACTATATTAATTAGAGTTTAATGTTACCCTAATTAGAATAAGTCTGTAAACAAAGTCTGAAGTCATAGGCAGTAAAAAGTTAACTTCAGAATATAAAGTTATTACAGTATGTCATACTATAGGAAGTGCTTGTCCCCAAATATGGTGAAAGCAGTAGTTAATAGTTGTAGTGGTACTCACTGATTGTGTAGTTAAATTTTCTTCCTAGCCTCATTTTTCAGGAAATTGGAGTCAGAGCAAATGAACTCTTTAAAAACAAAGTTATTTTAAAAATTGATTTGATGGTATCTCTTACGGACAGCTTCTGAATATGTAAGAGTAAACATTTTAAATATATGTATTTCTAAAAGGCATGTTTTTGAGCACACAGCCATCTAGCAGATTCTTAATCTGATGACCTTCAAATTACACTGTAAAACATCTTTGCTCAGTTACATTAAAAATACATATTAAAAAAAAAAAAAAAAAGTTCTGAGCTTTTCTTGGAGTTGCTGCTTTTATTTGAATGGTCCGGGTGAGAGGATCTTTCTTAAGAGCATGGTAACTTACTATGTTATGTCTATGACTTACTCTATCCCAGGTTATGTGATAGTAATTAAAAAGATGATACCTGGAGACAAGTCTGCACTTGAGCTCCTATGACATCTGATGGTGATGGAGCTAAAGCAGCACACCAGCTATTGGAAAACAACTATTGGCAAGAACAATTAACTGAATGTTGCTGTATCAACCACAAGACAGCATAGTTCTTGTCACATTAAAGTCACCATTGTCACCATATAATATAGGTAATAATGTCACCCTATAATATATGTAATATTCCAAAATATTAAAAATCGCTTGCTGCAACGAGACTTAAGTATTTTTCAGTGGCACAACAGCATGGGAGGAATAATTGTGCAAGGTTAATAAAAGTGATGTAATCAATCTGCAACAATGCTTTCTTGTAAGCGCACCCTTACATTTGGTAAATACAGGCATTAAATCCAAAAAGTGTGTGTCTCCTTGTGTAGACTGACTGACAAGCAGCATTGCCATATTCTTCCAGAATAAACATGATTCAATACCTTTAGGTCAGTATCCCATACAAACTATGAAGAATGCCCTTTTTTTTTTTTTTGTTAATGCTTTTGAAATGTATCTTAAAGTTGCAGTTCACATGGTAGACCATAGGCTGATAAAGTATTTTCAAAATTTGGTTTAAACATAACCTGTACTTTGCGTGATACTTGTATGTGCCTTATAGGATACGCACAGTGGCCTTAATAAATTTGCTTCAGTATAGCAATGTAATCATACAAAAAGCCCACATTTTTAGTGATTCTTTGGAATCTATAGTCATACCAAACCGGCCTTCCTTTCAGTACACACAATATAATATCTATTTGTGAAACAAATCATGTAAAATAGCAACAAGATACTGTGATTGTATTACAAAAAACTTTTAATTTCATGGTGATGGAATGACAGATGTAGGAAAGTTCAAAGTTCACACAATGTGAAGTATACTTCGGACTAAGTCAGGCACAAGCTTCTCAGCAGATGTTACCATTTAATGCAATTATGCTAGGTGTAGTATGCTAGAGGACTAGGTCCCAGACCTAAACCTTCAGTTTGCCCTGCAAATAATTGTAAACCTCTCGGAAGAGGTCCTCTTCCATCCTCTTAGTTCGCTAATTAACAAAAGAAATCATTAGCAATTTCTCCATCTGTTTCACAGAGACAGTTTCTTTAAAATAGAAACTACTAATGCTGAGGCATGGCAGAACATCATATATTCAGAAATATATTAAACGTATGAACTAGTTCCTGAATGGCTGAGCCACTTAAAGATTAGATAAAATAGAGCAGTAAGGACTTCTATATTCTGAATAGGCTAGCAGATTAGAATTATTTCAGTATTTCACCGTGTCAAGGGCTACATTATCCAGAAGATGCATATTACTCAGCAATTAGCTAATGCCTCTATAAGGACTTCTGGAAATTACAGATCAAAAGAGATACTGTCAAAGAACATTCCCAATGATCAATTCTAACTCAAAAAATACAAAGCCCCCATTAAATTTCTGTTTAAACAGACTTGCTCCAGAGCTATTCAGTGCCACTGAGTGTGACAGCTAGAAGATCAATGAGCTGTTATTTTTCCCGCTCCTCTCACTACACATTTTTGAGCCTCTTTCTTCCTTTTTTTAATTGATCTGCGCTACTGAGGACAATGGATGTATATGCAGACTAATGTGAAGAAATTACTCCTTTCTTCCACTGAAATCACTTCTGTGAAGAAATTACCACATACTGACAAAATGATAAGAAATTGCAGTTTGTCTAATAATACTGAGAGTTGTTCAGGGACTTAAGTTTGATATGAACTGTAGAAAAGAGTTTGGAGGGGTTTAATGGTTTGGGGAAATATTTTATCTAATATATGTGTCTATATCTACATCTATATGTGTATCTATATCTATCTCACACACACATATGGTAGTCCATGCCATGCTGGAAATCCAAACTCTTATCCCTAACAGATCTTGAAAATAGTTGCTGAAGATAATCATGTCTGGCAGGAATTTTTCACAGTTCCAATGCAGTTAGCTACATTAACGACCATGCTTCATACTCTCTCTACTAGGGATAAGCCCACTCGAAAACAAAACAAAACGATGTAAATGCCACAGGGAGAACACAGGAGTTACAGGAGCATCATTCAGAATGAAGACGGGTCTCTGCATGCTAGCAGGAGCACAGTGGCTTTCCATTGCCCTAGGAAGATGGTCTGCAGAAAAATGCAGAAACATTCCTCTTCATCTGATGGCTCTGTTAAAATATACAACCTAATCGGCAGTAGTGCCTACTTAGCAGCTATGCTGCCATTACAGTTCATGAAAAAAAAATGGAAAAGAAATACTTCTAAGGAAAAACAAAAACAAAAAACAAAAACATTTTTCCACTATTCATTTTGAACCATTTCAGCTATCAAAATCCTTCAAAAGTAGTCCAAAACACACCAATAAAACTAAATCTAGATCTAAAGTCTATGCAGGCATCATACAAGCAATTCAGGAACTTCTACTATATAATACATTGGCCTCTCTGACAAGGGCTTAGTTTTGGAGAATGAGCTGCTACATCATGATGGCAGATGTCATCATAGTCTGGGATGATATCTGTGTGGTCGTACCGCACAGTGCAGAAATGATGGCTGCACTAGCTAGTGCTAATGTAACTAGGAAACAAGAACAAATTCACATTAATATACCTACTACCTGAATAAAAAATCAAGCTCTGGGTTTCATCTTTATTTCCCATTTAACTCCTTTGTCCATCTCGCTCAAGAGGGTTGTAATGCAAAGTAATGTTTCAGCAGCACAGAACAGCCCGAGCAGCTGCTGAGCTGTGCTCGTCCTTCCTTTGACAGATCAGCTATCTCGAACTACAGCCACCATCATACATAGAAGTTAGTGCAAGCCGTCGCCGAGCCCGTTAATGCCCCCAACACCCTCCCCAGACGCACGCGCGCTCCTCGCGAGCATGCGCGCAGCACTCGGCGCCGCGGGTGAGAGACGCTCTTCCGCGTACGCGCGCCGACCGCTCCGAGCTCATTACCTGAGAGCCGCCCAGCGCTGCCGCTTTCTTTTTCTTGGCAGGGCCGCTGCCAGTGCCAGGGCTCGCCGGGCGTTTCTTGCTACGGGATGGGGCGCTGGCGGGAGAAGAAGCTGCAGTAGGGAGCAGACTCGCCATCTTCCCCGCAGCCCCCTCTGTGCGCAGGCTGAGGACGCCGGTGGGGCGGCATCGGGAGAGAGAGCCCTTCCCCCCTTCCCCGTCTCTTGCCGTTCTGTGCACATGCGCAGTGGCACCGTGGGAGCTGTGGGTGACTCACTGGGCATGCGCAGTGGGCAGCGCGGCGGCCACCCCCACACGGGCGTTAGTAGGAGAGTGGGGTGCGGGGGTGGCTCTGTGGGTGCCTTGGATTGGGGAGCCGAGGGAAATAACGGTGTCTTGGTGGGGCGTGCTGAAGGTTTCTTCCCCGTGTGCGAGGAGCTGTTGTTTTGGCAGCCAGGATGACTTACAGCAGTCTGCTTGCTTTGCTCCCTGCTTTGTGCGTGTCTGCGTTGTCTCAGGAGCAGGTGGAGGGAGAGCGGGTCCGTGGGAGGAGTTCATCAGGGTGCATCTTCCTTCACTGCGAGCTCTGCTGAAAGCTCCCACAAGCGGCAGGCTAAAAAAAACAGCTGTGTGTTGGCTAACCATAGGAAGTACGAAGTGTGCAGTATTGGAAAGGAGATTGTAGCTGTGTCCCATGTACTTCAAAGACTAAACAGTGCTGCAGGGTGTGGTAGCTTGGGAATTGCTTTAATCTTGAAGTAAAATGCAATGTGAGGCCTGACTTAATACAAGTTACAGTGCTGGGGGAGGGGAGAAAACCTGGCTCATGTGTAACTTGTGCACTGGAATCTAAGGCTACCATAAGTGAAATAAAGCTTATGGAAAACATTGTTAGGCCAAGAGAAGAGCCTGTGTGTTTAAAATGTGTTGACTTTTCTAGCTGTATTAGTTGTCTTGATAAAACGCAACCTTTTTATATTTATTCAATTCTAAGATCATGAGATCTAAGAGTCTTAACAATAGGTCTTCTCTGTCAGTGACCACGTTTTCACTGTATAATCTTCCTAACTGTAAATTCCCTATTGTTAGAATGATTAAAGTTTTCAAAATATGGCTGGACAGATTGTTGATAGTAAACGTCTTTGTAGAAAATTTATACTGATAAAAGGCACACCATGCAACACACTGTGTTAATACAGTTAGTGAACTGATCTGAAGATTTTCAGTTTGTTGGAATCGGGAATTATTTTGTGCCAGAGCAACATATCAGGATAGATTTGGGGTAATTAGGATTATGATACAAGTATTTTGGCAGTTCTTTTGCAATCTGTGCTCTTTTGTTTTGTGCCGTGGAGAGCTAGTTCATGGTGATGTGGTGTTAGCGCCTCTGCTGAAGCCTACTTGATGGCTGGACATTTAGGCTTCATAGAATCATAGAATGCTTAAGGTTGGAAGGGACCTCTAGAGGTCATTTAGTCCAACTCCCCTGCACACACGGAGTCACCTAGAGCACGTGGCAAAGGACTGCATCCAAGGGCGTTTTGAAGATCTCCAGAGAAGGAGACTCCACAACCTCTCTGGGTAGCCTGTTCCAGTGCTCTGTCACCCTCACTGTCAAGAAATTTTTCCTTAAGTTCCTGTGGAACTTTTGGTGCTCCGGTTTGTGGCCATTACCTCTAGTTCTGTCAGTGGCCACCAGTGAAAAGAGGCCAGCACCATCCTCCTCACTGCCTTCCTTGAGGTACTTATAGACACTGATTAGATCCCCTCTCAGCCTTCTCTTCTCCAGGCTGAACAGGCCCAGCTCCCTCAGCCTCTCCTCACAGGGCAGATGTTCCAGGCCCCTGATCATCCTTGTGGCCCTGCGCTGGACTCTCTCCAGCAGCTCCACATCCCTCTTATACTGTGGAGCCCAGAACCGGACACAATACTCCAGATGTGGCCTCACCAGGGCTGAGTAGAGGGGCAGGATCACCTCCCTCGATCTGCTGGAGATGCTTTTCTTAATGCACCCCAGGATCCCATTGGCCTTCTTGGACACAAAAGCACGCTGCTGCCTCATGGTCAACTTGTCCACCATGACACCCAGGTCTTTCTCCGCAGAGCTGCTCTCCAGAAGCTCAGTCCCCAGCCTGTACAGATATCTGGAGTTATTCCTCCCCAGGTGCAGAACCTTGCACTTGGCCTTGTTGAATTGCATGAGATTTTTCACCGCCCAGTTGTCCAGTCTGTCCGGGTCCCTCTAGATGGCAGCGCAGCCCTCTGGGGTATCGGCTACTCCTCCCAGTTTGGTATCATCAGCAAACTTGCTGAGGGAGCACTCTGTGCCTTCATCCAGGTCATTGATGAATAAATTGAACAGGACTGGACCAAGGACTGACCCCTGGGGGACCGCACTAGCTACAGGCCTCCAACTAGACTCTGCACCGCTGATCACCACTCTCTGGGCCCTGCCATCCAGCCAGTTCCTATTCCACCTCACTTTCCACTCATCTATCCCACACTTCTGGAGCTTGCCCAGGAGGATGTTGTGAGGGACGGTGTCAAAAGCCTTGGTGAAGTCGAGATAGACGACATCCACCACTCTTCCCCTCATCTATCCAGCCGGTCATTCAATCATAGAAGGCTATCAGATAAGTCAAGCAAGATTTCCCCTTGGTGAATCCATGCTGACTACTCTTGAGCACCTTCTTGTCCTCCACTTGCGTGGAGACAACGGCCAGTATGAGTCGTTCCATCACTTTTCCCGGGGATGGAGGTGAGGCTCACTGGCCTGTGGTTGGCTGGGTCCTCCTTCTTGCCATTTTTGAAGACTGGTGTGACATTGGCCTTCTTCCAGTCCTGCGGCACCTTCCCCGTTCTCCAGGATCTTTCAAAGATGATGGAGAGCGGCTTAGCTATGACTTCTGCCAGCTCCTGCAGCACTCTGGGGTGCATCCCATCAGGGCCCATGGATTTGTGGGTATCGAGTTTTCTTAGGTGCTCTCTGACCCAATCTTCCTCTACCCAGGAGAAGTCTTCCTCTCCCCCGGCTTCTTCTCTTGTTCCTAGGGCCTGGGGCTCTAAAGGGCTGCCCTTGGTAAACACCGAAGCAAAGGCGGCATTCAGCAACTTTGCTTTTTCTGTGTTATTTGTAACCAGGGTGCCCATCCCATTTGCTGGCGGACCCACGTTTTCCCTGGTCTTCCTTTTGCTGTTAATATATTTGAAGAAGTTTTTCTTGTTATTTTTAACGTCCCTTGCCAGATTGCATTCCAACCGCGCCTTAGCTTTCCTTGTCACATGTCTGCATTCCCTGACTATGTTCCTGTATTTCTCCCAGGGGACCTGTCTTTTTTTTCCACATTCTGTATACCGCCGCCTTCTGCTTGAGTATTGCCACAAGCTCCTTGCTCATCCACGCAGGTCTCCTGCCCCCTCTGCCTGACTTCTTACACACAGGGATGCACTGTTGCTAGGCGTGGAGGAAGTGTTGCTTGAAAACTAACCAGCTCTCTTGGGCCCCGCTTCCTTCTAGAGTTCTAGCCCATGGGATTCTTCCAAGGAGGTCTCTGAAGAGGCTAAAGTTGGCCCTCCTGAAGTCCATAATTGCAAGGCTACTTACAGCCCTGCCACCTCCTTGTTGTATCCTGAGCTCCACCAACTCATGGTCACTGCAGCCAAGGCTACCCCCCACCTTAACATCTCCTACAAGTCCCTCCCTATTTGATAGCACGAGGTCCAGTAGCCCACCTCTCCTAGTCGGCTCCTCCACAACCTGTGTCAAAAAGTTATCGTCGACGCTCTGCAGGAACTTCCAGGACTGTTTGTGCCTGGCTGTGTTGTCCTTCCAGTTGATATTGGGATAGTTGAAGTCCCCCATGAGAACCAGGGCCTGTGACCGAGAGGCAATATCCAGCTGACTATAGAAGGCCTCATCAACCTCCTCGTCTCGGTCAGGTGGCCTGTAGCAGACACCCACCACAGTGTCTCCCACATTAGCCTGCCCTCTAATCCTTACCCACAAGCTCTCAACTCGCCCATCCTCCACTCCCAGGTTGAGCTCCATGCATTCCAGTTGCTCTCTCACATAAAGAGCAACCCCACCACCTCGCCTTCCCAGCCTGTCCTTCCTAAAGAGCACATAGCCTTCCATGGCAGCGCTCCAGTCGTGCGAGCTATCCCACCATGTCTCTGTGATTCCAATGAGATCATGTCGCTGGGACTGCACACAGAGCTCTAGTTTGTCCTGCTTATTCCCCATGCTTCGCGCATTGGTGTACAGGCATTTCAGGGAAGTAACCGAGCCTGCAGGTTTCCCAGGAGGGGTGAAAGAGGACCCTCTGTGATCATTTCCTATCCTCACTATCCCACTAGCATACTCCCGCTGGAAGCCATCTGACCTAGGCTGTGTTGTACTGTTTGCCATGTCTGTGTGACACTCCCCTTCCCCCTTCTCGTCTAGTTTAAAGCCCTCCTAACCAGGTTGGCCAGCCTTTTGGCAGAGAGACGTGTGCCCCTCTTGCTGAGATGGTTCCCATCATTTCCCACTAGCTGGTGGTCATGAAAAAGAATCTCATGGTCATAGAAGCCAAAACCCTGTTGCCAAGCCCAGCGGTGCAGCCAGTTGTTAATCTGCCATATCCGCCTTCTTCTCCTTCAATCCATTCCCCTCATTGACAGGATAGAGGAGAACACTACCTGGGCTCCCGTACCTTTGATGGCCATCCCTGGGGCTCTGAAGTCTTGCTTGATATCCCTCAGTTTCTCCATGACATCATTAGTGCCCACAGGAAACAGTATGAGCGGGTAATAGTCAGACTCCTGAACAAGCCTTGGGAGCCTTTCTGTAACATCCTTTATTCGGGCCCCTGGCAAGCAGCAGACCTCTCTGGATGAGGGGTCCAGTCTACATATCAGTGCCTCGTGCCCTGTAGCATGGAGTCACCCACAATGATCACCTACCGCTTCTTCCAGGTGCTCCTTTTCTCCTTAGGGGGAGCAGCCTTGCAGCGTGGACCTGAATGCCTCTCTGTAGCCAGCTCCCTAGATGGGCCTTGGTTCATGACCTCCTCTAACTGATCCCCAACTTCCAGGGCCTCGTACCTGTTGGATGTGGTCACAGGTGGAGGTGAGGTGGGCAGTGGAAGGGTTCTTCTGTCACCTCGAGTGGGGACCTGTTTCCATTGTTGATCGTCCCTCGATACTGTTAATTCTGCCCCCTCTGCCCTATGACAAGAGGGTACTGGATTTTCAGACTGAGTCGAGGGGTTCTCTGAGTGGCTTTCCTGGGAGGACTGCAGAACGCAGCTCCACCAATCTATTTCTTTTTCACATTCCCTGATTGCCCTCAGCCATTCTACATCCTCCTCTAGCTCCGCCACCAGGCTGAGCATGTTGTCCACCTTCTCACACCTAAGGTAGGCTGTGTTTTCGCTACTCCCTGGTAACATGGAGAGGCTCAGGCATTCCCCACGGCCAGAAACTCGGACCGCTGCATGTTTCTGTGGTGGTTAAGGCTTACTTAGGCTTATGGATGATCGTGATAGAAATCAGTCTACTAGTCAAATTACTTCCATAGTATTTTTGTTTTGTTTTGTTTTTGCCTGTATGCAGTGCTTGATTATTAGATTTCTAGCTGCAGCTATGTGAGACCCTGTCCCAGTGCATGTTTTGTAAAGAGAGGCAGAGGTCCAAGAGGCTGGTATTCAGGCCTAAAAAAATAGGTCAGATTTATAGACATTACTATGATGAGGACTGAGCTTGGTCACAGTGGGGGTGCCAGGCACTGCTGTGTAAAACAAAAGCTTTGAAGGTGGCCTGAAAGAGAGTTGAAGATAAAAGCCTGGACTTCCAAGCTATGTTCAGACACCTGTGTATACAGAAGGAAAATGGGATGGGATTTGCTTTCCAGGAGTGTAGCCAAGTACAAATATTCCAGTCTCAGTGGCTCCTTCCCAACTGTATTTGCTGCCTTTCTGTGAGTACTTAGGCAACCAGCAGAACTTCAGAGCAGACTGATAGAAGTTACTTCATGTGCTCTTGTTTGTGATAGTCTTAGGGTGATGTATGCTGTGCAGTTTGTTTTTCTTCTTCTGTCAAATGATAGCCTCTCATCATGTGCTCAGAATGATGTCCTGAGTTTGCAATTAGCTGCGGTAGTTAGAATTGCAGAGGAGTGATATCATCTGACAAAGCTGAATCTGCTTTACAGTATGCTCAGAGTGTTGTTCTCATCTCAGATAGCCTTTTTTTTCATACCCAATGCTGGATCTCATTCATCTTTCCAACGCACGTGCTCTGTGCTCAGCTCACAGGCATGCTCAGTTAAAAGGAGGCATACCCAAACATATGAGTGTTTTATTGAGATCTGAGCATCTATAATTCTACTGTAGAGTAGATGTGGCATGTGAATCATATAGAGAATCTGCCACATGAGTGAAAGTTTATAAACAGTGCTCAGCAAAGCATTTTCTTCTCTCTGCCTGTTTTTATCAATTGGTCTACCAACCATAGGATCAAAAGGGCCATATGTATTGTAGCAATATTGAGTACAATGCAGTTTTACAAGGTACCAAGCACTGTAAAGTCCCAGAAGGTCTACAGCTCACTGGAAAATAGCCATAATGGCAATGTAAATGATGAGTGTCCACAGGGGATGAATTATGGATGTGGAAAGGGCCCTCTAGTAGGGCTCTAGAATTGCAAGGCAGGTTGCCTTCTCCCCAGTCCTTAAGTAGCTGCCTACAACCAGCCCTGCAGAAAATAGAGGTACTGATCTGTTGCATGAGTGAAATACATTTCTTGCTAGGTTCTTGTTACAGATTTAAAATGGGTAGTTTCTTTCCTGTAGAGAAGAGGACTTGCCTGAAGAAATGCAGATTGCAATTGCTAGTTTGGTGTCAGTGTAATTTGGCTCTTCCTGCTGTTCATTTCTTAACCAGGTTCATGGTGAACCCCATTTTCCTCACTACTACCACAAGTTCTGTTTTCTAAGTGCTACTTCTCTTAAGACAATTAAATACAGGTCAACAATAACCCTGCATGGTCTTTGCTATGGTACCCAACCACCCATTATTTATAGTCTCAGTGAACTGGGAAGGTTGCTTTTCAAAATAATAACGGGAAGAAAAATGCAGACCCCAGAGACTCCTGAATTGGGGGGGGGAAGCTGTCAAGTTGGTATCACAAGTTTGAGGCAGCTTCTTTGTTTTGTTTGTTTCTTGTTTTTTTTTCCCTTTGAAAGAATGAAAATTGAATACAAAGATAGATTTCTTATGTGCAGAGGTGATACCTTGTCTGAGCAATCAAATGCAGAGACTTTGGCTGTACAGATAGTCTTGTTACCAGTAAAGTCACCCCAAGCTTCGATAGCACCCTTGCTGATTACCAAGCATCTGCACGTGTGATCAGTCCTTCGGTTTCCCTGCTATGTTTGACAAACAGAGCTGGGATCTGGGAAGGCTTCTGGAGTCAGTCCCTAATCTTTCTGACTTGTGTGCAGGCTGTTTCTGTGCTTCATAGGTAGTCATCAGCAGAGAACAAATCAAGCAGGAGAGATGTGATAGGGTGTGAGGAGGGCTCTACCTTCTGCTGCAGGAGCACAGGCTACTGTGCTACACCCAGCTACTGCTACACACTGAGTAGCTGTGGTGTGGGCTGCAAGTTATGATGTGGAGTGCAGGGAAAGCAAGAACAGACTTACCTGGGTGGGGATGACCTATGAGTGCAGAGAGAGCTGATGGACAAGATCCCAAGAAAGATATCACCTATGAAACAAGTTGCATCAAAGTTGTTTGCCTTCTGCCCTAGTCCCTGCAGCAACTTTGTTCTGTAGTAAGTAGTTTGTTTGCTCTATTCCTACACGTACTGGAGAACTTGGCCAACTGTCTGAATGCAATAGGATACCTGCTACTTGCCACGTTCATTCCGAATGGGAGCAAATGACTTTGATCCATTCAGATACAGTGTGTTGGTACAATCTATCAAAAAGAAAAATCGGTCTCTGCAACTGTGAATTTATTCCAAACTTAAATTTTTCTCACTACCTAATTTAAATCACACCTGCTTTCAATATCCCTACTATTCTGACTTTTGTACTACTACGAAAATGAAGGTTTTAAAATTATCTGTGCTTTTGCTTATTGACTGTACTGCAGCTTATAAAATTAGAAGGTATCTAAAATAGTGGTAGAAAATATGCATGATACTTCTGCATAAACATGGAATAGTTTTGAATTGAAAATTGAGGTTTTCAGAATTGTTGCATAACCTCTTTCTACCCTAGTTTCTGTGTCTGTGGAATGGAGATAGTATTTTGCTGTGTAGTAGGTATTATTTAAAGTTGAATTTAATGAAAGAATTTATTGCTGTTGAGAAATGCCTGTTAGAGATTATGACTATTAACAGTTACTTAATAGAATTGCAGTTTCTTGGCAACAGAAAACTGGTAATTGGTAAAACTGGTTTTTGGTAATTTGTCCTTTGTCAGTTGCATTACGTAGCTGAGGTTTGTGCTAAATTAGCGTGCTTCTAAATTTTAACTGCTTAGAGACATTTAAAAACACTTTTTAAAACTACACTTTTTTCATTGTGTCTCTGCATTTTTAGAGAGATTCTGAATAAAGAAATATTGAAGTTTTTAGCTTCACTGCCCTGCAAGGTAAAAAGCAGGGTTTTCTGCAGAGGGTAGCTTGTGAGGTCTTGTGGCATTTTGTATATTAGTCTTTGAAAGTACCTGGAGGCTTTGATGACTTTTCAGAGCCTGCAGCTTGAGCTCTTGTGATTTGCATTTGTTCCCCGCAATTTGTAGCGGGGAGCACTGCACTTGTTTTGCTTAAATATAATGTTGAATTCCTTTAAAATATATATTTGAACTTTTGATTATGAAGACTACTTTTGTAATACTAAAGTCCTTTTTACTGTATGCGTTAAATACCTAACTTTCAATGCAATCTTCATGATAGAGCGTTTGAACTGACCATTTTAAAATCCTTGTTGACAAAATAAGGATTGGGTTCCTTAGAAATGTCTTTTGTGCAGTTTTCCTGGTAGTCTGTTCTTCTCTAAGTTTATTTTAAAGGTCAATTCATACGACATATCAGAAACAAGTGGTAAGAGAAGATTCACACTTTTTTTTTTTTAAAGTGGTCTTCTGACCAAAAATTGTATGCATGATCTGTCTAGCAAATTTAACCTAAATATTGTATAGGCAAAAAGTGCTAATATCATATTTGCCTACAATTTTAAACAGTATTCTATTTGCTTAGACTGTGAAATGCTGAAAGTTGCTGCCATTTAGTTAATGTGTTCTTTATGTCTTGGATAGTTATTTGATGTGTACTATTTAACATATTTACCTACTATTTCAAAGGATTTATGAGTTTGTTTATTGTACAAAGTTTAATCTCATCTTTCTCAAAGAGCATATTGGTTAATAACTTTCCTATTTAGTTTGTGCTCAGATTGTGGTGAATGCAGTTATTCAGTCTTTTGATTTCTGAAATATTCAGCTGAGAAAGATAAAAATGTCTTGACAGCCATTTGCTTAGTCATGGTATCCATTAACTTTTAATGCAGTAATTACCTTGAAAACCCTGTAGGTTTGTAAGCTGAGAAAATGTGTGTTAGCTGAATAAGTAATCCAATTTATGAACATAAGAATCTGACAGGATGGCAGATAGCTTGCAAGCTATCTAGAGACTTAGCATACACACAATCAATTTATTAATACTTCTAAATAAAGAATAATTCACAGGCACAGAGGTGGACCCTGGAGTTCATTAACAAAGCAGGGGTTGAATTCATGAGTAAACCTCAGCGAGATTAGCTCAGGCATTTCTGCTTGTTAGAACAAATCTGCTATTGTTTAGTATTTTCTCAATTGCTTTTATATTAAGGCTGTGGTTCATTGCAATTAGGGCCTAAATTTAAGCTAGTTCATGTTGCCAACAATATCTCTAGGGGTTAACAATATGGGTGTTATTTGCTTTGTACACTTGGTCAATATTCTCGCAGCATGTTCTCCTCTTTCCCCTTCCCCCCTCCCCAAAAATAAGAAAAAAAAAAAAACCCTATTTGCTTGCTAACGTCTTTAACGTCTTGATTTTGGTGGTAGTTAGCTAGTCTTTTCCCTAATGGTTCCTCTTCTTTCGAGCTCCCAAATGCAAACTAGAAAATTTAAGTGCTATGCAGCTACAATATGATGGACGCAAAAATGATGAGACTATACCTACTGCTATAGCCATGGTTGTTCAGGGAGGGTCCGGGGCAGACAACAATTTTTAAATTTTCAAATAATCCCAACCTAAGAGGGGCTTGATAGTTGCAGGACAGGATTAGAATTCAGAGAAAAGATTGAATTCCAAAAAAAAAAAAAAAAAGAAGGTATAAACAAGCGCAAGTTCTATGCCTTATTTTTACTGTGCGTGATTTTTTAAGTGCCTGATCTCTTGATCCTTGGAAATCTGTAGGGCCTCTGTGCATTGATGGAGAGAAGTACGTTGGTAATCTTTAGCATCAATGCAGTTTTTTGTGAAATTCCTAAGACTGTTCATTCATAACAATTCATAAATTCATAAAAGGTTGAAAATGATTGGAACTGCATAAATCATAGGCTGAGTTAAAAAATGAGTGTATAACAGTTGCAGTTGAAAGTATTGCAGAAGCAGAGTGAACTGTGAGCAGAATATAAATCAAAAATATTGCAGTAGTCTGTAGACAAATGTCCCATAACCGGGAAGCCTACAAGGAACATGAAGTAATTCTTTCTCTTGTCAAAGCTTTGGTTAGGCTCAATTTGAATGTGATGTTTAGCTTTGGACATTACATTTTTGGACTCTCTCCAAATGCTTCATATCTTTCTTAAGGAGAATAAGAGAATTGATCTGAGGTCAAGGAAGCATGATCTGTGAGGAGAAGTTGAAGAATTTAGGTTGCATGTGTGGTATGAGGAGGAGGAGGCAGCTGGGGGGAGCTTCCACAGAAAGGAAGCAGTAACCTTGTCTGTGCCCGTTGCAGATTAAGTCCATTCGCTAAGCAGTATTGGCCATAATATGATCCATTTTCTGTGACATGTTATTCTTTTTACCAATAATAACCCTACTTTCATCCGTGTGTTACTGTCCTACTTCTCATCCAGAACTAGTGCATGTTCTAAGACTTTTGATAGAATGGTTTCCTCATCCATATTTTCCTTTTCCTGGAATACTGAAATTTTAAATGAATGCATTTTATCACTTAGAGAAAGGTTTTTGTTGAGGAACATGATTAACACTGTGCTATGGAGCATGTCATGTTATATAGTAAAAAGATTTGCAAATGCATGTGCAGCTCTTCAATATCCATTATTAATAATAAGACAGGATACATTTTCAATACCATTTTAGTGTTGTATTACTGCTGAGATTATTGACTGAAAATAGATATGTCAGCTTGCTATGCTTGTTTTTATTTCCTAAGCTGTATTTCAAGATGGTTTGGCAAACTGAAAGTGAACAGAAGTAACTTCAAGTTGGAGTTTGCTGTCCTGGTCATGGTGGCCAAATGCTGGAGTTTTCTTGCTTGCATTAGGTAAATATATGCAGTCCTCTGCAGTTAAAGAACTTTGCAAATGGTCTCACTGTATGAGCAATTAAGATCTCTTTGCTAGTGAGGAGTTGTGTTGCAGATAGTTAGGGAACGGCGGCCGGAAGATATCGTGCTGTACGGAAAGATAGGGCCCCTAATAGCCAATAGTGTTTAGTCTATGGTGTAAGCAGACGGATGTGACGTTGTAAACCTAGCTATATAACACCTTGTTACCCATCAATAAAGGCCATTTGCCGTCCACCACATTGGTGTCAACTGGCTGATGGCCCGAGTGGCTTGAGGGTGGTCGCCGTGCCGTCCCTGAACCAGGTCGCTGCAGCCATTTGAACTGCAACAAGTGGTGCCGAAACCCGGGAAGTCATCGCCTGGACGGGTGAACGCCGGCCGGAGTGAGTGGACCAGCCCGGCGGAGAGGACGCTATCAGAGCAACAAGGAGGATGGAAGCCCTCGTGAAGGTCGTATCGCAATTACATAAGCATTGGGGGATTGATTGTAAGCCAAAGATTTGTAAGCCAAAGATTTGTAAGCCAAAAGATTTTACTCTCGCAGTTGCGAGGCTTTTAAAAATTAAGGTGATAGACCAGCCGGTGGATATTCTGAAGTCCCTGAAGCGTGTCCCTGAAGTGTGGGACAAATGTACTAAGGCATTGGCTGAGGAGATTATGTCTTCAGGGTGTGGGAAAAACCTTAAGGCTTGAGGAAAAGTTGTACAAGCCTTGCAGAAAACTAGAAAAGAGCAGGACACCTGGGTGGCAATAAGGGACTGTTTGTTAGCCACCCCGAAAATGGGAGTCGGGGCAGCCACACAGACTTTGCACCCCCTAGATGTTGGCAATTCTGCTGAGCCTAAAGGTCAGCAAGAGGGTGATACATCCCCTCCATCCCCGAACCCCGCCCCGCTTACAGAGGAGCAGAAACAGCCGAAATCTGTTTGGAGCGAGCTAGCCGAGGAAGCTAGGAACATTGAAAAGAAGTCAGAGTATGGTGACGTCTGGGCCAGGCCACCACCATATGCCCCTCAAAATGGCGCCGAGCCGCAGGGGGTAGGGTGGGGCGGGGCGAGGGTGCCCCCGGCGCGAGTGAGGTGCCGAGAACCAATGGGAGTGACCGGACAACTGAGGGAGGCCCGAGGGAGGGGCCGGGAGCGAGCCCGAGTCAGGGGCGGAGAGGAGGTCCGAGTGAGGGGCCGGGAGCAAGCCCGAGGGAGGGGCGGAGAGGAGGTCCGAGGGAGGGGCCGAGAACCGATCAGAGCGGACATTTCAAAAAACGCCGGAGCCCAACGAAAAAGTACCGGAGCCCGGAAGTGACCAGTCAGTCGAGTTCCGACTCCGGATCAGACACTAGTCAGGACGAGTGGCTCACAACCGATTCAAACTTAAGGAAGGAGAAAAAGAAGGTAAACATCCGAATTAAAGAAAAACCGGCGGGAGCATTCATGATTAAGCATGTTGCAAAGGAAGAGCATCTGACCCCAATTCAGGTGGCTGTTACCTTCAAAATAAAACTAATGAAAATTGTGAGTTTCTGTTCACAGGACCGGATCATCGGACACCCCTGTAACCCGTACACCCTGGTGACAAGCATCCCGCCCGAGCCTGCGAGTTCCACGCTGACCGAATCCAGAAAACAACAAAACAGCCTCCGCAAGAGGGGGCCGCGATGCCTTTGCGTTATCTTAATTTTGCAGCTTGTCACTATAGGACAGGTAGAGTCACACCAGCCCTTTAAATGGGGTACTTGAACAGATCGAACAATCTCGAGCAATTAGTACAAAAATAACTACAGGGCCACCAGTTTTCAGTGCCATGCCTTGCCAACTAGCACCCATTGAACCCTGTTCCAAACGCAGCTGGTACAAAAATTTGTTCACCGGTTCGCCGTGGTTAACCACCCTGATATCCACCTTGATAGGGCCGATCACAATGATCATGATGACGCTAATCTTTGGACCCTGTATATTGAATAAGCTCATGCCGTTTGTCAAGAATCGGCTAGAGAAGGTTAACATCATGTTAGTAGAACACCAACAACTGCTTTAAGAATATTTCCACTCAGTATTACCCCCAAGTTATCCCAAGGTACACCCTATTCCTACACCCTGGTATTACCTGTCATCCCCTACCTTCTACGCGCCTTCTTCTTTGTGCCTTATGTTTTATGTCAAGTTTATGATATGTAATTTTAAAATTGGTATAACTATAAGAATAGAATAAGATAGTAATAAGAATAAGATAGTTGTATTTTAGCTAGTTTTGTTATGCATAGGGAGGGGGGAAGTTGTTGCAGATAGTTAGGGAACGGCGGCCGGAAGATATCGTGCTGTACGGAAGGATAGGGCCCCTAATAGCCAATAGTGTTTAGTCTATGGTGTAAGCAGACGGATGTGACGTTGTAAACCTAGCTATATAACACCTTGTTACCCATCAATAAAGGCCATTTGCTGTCCACCACATTGGTGTCAACTGGCTGATGGCCCGAGTGGCTTGGGGGTGGTCGCCGTGCCGTCCCTGAACCAGGTCGCTGCAGCCATTTGAACTGCAACAGAGTTGTCTATCATTAAAAAGGTAATGCATGTTTTTGTTTAATAATGTTGCATCTGAGTATTTAAAGATTTTTTTCCTCACCGTCAATTTCTTCCTTCCTCCCTGCACTTCTACCATGGCGAGTGTTGTTTCCTGTAACAGATATTAAATGCTAATATGAACATAAGATATCACTATTTTTACTACCTTTCTTTTCTTATGCTTGAAAGAAATGTTTTCCTTATTATTTTCTTTTTAAAAGAATCATTTAAATTTATTTCCTGAAAGGTTCTAAGAAATCTGTCTTCTCTACCTAAGGATCTGTGAATGCATGTAATTATACCTAATAATTTAACCACTGTCAGATTAGATTGATTTTTAGTCACTTTTGTGTAGATTGGATTCAACTCAGGTGCCCAAAGCGAAAGAAAGTGCATTAATCTGCAGTGACATTCTGTCTCTCCCAATTAGTGAGTTCTAAGAAACCTTAGCTAATGGAAGCTTGACTGTGTGAGGCGCTTCTGTTCATGCTTGGACTTTACAGAAGTTAAGGATAGGATGATTAGTTCTTCAAAGGCATCCAGCAGCAACTTCAGTGATGGACCTGCAAAAAAGCATGAAAAGTTACTGGAAATAATATTTTGGACAAATGTAAAGGCTGGAGGACAAATCATGATTTGTGAACTGACATTTTGAAAGAAAGTTTCATTGAATTAGTGTAATGTAAGCCTACTTGCATCGTTGTCATCAAAATATCTGTAAAAATTTTGATTAGCCTTTTCACATTTAACATGTGAGTTTTTATATAGTGTTTTATCCAGTGCTATGTAAGCTTGTTATTTGATGTTTGTGGTTCTGTATAGTGCTGGAAGTCATGCACTAATTTCTTCAAGCTTCATGTGGCCAGACCATAATTGTAATTGTTTTCAGCAATAGTACATTAACTCTAGTGAAAGCAAATAGTGAAAGACAAGTACAGAAAAATGAATTGCAAGAATCATAGAATCATAGAATCATAGAATGCTTAGGGTTGGAAGGGACCTCTAGAGATCATCTAGTCCAACCCCCCTGCATACGCAGGGACACCTAAAGCACGTGGCACAGGACTGCATCCAAGCGGGTTTTGAAGATCTCCAGAGAAGGAGACTCCACAACCTCTCTGGGCAGCCTGTTCCAGTGCTCTGTCACCCTCACTGTTAAGAAATTTTTCCTTAAGTTCCTATGGAATTTTTGATGTTTCAGTTTCCGGCCATTTCCTCTAGTCCTATCAGTGGCCACCACTGAAAAGAGACCATCCCCGTCCTCTGCACTCCCTCCCTTGAGGTATTTATATACACTGATTAGATCCCCTCTCAGCCTTCTCTTCTCCAGGCTGAACAGGCCCAGCTCCCTCAGCCTCTCCTCATAGGGCAGATGTTCCAGGCCCCTGATCATCCTTGTAGCCCTGCGCTGGACTCTCTCCAGCAGCTCCACATCCCTCTTGTACTGTGGAGCCCAGAACTGGACACAGTACTCCAGATGCGGCCTCACCAGGGCTGAGTAGAGGGGCAGGATCACATCCCTCGACCTGCTAGAGATGCTCTTCTTAATGCACCCCAGGATCCCATTGGCCTTCTTGGCCACGAGGGCACACTGCTGCCTCATGGTCAACTTGTCGTCCACCATGACACCCAGGTCTTTCTCCGCAGAGCTGCTCTCCACAAGCTCGGTCCCCAGCCTGTACTGGTGTCTGGGGTTATTCCTCCCCAGGTGCAGGACCTTGCACTTGGCCTTGTTGAATTGCATGAGGTTTTTCACCGCCCAGTTGTCCAGTCTGTCCAGGTCCCTCTGGATGGCAGCACAGCCCTCTGGGGTATCGGCTACTCCTCCCAGTTTGGTATCATCAGCAAACTTGCTGAGGGAGCACTCTGTGCCTTCATCCAGGTCATTGATGAATAAATTGAACAGGCCTGGACCAAGGACTGACCCCTGGGGGACCCCACTAGCCACAGGCGTCCAACTAGACTCTGCACCGCTGATCACCACTCTCTGGGCCCTGCCATCCAGCCAGTTCCTAATCCATCTCACTGTCCACTCATCTATCCCACACTTCCGGAGCTTGCCCAGGAGGATGTTGTGAGGGACAGTGTCAAAAGCCTTGGTGAAGTCGAGATAGACGACATCCACCGCTCTCCCCTCGTCTATCCAGCCGGTCATTTCATCATAGAAGGCTATCAGGTTAGTCAGGCAAGATTTTCCCTTGGTGAATCCATGCTGACTACTCTTGAGCACCTTCTTGTCCTCCATGTGCCTGGAGACAACAGCCAGTATGAGCCGTTCCATCACTTTTCCGGGGACGGAGGTGAGGCTGACTGGCCTGTAGTTGCCTGGGTCCTCCTTCTTGCCTTTTTTGAAGACTGGCGTGACATTGGCCTTCTTCCAGTCTTCCGGCACCTCCCCCGTTCTCCAGGATCTTTCAAAGATGATGGAGAGCGGCTTAGCTATGGCATCTGCCAGCTCCCGCAGCACTCTGGGGTGCATCCCATCAGGGCCCATGGATTTGTGGGTATCGAGGTTCCTTAGGTGCTCTCTGACCCAATCTTCCTCTACCCAGGGCAAGTCTTCCTCTCCACCAGCTTCTTCTCTTGCCTCTAGGGCCTGGGGCTCTAAAGGGCTGCCCTTGGTAAACACCGAAGCAAAGAAGGCATTGAGCAACTCTGCTTTTTCTGTGTTATTTGTAACCAAGGTGCCCATCCCGTCCTCCAGCGGACCCACGTTTTCCCTGATCTTCCTTTTGCTGTTAATGTATTTGAAGAATTTTTTTTTGTTATTTTTAACGTCCCTTGCCAGCTTGCCTTCCAGACGTGCCTTAGCTTTCCTTGTCGCATCTCTGCACTCCCTGACTACGTTCCTGTATTTCTCCCAGGGGGCCTGTCCTTTTTTCCACATTCTGTATACCGCTGCCTTCTGCTTGAGCATTGCCACAAGCTCCCGGCTCATCCACGCAGGTCGCCTGCCCCCTCTGCCTCCCTTCCTACACACAGGGATGCACTGTTGCTGGACGTGGAGAAAGTGCCGCTTGAAAACTAACCAGCTCTCTTGGGCCCCCCTGCCTTCTAGAGCAGTGACTTATCTCTGTGACTTATCTCAATGACTTATCTCTGTGTATGCATATCTTCTGACCGGGCAGAATTAATGCTGGCAGTACTTTGCTGTAGCTCAGAGTATATGCTCATTCCTTAATCATCTCAGTTACTGAATATGCTCATTTCATAATCCAGGGAAGCAGTAATTGAGTCCATTACTGTAGATAAACAACTGCCAATATAGTACTTCAAATAAAATCATCTTGATTGTAAACAGATGTTACAAATTCTAAAATATTGATGTTATCTTACTTTTACTATAATGAAATCTTAAATGATTTCTTAATGTGCACTCTGCCACTGCTTGTTGAAAATTGCCAGTATCATCTTTTTATTTTTTGAAAATCGATTCCTGTTACATTAAAGTCTTTTTCCTTTTCACATACATGTTTTTTGTTGAATTGTTTCTTTTGTGTGTTTAATATTTACATAAGCCAATGTCAAGAGACTAGTCTTTTTTGATATCTTATGATTTAATCAAAAGGCAATCTTAGCAGCATAGGATATAACTTCAATTGATGAAGCAGTGATAATTTTCTGAATGTATAGAGAGTTTTCAGTTCCCTTCTTAAATAGAAATAACCTGTTGCCTTTTTTTTTTTTTGAGGGATGCTTCCATAAATCCCAGTGTAGTATTAAAAAATGCCAAACTTGGCAGGAGCATAATAATAGTGACAGCAGAAACTAGACTGAAGAGCACAGTGAGTTGTAGGAGTTGTCTGAAGATGACAATGCATAGTAATTTTTAGGTTTAATTCCCTATATTTTGCCAGACAGTTAATCCACCAAATCCAGAAGTAGTGATCAATATTTAGTTTCCATAAAGCAATTTAAAACTGTAATATGAGTTGGAAAGATGGAAGATTTTTGATGATTCTGAAAAAAAATCCATAAATTATTTGGTTGCTTTCACCCCCTCCCTCCTTCATTACTACCACTCTACCTCCCCCTTATTGGTAATTATGAATTATCCAGTCCTATAAAACGTGCAACTACAAGACTCTTACAGCAGTGGGTTCATTTGTCTGAATGATCTCTTTTGTGATGCAGCAAGGCTTGGTCTAATTCTCTTGTGAGTAGAGGAAGATCTCCTCATTGACCATAGTTAGAGCTAGAACTTCTCCAGAAGCAGGAGTAACTTCAGTTACTCGAGGAGAATTACGCAACTGAGGTTGGAATTAGGACCTGTGCTGTCTCGTGTGACTGAACTTGCAACTCTATTGAAAGCGATTCTTTCTTCTTGTGTGTTCTCATATTACAGCATATGATATGCAGCAGTGATTGGTTAGATTTCATATTAACATAGGTTTTAATATTACATAAATTAAGAAGAACTTGCACGTGTAGAAAGTGCACCAGATGTCTATTTGCTATTCTGGTAATGCTAAAGTTCTACTGTTGAGCATTGTGACAGTGGGTAGATGCTTCCTATTATGCCAAATTATTTTTCCAGTTTCAAAGTGCAGTTTTTTATCTTATGCTTGCAAAATGAAACTGGTCTCACAAATACTTAGTTCAGAAGTGTTTGTTTAATCTTGGAAGTAGTCCCACTGAAAGTAATAATCCTCAGATGGTAAATTCTTTGGAAATTTTATTTTCCTTTGTGCCTTATTCAGTGGTAATCACAATATCCATTAGCTTTTATTTTAACATCTTTTATATTTATCATGTTATTTAGAGCAAAATGCATTTAAGTTTTGGCTTTGAAGTGATATGTCAAACAGAAGCATAAAAAACATGTGGCAAAAGACAACAATTGAAATAGAATTATTTTAAAATTTAGATAATTGAGGAATCTGAGTTGATTTGATGAAAATTTAAATACTCCCTTTTTGAATGATGTTACAAGGACTGTAAGATTGGATCTTCGTTGGAAAGAGTCTTATAGCTCTGAGACTTTTTTTTGAGAGAGAGAGGAAGTTTTGTAGATGCTCCAATCTGCTGATACACACTGATAGTCAAAGTAACCCTGGCTTCAAGCTGAGAATAATTCTCAGAATTGATGCGGTCTTTATTAATAAGATATACTTAAATTTTAGGGCTGAGAAGAAAGAAAAAAAAAAAGAAAAAAAAAAGACTTGCCAGAAGAGAGTTTATAAGTTTTCTAAATACAACAGTACTTCTACCTGGGTTTTGTAAAGCTGTGTCCACACTGACTGGAGCTCAGTATGAGGGCTATAGTGCTTGACTGTGTTCCTTCAGCAGCATTCTTTGAAAGAACTTGTGAGAAATTGTGCATGCTTTTTTTGTATTTACCTTGAGGGTTACTGTGCTAGCATTTTGCAGTTTGATTATTTTCTCTTTTTGGAAAAAAAAAAAAGAGTAGGAAATAGGAGAAAGCAACAGCAGAAATAAATAGAAATAGAGGCAATAAAACAAAACCATTGTGCTGTAAGAAAAATGGGGGAGATGAGTTGAATTGCTTATTGCTTTTCACTTTAAAACTGTTTGGAAGGATCTTTACTGCACTAGTTTTTGAGTTAAAAAAAATCTACTCTGGCTCAGCGGTGTTGTCAAGAAGTACAATATGTCTCACCTTACTAGGTTTCCCTCCATCTTTATAGAACAGCAGGAAAACTGCTCTTCAAATAGAAAAATAATCAGTTTTGAGCTTTTCCTTTCTTCACCTTTGTATCTCTGTTCATCAAAAAATACAATGAGATTTTCAGGGAAGCGCTTCAGGAGCAGTAATCTTAATCCAGGTGCCGTCAGAACTGCTATACCTATTGTTTGTCACGTAGCAAGGTGACCAACTATAAGAAATGAGAGCCCAAACAAATAATATTTTGGATATGCTAGAAAAAAACAGCTTAATAGAAATATAAACTGCTGTTGATTGACAGCATAATGGGAAAAATATTAGAAAGGGAGGTATTTCTCTTTGAATAGATGAACAGTATTTCATCTGTTGAGACACAGAAGTATGCCACTTCGTGCCCAAAAGTATTATTTACATGGAAGGCAATAACTGAGCCATATAAGTCACTTCTCTTACTTGGTTCACTGCTGCACTGTTCAGATTAAGGGTTTGATCCACCATAACAAAAGATGACCTCATCAAACTGACCTGATCAGATATAGAGGTTGTGACACTTCAGGCACCTGACCTCTGAATGATTCAACAAGGAAACTTTACATACCTACATTGTCTCTGGCATTTCTCTGTGAGCTCTGTTGGTGGTAGGCTTCAAGGTCCCATAGGGACTTGTGGTATTTGGGCATTGTATTAAGCACTTCATATAAAACTCTCTGGAAATACTACTTTACTCAGCTCCTTGCTGATGCACATCTGCTTGCTGAGATTGGAAGCCTCATAGAAGTTTCCCTTTTGCATTATGGGCAAACAGAGAAATGGCACACTGGAGAATGAAATCCTTTTTACAAAAGCATTGAGAAAAAGATATGAAAATAGATTCATTTAATATTAAATACATTAATTTACTTACATGCTGCTCTGCTGGTTCTAGACTATAAGCACAAGATTTTCATCATCTCAAAAGAGCATAGCTCATTGCCTGCACAGTTTACTTGTAACACTTCATGAAATAATCTTTCTGTATGGCCTACCTGGGCTAGGATCTGTGAACATATGTCCAAAAAATAATATAGCTTATTTTTAATTCAACAGCATAATGTTTGTATGAATATGGCCAAGAGTGGAAGAGGTTTGCTGTGGTTGTATTCTGTAATGTAAGTAATGTAATATAATAAATAAGATAAATATTCTTTTTTCATGTCCTGGATCCACAAGATCACTATCAGGTAGAATTATTCACACTGTATAACAAATGGGTTAAAAAATGCAGGTAAGCCATAAAATGGCAAGGAGAACTAGATAAACAATTTAATCAATGTTCATTTTGACCATTCCAAGCAGTGCTGCTTTGGTTGTGGCAGCCGTTGTATTTCTAAGGCTGAAACAGCCTTACTTCAAGGTGCTGTTTTATTTATTTATTTATGTATTTTCCTTTAATGCCTGTATGTTGGCCTCATGCTTAGACATGCTGTACTCAGCTGTGGTGCAGGACTTAGGTACCAGAAAGTAAGCATTAAGATAGTTGCACAGGGTGTGACTTTTATCCACCTAGTCTAAAATCAGTGTATCCCTAGAAGACAGTCTACTGATATCAAAGTTCCTAGCAACACATCAAAACAAAAGAAATCTTAGCAGAATCTCCTTATTACTCAGATGTAGGATGTATAAAAGACTTTATACTTGCCTATGTTTGAGACTGTGGGGTAGAAGCACTTAAGAATAAGAGGTATATGAATGTTAAATAGTTTCATAATATCTGAAAATTCTTAATGAAGTCTGAGTGGTTTATTCTATGGTTTTATAGAAGAGCCTTTTTATATTTTTTGGATAAATATTTTTATACTCCTTTCTACCCCCAAATGCTGTTCAGTAGTTCCAGAAATCAAAACAGCAGGGATAGTACATAAATTCATGTGGTCAGGACCAGACAATATAGAAAGAGAATAGAGCTGGTAGGTGTCTTTGCTTTTGTCAGCAACCTGCATGTCTACAAAACTCACTTGCAGCAATTAAGTAATGCTGCAGTACATTTCTGCACAACACATATTTAAGTTGACAGCTAGCTGAAAGCAATCTACCTAGAATTATTGTTCTTTGCAGCTCTGCAGATCACAAAAGTGGAATGATCAGCTTTATATTGAAAAGAGAAACTAAGAGAAACTATATAAAAGCATTAGCTGGAAGGTAAAATAATGGTACAAGCTAAAGCTGGAAGCTAAAACATGGTACAAAACCATGCGTTTATCATGGCCCTGATAATCTTTCCCTAGGCATCCACCTCCAGGACCCACCTTGGTCAAGAGACAGGATGCTGAACTGCACAGACCTTTGGTCTGACCCAGACCAGCCATTTGTGCAGGCGTAACTCATTTCTAATGCCATGTGGCAAATGTAACTAAAAGATTAACTTGTAGTGGATGTTGACCCTTTTAAAACATTAATTACGCAATAAAAGTGGAATCTAGATTATAGGCGGAGTCCTTTGCCTGGAAGTAATATCTGGGAATGCTAATCAATGCACACTTTAATGCAGGAATACCACACTAATGGGAAAACCTATGAAATGTTTATTAAAGGCTTGTTCCAACTGAAGAGTGGGTAAGTAATACCTTTTTACCACGTTAATCTACTTTCCTTGTCTGACAGTAACTTCGTACTATGCTTGTAACCTAAAAGAAACATTTCCACTTCTGCTTGTGGGAATCCATATGTAAAAGAAAGTGTTTTTACTATATGACTCTTAATATATAGTGTTGCGTGTTATGCCTCCACTAGAATCTTGTGGAAGACAAACTTCAGTTGTCACTGAAGGCATAATTTAATGAGGCAGCTTATCACTGATGAATTCAGCTATTTTTATTTCAGTTAATCTACAATGTGTGAAGAAGACAGTAGTTTTACTTTGCAGACCCATCAATGGGTAGTCCATTTCTGTCCTTTCTGTCATGAATTTAACAAATAAGTTTACTGCAAAAGCCACAGAGGTACAGAGTTGAAGCGCTTGAACGCCACTTTTACAGTCCCTTTGAGAAAGTAATTTTCCTTTGAGATGACTGATATCTAAACGGCCTGTGTCACCACCACAAAACTGCCTTGTTTTATACTTGGCAAAAGCCTGTATATTGTTGACCCGCTTTGTTAAAAATAATGGGTAAATAGAGCATCTGGTTGAAAAATCTGTGACAGGCTGTTGTATCAAAATATTTAGTATTTGCTTCTGCTTTAATCATATATTGTTTTTAAGTCAGTGGCAAAAACATCCTGCTGGGATAGGAACACTGGAATCCCAGGAAGAGCAAATATTGTTAAACAGGCCTTGCTATCATGTAGACCCTATGTTGCCGATGAAGCAAATATATTAATGCTAGTTTCCCTGTTGTTTTAACTAGAATAAAGTAGCCTTAACCAAGCTTATGAATGTTATAATGGCTACATAAAATTATACTTCATCATGGTTTATCCACAGGGCAAAGTTATTCTCTTAAAAATAAAGAGACTTCATTTTTAGAGGTTTATTATACCTTTATGATGTCTTAAGGACATCCATGTTTTTCTTGAAAGAAAACACTTTCATATTTCTTTCAGGATGGAACCAGTCAGGTTCACTTTGTAAAGGCCAGGACTGTTTATGATAAATCCTCAGTCTGTTAGGTCATGTGTATTTGAATAAGGTTTAATAGTAATTTTTCTTTTGTGGTTTAAAAGTCCACAATTTGTAGTTGTGGATATTCTTGCTTCATGAAACGTCTGCTAATATATTGAAATGGGTTGTTGCTGTGCCAGAAATATCCTAGAAATACACTTAGAAATAAGTATTGAAACAAATTATGATACATAGCATAACAGGTTATGGAAGAATAATGAATATGTGGTTTAATGGAGATTTTCAGGAAATACAAGCACTTCTATCCCTACCAATCCCATTAAAAAAAAAAAGAAATAAAAACTCCAACTTTTTGAAAACTGGTGCTTACATTCTTTGAAATGTTTATATCTCGAAGCAACCTTGTAACCTTGCTCTTTGGCAACAAACAAAAAAACACATGGCTTAAGTCACCTTAGACTTCTGCAAATCAATCTGCCAAACATACTACCATCCTCTGATGTTCTAAAGCTTGCTTTCAATAAGAGTATTAAGGAAAAATTAAGGACTGGGAGTTGAGGAGCTAACTCTTGTTGAGGAAGCTAATGCTTTGAAATTGTAGCCTTAGGTGGCTTGCTGTAGTAGGTCAAATAGCAAAAGCATAATATCAGTCAGGATGGATTTAGAAATATTGAAAAGAAAGTGCAAGAGTTTCCTGTATGGTTCAGTCTCCTGCAAATCTTGACCTTTCTGAGGTACAATATGCAGTTTAGGTGGAAGCAGCACAGTGTGATTGCTATTCTGTTTGTGCATGCACATGTATGAGTCAATATTTAGTAGATTCTCAAACTGATTCAATTGCATGATATCCATACGGTTAGGCTTACGGGTCATTTACACAGTCCAGTTTGGACTGTTCGGTCTCACTGCTTTTCTGTCCTTGAATTCCTCCCTGGAGATAGGACAGTGCCATAGTTCCAGCCCAACACTGGGAAAAGGAGTGGAGCAAAGTAGACTTGTCCTTCCTCTTTTCCTCAGCAAAGGATCAAAGAAAAGGCATTGTGTACACATGGGTTCAGAGAGCATCTAAGGAGAATAAGTATGCATTGTTCTCTGCAAAGTGAGAATGGGGATCCCTCTCAGAAATGGTGTGTTCTTACCCTTTTTTCTTGGATAGCAGTGCGGGCCCCAGCCATTCCTTCCTACCACCTTTAGAAGGTAAGGTGACAGGACGCTGGGGCTCATGAAATGCATAAGACTGGGCAAGGAGGAGTGGGAAGCCTAAGACAAATTCTTATGGTTCTGGCTTACTTTTCCTTCACCTGAAAACGATTCTTTTACTATTGTCAAGAAAAAAAAAAAATCAGTGAGTGCTTCCATGGCTCTATTGGAACAAATCAGTGCTATAGAAGAGGAGTATAGAGATAACCCGTTCCTGTTAGCTTGGTTTAGATCACTGAGCAAATGATCTTCTTACGAATTTTTGATTCACTGTAATGTCACTGGAGCAAATGGAGGACATACAACTCTTTTCTTCTTGCCAGGCTGAAGAAAAACAATTACTTTTAAGAAAAGTTGCATTTACTAGAAATATGGGCTTCTGGGATAGAAATTGTGTATGACTATCTCTCAGAAGATACTACAGGAAAAGTAGTCAAAGATGTCTTTTGCAAATTGAGTTTTTGTTTTTTGATTACTGTGAGCAGCAAGGAGAAGCAGAAGAGATGAAGATACATGGGATCCCAGCTGACTGTAAGAAATCAAATTATGCTCTTTTAAAAGAAAACTGTTTACTAGACTTATTAAGCTTTAATCTGATTTGGAGTTAGCCCCAAGGAGAATGTGTTGTTGGAGACCTTCCAAGAACAGCAATTGCAGACAGCTTGCGAAACAAAGACAATGTGATGGAGACAATGCAAATGCAGTTCAACACTTGCTTTGATAAAGTTGGCTTATGACCCTGTTTGTAGTAAATTCAACAATAAATGCCAGTTTATTCATTGGCAATTAACTGTAGTGGCAATTAGCTCCTCAAACCTGATGTGAAAAGGGTATTTATATATATTTTTCTACTTATATATATGGGGAAAAAAAAGGCAAGTGGATTGTATCTGTCATGCAAATCTACTTTATATAGTTTTCTTTAGAAAACACCATTTAAATGCTGAATGAGTGCAAAATGCAAGTGCTACTTGCTTGCATTCATTTCAAATTGGATGCTTCCTCAGATTCTCACACAGCCAACTGCAGAATCCTGACATGGTGACCTGCTTCGAGTAGGGAAGATTTCTGTTCCAGTGCGGTAATGATTCTTTGGTAAGACTGCTCATGGTTGTCCTCATGGCATAAGCTCCTCACATGAATTACTATTACATATGCCTTATCTGTAGGATCAAGTCGGTCTCAAGATCTAGGTCCGTGTGCCTGCACGTCCCTGGCAGATAACCCGAACTTGAGTTTATCATCTGCTCTGAATCTGACAGATTTGTGTTTTTGTTTTGTTTTTGTTTGTTTTCTGTGGGGAAAGATCCCAAGCCATTTCCCGCATGTTGCATTGCATGTGGATCCGACACGCGATAAAGGCCTATCTAGGTTGCCTTTTGAAGTGTACTACTGGTTGACCAGGTCTGGTCTTTTATGGTGGCCTGTGCATATTGATAGAGGAGTGATACAGCTTGGGCTTAAGATGACTTGACAAACGTTAACTAATGTTTGAAATCTCCTGGACATGCAGTGTTGCACATTTATAATTTCTTGAGTGTCATTTCATGCAAAGGGTGGCACTGACAAGAATTACAAACTGCTAAAAAGAGTTACAAATTCTGTTTGCTCTCATGACTTGAAGAGGTACATTTTAAAAAATAATAAAAAACAATAATGCTGCAAAGCTGACTAGTGCTCTGCAATCCATTAAACGTGAATCTTAATATACTTAACACAACTGCCTTAAACTTAGTTCTTAAATTCTACATTTTTGAATGTACACTTTAATTCTAAATTTGTATCTCTATATGATTAAATGAATTCATGCCACTTTAAGTGTCTTTGGATGCATCTTGAGGTTTTGACTATTTTATGAAATTGATAATGTTTTTGTTAAGTGAGTTTCCTAGACTTGGTTAAGTAGAACAGAATAGGTAATTGAGATGGCATAAAGGCATTTCACCAGAGGGATTTGGGACGTGCTCTACAGCATCATCCATCATAAAGGAACAAGTGTTAAGCTGCTTTCATATGGTAAAGTGATTGCATATGATAAATCTTCCTTGCTATAATGGCTAACATAAATTGAAAACAGAGTTTTGATGTATTCATAAAATGTTATTCATAAAATTATCTGGCTCTGCATAAACACATATGTATTAATTCCTGAGCCTGTAAATGCCAAATGCAGGCTAAACATAGCACTTGAAGTGGTGCGCATCCCCTCATGCAGGGAACTGACTTTACAAATACAGGTTTCCTAATAGATATATTAGCTATGCATTCCAGCAAAGCTTAAATATGTTTTTTAAGGAAATGGTGAATGGCTAAGTTCAGTTCATTGGAGGTAAGGGCTCTGCTTGACCAGGACCTACGAATACCTCTTTGTTCTGCCATTTACGCATTGGCTTCCTTGGTATTTTTACACGTATGTTTGTTATGTGAACTGATGACCATTTCAAGCCCTTTTTCAAAATGTATTTTTATCCTACCATTCAAGCTCTAGTCAAACCCACTTTTAGTCTAGTTCTCAACTTTGCCTGCCTGGACACACTCTTCTGGTGTCCATTTTTGACTCCCTCCAGTGAGGCTGTAGCCTAAGAAAAAATAGCTGGAGTCTGGCTGCAACAACAGTGCTACTATCAAGTCTCTCCTGCTTGGAGATGATGGGTCTGAAATATTTTCTTCAATACTTCAAAAATAGGGTAGTACATGGTGATCAAAATATGTGCATAGCAAAATATACTGAGAACAAGGATTCCATGTTCTCTGCCTAGCAAGCTAAACACTCTCAACAGAGAAGGGGTATAAAAAGAGTCTGAACTTGCTGGCTTCATCTCAGGAAGAAAACAATCCAAGTAAATTACAGATATGTCTAAATGCCTTTTTTGTGTGTGTGTGTGTGTGTGTATATGGCCTTCATTTATTTGGGGGGAAGGCAAGAATAAGCAGCATCAGCATATGCAAGGAGCTGTAGAAAAATAAATTTTACACATAGAAAAAATAAAAACATTTTAAGGGTTGTGACTGTATAACCCTGTGGTGGGTAAAGGACTAGAACCAGTCAGTGTCTGAATAGCAGGATCGTGAAAGAGAGAAATTAAGGCATCAGTAATAAGTTCTCGAAGAATTGTAGCATTGGTATGAATATGTTCAGCATTTGCTTAACTTTGTGCACTTTTTTGCCTACCTTGTTTAAATTGTATTTAGAATATAGTGTTTCTGTGAATTAATTTGTTAAATGTTTAAAATGGGCACAGCATCTTTTTGTGTGCTTCTTTAAGGTTAGACATAATTTCAAAGACTAAGATTTAGCTGTAAAGAAAACAGTATTTACTCAACTTTTGTTAGACTTTTAAAAGAGATCATATAAACTTTGATCTGTTCGTTTTTAAAAGCAGAATGTGAGAGTAAACAGAGGTGAGAAACTTCCCTGGGCTTCCAATATAGATCCATTTTCAACCTGGTTTTCTTGTTGAAATAAATACTTCTCACACACAAATGCATGTATGTATCTTTCTTGTTTCAATGCTGCAGTAGGTTGCATACCTCTGACCTGTTGTATGGGTCAGAAGATGCCACAGCTAGTGGGGGATAAGGACCCTGTGCAGCTTTTTGCTGCTGGTGCCTCAGGTGAGGGATGCATGCCAGGCCCTGCCCAGACCATGCCCTATCAGACAGCCTAGGGAGGGCAAGAAGGTGAGCAGCAAGTGCAAGCTAGTGCACACCAGAACAGCATCCAGCACGTGCTTAAGGGTGAGTGTGGCAGGTGTCAACACAGCAGCACAAGTTGTTGTGCAAACCTGCTTGATGCATTAGGAATCTGAAGCGCTTCACAAATTTTATGTATGTGCATACACAGGTGTTGTATCAAGTGCAGTGGCGAGATGAGAAGTGCGCGCAGGGACCACCCACTCCCCCCCCAACCCCCCCCGCACCGCGAGCACTGCTAACCGATGGTTTAGAGCACGAGGTCGCACCGGAAGCACCCGCACCCACGGGGGCTCCCTCCCGGGCCGGTCTCCCCGCGCCGCCGTTGCCCTTAGCCGCGGCTATGGCCAGGTCCGCGCCCCGCAGCGGCCACTGCGCAGAGCTTCCTCCCGCCGCTTCCCCCCCGCCTTCCTCGCGCACATCCGGGTGAGCGACGGGGCAGGACGCGGCCTCCGCCTCCGGGCAGGCGGTGGGACGTGTCCGCGCACCGTCCGCCCGCCGTGGCCTCGCCCCCGCGCCCGGCATGGAGTCGCAGCGCTGAGCGGCGCTTGGGCGGCTGCCGCGTGCGGGCGGGAGAGCGGTGAGGGGAGGCCGGGCGCTGCCGTCGGGGCATGCGGAGCGCGCGCCGCCGGGAGGCTGCAGCTGCTGGCGCTGAGGCGCCGAGGGAGGCGGCGGCGGCTCCAGCGCGGCGCGCGCAGGAAGCGTGGGGCCGAGGCGGCAGCGGCGCAGTTCTTCTTTCCTGGTGCGGAGTGGCGAGGGGAGGCGCCGGGTGCTCGCGGGCGGTAGCCCGGCTGGGCCACGGCGGCGGCGAGGGCGGCCGCGCCTCAACTCCGCGGCGGGCGGGAGCGGGCGAGCGGCTTGTTGGCCACCGCCCCCCGCGGCACCGAGTCCGCAGGGCTCCTCTCGCCGGCGGCAGGAGCAGGCGACGGGACCCTCGCGCCTACGGTAGCAGCGGCCAGGTGAGTGCAGGTGGGTGGGCCAGGAGCTCCGCGGCCTGGCGGGAAGAGAAGAGCGGCGCTGCCGCAGCCGGGCGAGGGGCGGCGGGCCTGGGTTGAGGGGGAGGAGGGGAGCAGTGCTGCCTCCCCGCTGCCCCGCGGTGGGGTCCACTGTGTCGCGGGCAGGCCCGGGCCGCTGCTGTCACTGTTCGACCGGTTGCTCGGTGTCCGTTACGTAACGTGGGTTGGAATAACTCAGCGTTTCACTTGGCGGGGCCCGCACCGGGGCTCCTTCATTCCCTTCTGAGCCGCTCGTGAAGCCGCGAGGAATTTGGGCTCTAGTTGCCCCAACTGCCATACTGAGCTGGTGCTGCCGCGAGGAGAGCGGCCTCCTGCACCCGGGAAAGCCCGAGACGCCGTGCTGTGTTCATCCCCATCCACCACCTTGTATTATTGTTAATATTAAATACCGCCATGTTCTGGGGTTAAGCTTGTTCTTAGCAGCCCCAGGACTCTATGTACACTTACAGGAGGGAGATACTGCAATAAAAATTACTACTATTTTCATACAGCAGTTGTGGAGAGAAATAACTTTTGCTACTGTAGAGCCAGCATCTTATGCACTGGCTACATAAATTGTATGAACATGAACATTAACTAGCAGCTGTGCAAAGCCCAAACTGTGTAACTGTGTATTTTTATATGCTGCTGCTCCTAACTTACTTCCTTCTGCAAAAGCAGTGATGATCATAATGCTCTGAACACTTGGAGCTTCACAAAACTCATTTTGCTTGTAAATACAAAGAGTTTTTTATAGTGGAGAGAGCTTCATCGTTTTCCGTGACTTGGAATTTTGTCTGTGTCCTTCTGCGATGTTGGCTTCCTCTAAGTGTTGTTGCCAGCACTCTGATTTTTTTTTTCCCTTCAGGCTTATCTTATGTACAGAGTATGAATGGAAATCAAGGAGGAATATTTCTCAGATGATTGTGGATGGGAGGTTGTGGCAGCACAGTGGTTATCAGGAAATGATGCATATTGGTACCTGGCAAGGACACCATATATGAGCCACCCTTGAGATGAAGGTGATAATGATAACACTGTTGTTGGATACTGTATGGCTTTTCAGAATTGTAAACTGGGTGACTGCCTTATTCCTTAATTTGGAATAGAGCAGTTCAAAGGCACAAGTGAAAATCATGGAAATGTTTTAGAAATACCATGTGGCAGCCCAGTGGTGAGGGGATGCAGTTTCACTTTTATATAAAAACAAATTGTGTGCACATGTTATCCTTATCATCTCAAACTGGATTTGTTAAAACATGTTTAGGAATTGATTATACAGATAAAGACTTGGAGCTACATCAGTATAAATTTCAAAGCCAAATTGTTGTTTTGGTAGAGCAGATTTTAGCTGCCTCATTTCTGGAAGAAGTTGTCTTTGGTCTTGTCCTTTATCTGTTGCATGTACATTATAAAGCTGCCTATTATCCATCAAGTTTTTAGATACTTTTTTTCAAACAGCATGATATTTCTGTGGTAGTCTGAGATGAGAACAAAAAGTAGCTTTCCAAGGGCACTCATCTAAAAATAGAGTCATTCCAAATATTTAATTGAATGTAATTTAGATACATTAACTATAATTCATGAGACAAGGAATCTGGACAGATGTTGCATATTATATATATATATATATTTTGTAGTGACTTCAGTTACTACCACATGGGTAGGGGTCAGACAACCAACCTGGCAGGTTAAAGTTTGATTTGCAGGACCAAAACAACATAGTCAGTTTTGCCACTTTTCTCAGTCTGTTTCTTTAAAGATCTTCTGCATGGAAGTGCAGAAACCATTTCTAAATGGGGCTTTGACAGTACTGGAGGCTTTGAATGCTTACAATGAAAAGGCCTAGCCTGAAAGTTAAACACACACACACACATATATATATATATAGTGTAAAATATATTTAAATTCACTTTAAACATTTAATTGTGCATTCAATTAAAAAGCATAGCTCTTAAGTATATGCTTCCAGTTTTCACTGAGTCACATTAGTTTATGAGGTGTAAGTTATTTTCCTTTTGTTTATTTTATTTTGATTAGTTATGACTGTATTTTCTGTATTTGTCATCATAATTCTTCATAGCAGGGATATAAATTTCTAGTTCTTCTCATACAAGTTTCTTGGGGTATTTAATACCACAGCAACTTTTTGGATAGATGGTTTACAACAGCGCTTGGGCTGAACAGACATCTTACTTGAGTTCCGCTTGCTTTATACTACATTTAGTGAATTTAGAATGTTGTTGACCATATGAATTAGTCTATTTTTCAGTACTACTACTTTTACCTTTACCTGATTTGAATTTCATATACATCTCTATTACCTGTGCATCATGGTTATTAGCTGCCACTTGGTTACTCTTCTGGTCTTCTGATCCTGATTAATCTATGTAACTGTTACTTTTCCCACTTTCTCTTCCAAATTGTTAATGAGTGACTTTGTGTCACTTACTTTATGGATCCTTGAAACATCCTGCCTTTAGCCTTTTGTCATGATGAAGTTTGACTATGTACTAATAGTCTAAGCTTCCTGTTCCTTAGCTAGGAATAAATTCTTCAAAACAAACTGTAATTTAAATATAGAACGTATGTCTGCAGTATTGTGATTAAGGACTTTATTCAAGTGTAACACCAAATCTGTTCTTGAAAGCAGCATTCTAAATTTAATTTTCCCGAATATTTTAACTGTATCCTTGTCACAAAAACATTTGACATGATCTTCTGCTAATTTAGCAAAGTTTTTTTTTCCCTTCTAGAATCTTTCTAGCTAGTCCATTATGTGAGAAAGCCCATCATAAAAATCAATGGAATTGGTATGCTTAAACCTAATGTATTAAAAAGCTGACTAACTGCTCTATTATTTGCTTTTTGATTGCATATGTATTGCTTTGCTCTGTGAAATTCTGCGGTTCTTTACAGGCATTCACTTTCAGTTAAACTAGAAGCTTTTGACTTCGAGTATTGTATGAATATCTTGTGTATGTATAATAAACTCCCAACTCCTTGAGGTGGTCTTAACATCAGGTTCATATAAAGGTGTGATTATAATCCATTAAAGAATTAATTTACATTCTAAAATCCTGATGCAGGTTACTGAATGACAGTTTATAGTTTCTTAAGAGAAGTATGTCTTTTATTTGTATCTTTGTTTGAAAGCTCGGTGGAAGTTTGTGCTAAATTCAGGAAAATGTCTTTGGCTGACCACTTCAGGAGTTGGTGGAAGGAGATCAGCAGCTGGTCAGTTAAAGAAAAGACTCTCTTGCCAAGGTGGTATCTGATTGTTTTGCTTGGTATCACTTTCCATCCTTGCTTCTGTTACACAGAGGTTAATTATCAAGAACCAACCCCGCTTCCACTCCTCTTGTCCTTAGAGCACTAGATAAGCGCTCTTGATATGGAACTTGATTGTGAAAGGCCCTGCAGAACCTTTTTTTTTTTTTTTTTTTTTTTTTGCTTGGGTATGGGTGCTTTGGGTTTTGTGCTGATTTTAGTTTTATTTTTTATTTTTTTATTTTTTTGGTAATAGATACTGGTCTGTTTTATTACTTATGTGAAATGAAAAAGTTACTTGGATAGAACTTTGTAAGCGTGCTTTTTCCCTTTTTTTTTTTTTTTTTTCCCCTCTCCCTCTCCTTTTTTAGAGTGTCTGTGAGGAACAAACAAGATTGAGGAATACTGGTAATGTCTTGCCGTTCATTGCAAGAAAGGATAATGAGGTTTGAAGGCACCCATTAAATATTAAACTGAAGGAGCTGAATTGCCTAAGAATGAAAAATGACCCTAATGACCATGGACCTCTATTAAGCAAACTGTTGCTGCTATCTGTCGGGTGTCTCTACAACAGTATTCTAAAATGAGTTCAACAGTGTTGGTCAGGACTAGGACAATAATTAGGATCCAGCATAAATCTTGTTTCCACCCCTGCGTGGAGTGGCAAGATACTGTAATTTTTTGTAGTCACATTTTAGCTTCTCAGGGTAATGTTTATCAGTGTTTCTATGGGTTTTTTTGTTTGTTTGTTTTTTGTTTTTCTTGAAAGACAAAGTATATATAATAATACAATATATTTCTTAAGATGATTCAAGTTAGTTGTAGATTAAAAGCAATTGGTCAGTTGTGCTTTCAGTCTTCCTATGGCGTTCATCAGTCTGATTACTATTATGAATAATTTAGCATTAAGAACAATCTGTGATAACATATGAATGTTCTGCTTCTGACCCTTCTGCGTTAAATACATTGAGAAGAAAATATTCGGTGACAGGTCACTTGTCATTTAATATCTCTAAGGACTTAAAGTTAAACTAATGGATTTGTTAATTTTTTCAATTCATTGTGTATTCAGTATTTAGGATTGATACACTTAAAAGGTAGAAACTCAATCCTAATTTCAAATGAAAAACTTGGCTTTGACTATTGTTTATATAAGAATATACTTTGATTTGTGTTAATTGGAATAATTCTTTGAATGACTGGCTTGTGAAGCTTCTTGTCATGAAGATATTAAAGGACATATTTCAAGAGTATTAATTTAGAGCACTTTATGGTTTTAAACTCTAATGTCTGAAGCATCATATTAGCAATGATAGTTTGATATTTTTGAAAATAGGTAAGGTGGTGTACCAGAACAGTCTTGTTACAAAGAGATATTTGAAATAACTGATATACTTAAACTGTGTTTAAAAAATAAGCAAAAACTTTTATTGCATTTTTGTTTATTTTTTCTTCAGGGATTGTAAATTAGAACCTTAGGAATACTAGTATGTATTTCTTAGTACTATAATAAACCTATATCATTTTCAATTTTTGGATTTTGAAGATTAGTGACCATGTATGCACATCATGCTACAAATATTAAGCTTTGTGAAATGCAGCAGAGACAATACCAATAAAATGTGTGTTTGAAATAAAACCTCTCTTGCAAAATGGGCTTTGTCAGTGAAAGCCCTTTTGGCCCTAAAAGGAGGGTTATATAATTGAAGTCCTCCTTCCTCCCCCCCGCCCCCCCCGCCCCCCCACACACAGGCTGAGTTTTCCAAATATTTGATTTTGTAGAGAAGTTCTTGATTTCTCAGAATTCAGATGTCTCAGAAATACTTAGTTCATTAAATTTTGTGATTAAGAAAGCACCTCATCACCATCAGGAGTCTTATTGAAGGTTAAAAGTATGATAAATTCTTTGTTGTGTTCCATACTTCCAAAGTCTTTCCATTCTTCATGTGGTGCAACAACAATTTGCACCTTGCTCCATTTTTAAGCACCCACTGTTTTCTCAGATCTTTAATCTGTCTAAAGTTTCTTGTCTCTTCAAAGACCGTTGTTCTGATAGCTTCCATCCTGTTTCCAGAGTCTAGGCTGTGGGGAACAACTCTCATTTGCTCAATGGGGATGTTTCTTTTGCAACTTCTACTGTGGTTTGTGTGTACACTGAAATGAAGTGAAAGAATAATGCGGCAGGAAAGGTGAGAAGGAATTCCTCCTTCATGGTAAAAGCTGCAGTTCCTTTCTATGGTAGAACAGCATGGACCAGCTGCTGAGATGTTTGACAGCATACTTTTCAAAAATGTTTGTTTGAGCCTCAGATCAGCTTTATCTTCTGACATTGCTGCTTTTATTTTTATGGAAGTTGGACTGAAATGTTTTCGAAGGGTACAGGTTAACACCAGCTTTAGGTACTGTTCCTGCTGTGCAGAGTTTCAGAACTAAATGGTCAATTCTCTCTCCTTCAAACTAATTCTGACAGGTTGAAAGCATAAGAAATGCTGGTAGCATAGCTTTATAAAACCTAGGTTTATAGGTTTATCATAGGTTTAACATGCTTCAAAACCTGTATTTGATGTTCAGCTATGAATAGATTGATTCAATTGCTGGGAACTGTGTTAACATTTCATCAAGGCTAAGGTCATTTGTGTGCTTGTAGATGAAATACAAGTATGTTGTACAAAATGTTAGCCAAAACTTAATTACTTGACTATTAAGTAATTCCAGCAGCTCTAAGAGACTAGTGCTGAAAATATTAAATAATCCATACAGTCATGTAAAAGTACAGTTGGAAGAAAAATACCTCGCTGTTCTGCAGCAGAAGCAAAGTTACTCCAACAAAAGCATCTGAAAAGTCTTAATTTACACATTCAAAGGCATATGGTATGTTTACCAGGAGTTGAAAGCCTCTTTTTTTTTTTTTTTGGACTAGAGATGCAAGTACTGATTCATAATATTATTTCCATTATTCTGCTAAGATGTCATCTGATCAAAAGGAATAAGGATGTTAAGGGGAAAAAATAGACAATTCCAGAAAGGAATCTAATAAATAATCGGAGCTAGTTAAAACATTGAAGCAAAGCACACCTTGTAGGTGCAGGTTGAGCATAAAACTTTTTTCTTTATCAGAATGTGATCATGAGGGCATGTTTCCAATATTTCAATACAGTTCTAAATCACATCAGCAAAAGTAATTTTTTCAAAAATGTAAGATGACCAGTACTTGAAAGAAACAGTCATCTTGCATACTAAATTTAATAAATTATTATAAAAGAAACCCCATAAACAGAACTCCCAAACCCTCATTTCTAGACGTAATTTGGTTTCCTTCTTCCCTCACGTGTGTGGTCTTCGTGTGTGCGTGTGTGTGTTTGCCCTTTTGGGTTTTGTAGAGTTCTTGAATCACATCTTTTATTTGTGTTTTTCCATATCCAGGAATCACTTTCACTAATCACTTTTCCTAATCACTTTTCTGCAGCCATTTAGTGCTTGATATCTGTGTGCAAGAAATGAATCGTTCCAATCTCATCTGTGATCAGATTTATAGAAATACGGTAATATTTAATTTTCTTGCTGTGGAATATGTCAGCTTTCTTATGTTGTTTTGCCCTGTTGTGACTGCAATGCCCCCTCTCCCCCCCACCCCCCGAGTAAGAACTTTTTAGGGCTGAAACATAAGTTTTTCTACATTTCATAAGTGTTATGTATCCTTGAAAGATGTATTAAAAATAATAACCACACTTCTGTTTTGAAAAACTTCATAAAACATCTCAACTTCTGCCAAGAAAAAACATGCCTGTTATTTTCTGTACACCATGTCATTCCTTCCCAAATCAGGGGATAAGGCTGCATTGTGGTCACTTGGATTGCTGTATAAGGTTAGATCACTGTAGGGTTTTTGAACAAAGAAACCACAGTGAGATGGCTTTAAAAGTGAATCAGTCTTCTTTTATTGTTGCTTCTGTGTAGAAGAGCCGAGACTGAGTGTGCAAATCAGGGACTGATCTTCAGATCAGAATTTCAGCTGAGATTCCTTGCAGCCAAATTCTCATCTGTGAGGCTGTAATATTTGAATTTTTTTTTCACAACAGTCATGTTTTACTGTAGAAGCAAATAAAATGGTGATTTTCTATAACTTGCTATAGCAACCTGTTTCTTGTGTCTGGTCCACGGAGAAATTCCATCTCTTTCTAAGAGCCATTGTGGTATCTATCACTCCTAACCCATGATGGCCAGTTGCTAGTTTAAAACGGCTCGTATCGATTATTGTTGCAGCATACCAGCTTTATGTTTTTTTTCTCTCATTTATGATTTCTCCATTTCTTCCTTTTAAATGAGTAAAATGATGGATGTATCATTAATTTTTATTCTGAAGGCTGTAGTATAATTTCAGGGGGAGAGTAGGAGAGGATAAATGTATTTGGAACAAGTCAAAGTTACAAAAATTCCTGTGCTTTTCCGGTGTCTAGTTTGAAATGCCTTGCAGACATGGCTATCTGAAAGTGAAGTTCAATAAATTTCAAAAACTGTAGTGTAACTGGTGTTTTTCAGAAAAAAAGAGCAACTACTTCTAAGTCAAATTACTTCAAAAGTTCATTTTGTTATTACTGGGACTTGGAGAGTATGCAAAAAAGCACAATTTCTTATGTTTTCCTTTTGTACATGAGTTCTTGACATAACTGTATTAACTAGTGGTATTTCAGTGTCTTTTTGCATGGCTTAATGAGTTCCATAGTGTTTTAAGAAAGTATTAGCCCATCATTTGGAAGACAAGCTAAGATAGGCCGTGAAGCAACACTTAATGCCAGTCACCACATTTCTGTTAAATGGTTGAAATAAATTGAAATCTATTTGTGGTCAGACATATTGAAGTGGAAATGAAGTGTAATAACCTAAGTGACAGCTGCTATTTTTAAGGAATTTCAAATCCGACTGGAGTCGATTGGACTGTAGAAAGGAGAATCAGTTCGGCACTTGTTGGCAGCAGCCAGATCAGTGCTGTTCTGGGATCATGAAATTTGTCAGGTGCTGAGCAGCCACCATCAGGCACAAGGAGGAAAAAAATTGAGCCAAAAATTAAAGTTATAGTAAATATGCTCAAAATGTTTAATAAACTAGTTAAAGGTTCAAGTTCCTTTTTTTCAGAAAGGTATTTGTTTTAGATGGATATATGTGGAGAGGATTTACTTATAAACAGTTAGAATGTGTATGGAGGAACACTGGTAGAAAAGCTTTAAACTTATGAAATTGTATATAGATTGAAGGAATTTTAAGAGGCCTCCAGCTGTCTTAAAATCGTGTGTATATCTGGAGGTTTTTCTACTGCGAGTGAACGCTTGTGGAGAAAATGCACTTTTCCATACAGCTTCACAAAGAAGTCTGAATAGAGCAGTAAATGTTTTACTTTCAACATGGTTCTTCCAGCTATGAGAAAAACTAAAGAGAAAAATATATTAAAGAATTGAAGAGTATGTGAAAAATCTGGAGCCACTTGCTTTGACTCCATCTGTGTAGATCAAATGTATGGTTTAAGTAATGGAAGGTGCATTTTCCTAACTATACTAGCATTGTCATGGTCTATACTCTTTAAGTTTCTTTGCTATGGGGGGGGGGGGAAGGGTAAGGGTTTCATATGTCCAGTGTGGCAACATCATACTGTGATATTCTCCTTGTTGTAAAAGCAAATAGCAAAGTGTTTAGGTGAATCTGTGTCTCAGTAAAACATCAAAATTGCTTCGGCAGGAGTAGAGAGGTTGCTATTTGATAACTTTATATAAAATTTGATCTCCTGGAAAAAAAAAAAATGTTCTGTTCACCAGCGGGCATCCATCACAGAATCATAGTCTCACATGGAGAGTGGAAGTTTTGAGCATTAGGGGAGAAAGGAGAGCTCACGGTGGACAGTGAGTATTGAGGTTATTGCTGGTGACAGAAATGTATGGGAAAGCAGGCCTCCTGAATCTTCTTTCCAGCAGGCAAGATAACTTGGTTTATTGTGGCAAGAGCTGCTTGGAGATTTACAAATTTACTTCTAAGCATCAACTTTCTCAAAGATATTTTTCAGTGTGCTGCTTGCTCCCTACTGCAGCTGGTCCTTCCAAATTATAAAGAAGCAAACAGCTGTTGCTACAGGATAGTTTTTTAGATGAACACACTGCTGCAAGTTAAACTGCTTGAATTTCTAAGTAGTTGGTTGTGTTCTCCCTAACACAAAGCTTTCATAGTTTCCTTATAAACTTCTAAATAGAGGTTTACTGAATATTCTTTTATAAAAAGTGAATAGTTTGCTATCTGCTCATAGAAAATATAATTAGCTGATAAAGTGGCTATTTTTAGGTATAGAATCTCATGTCTTCTCTTGAAATCTCTTGAAAAGCTAAAGAGAATAGCAGAAAAGCTGACTGCAAACAAGATAGAGATAAGATAAACATATTGCGCATACATGTGAAGTACCTAAGCCAATGTAATTGGGGAGTGTGATCATCTAGTTTGGTTGCTTTCCAGATACTGTGAGGAAAAGGAGTGAAAGAAGCTTCAATCCACTTCAAACTAATATTTTCTCCATTAAAATTAAATTGATTTAGATAATTGAAGCTTATTTTGTCAGAACTGTGACAACTTCTTGGGCTGAAGGATTGTGTATGAAAATTAATAAAGCAACTGTTTGGTCAGACCTTCTTCCAAATTCCACTGCTGGATATTTAGTTATGATGTACTTTCTTGGGTGGACATGTCTTTTACACTGTACTATTAGGAAAACTTGCCTTCTTTACCAGAGTAGTGGTTTTTACTAATGCTCATCTGCTTTCCTGAATGGAGCATATGATTTTAAGTCCTCCACTGTTATTAAGAAATGAGATGTTAATAAAAGTTTGGTATAGTCTTAAATGGTTGTACCTTTACTCTCACTCCATTCTTTTTACCTGAATTCTCTGCTGTTTCTCTGTTGTAGCATCTTAAGAACTTCCTTGTCTTTAAAGATGTGATCAGCAGAAGAGTTTTTGACATGAGCAGATCATAAGCTAAAGCACAAGTTATCATAAGGTGTCTTTTAAATATTTTTCATTTGTCACTCATGACATTAATTTTTGTTTTCAATTTGCCTAACTGGGATTGCCTTTTTTTTTTAAGCATAGTAACAAAATCTTGCGAATTACATGTAACATAATACATAATTTTTCAAAACCTTATAAATATGTAGTTGAGTCACAATATTAAAATACTGTACTGCTGGCTACTCAGTTTGTGATTATTTCAGCATCTGAAATAATGAGCTGAAGTAGTCTAAAATAGCTACTACAGGTCTGTATTAATTTTCTATCAAAGTGACTTGCAACTAAGCGTTCCTGTGTCATGGTATGACAGTCTCCCTTAGGTATGTTGATGGGTGGTCTCTTGGTGGGAGTCTCACAGAAATAAAATTGTAAGTCTTAAGTTTCCAGTTGCAGGGAAGATCTTAAAAATGCTTTTTCAGCTGGCTGTGTTTCTCTAACTGCTACTGATGAAATAGATTTGGGTCTCTTCAAACAGTTTAAAAGGAAAAAAAAAAAACACACATTGTCTAGTCTATATAAAAATCTAGCTGATATTTTCCATGTGAGCCAATGCTAAGAAATGGTTTGCTAAGAGTATGAGTTTGATAAACAGTTGTTCTGAAAGCTGAGTGAGTTGGCAGGCTGTGCTTTGGTGTATCATGAGATGCACAAAAACACTGTGAACTTTATACTTGCTTTTCTTGGTGTCATTATTTAATATTGCTCTAGATTAAGTGGTTTAAGCCAGTACAGTAGCCTCAAAGAATTTCCCATCTTGCTAAAGGAATGATTTAATATTGATGGAACAAAAATATATTCATAATATTTTTATCATTTGACTTTTTAACTAAATTCTTAAAGTCCTTTTTATTCCTCCAGCCCAGGCCCGAGAACACTTGGTATGTTTGGTGCTTGGTGAAAATTGCTCTAAGGTGCACTATTTACTATTAAAGGAAGCGTTCAGGCATTATTCTTCTCTAAGTTATAGGAGTCTCTATATTCTGTCCTTGCTCACAGAATACCAATCAGCTATACTAGCTGTCACACTGGCTATTTTGATTTTTAGGGGTTTGATCTTAAATATGGATGTTTTCACATTGCTAACTAAATATTCTTTTTGTCAGGTTCCACTTTTGTTTCTTCCTAGGATATTCAAGCAAGAATTATTCTTCGTTCTTGACTCAGATTTTTAGGGAGGCAGGATTTTGTGCAGTTGATATGCTTTCAGTTTCTGTAAAATATTAAATAATTGAATTTATGCTAGAATAGCTGATGAAGATATAGTGAAGGCATCTCAGGACTTGCAGTCTAGCAGGTTAATAATCTCTCTCTCCTGCTATTACAGTGTGATTCAGTATGTTCCTGTGAAATAGCAACTGCTAAAGATCTTTTCGAATCGGGATGAGAAACAAACAGCAGGACAAAATATAAGAAATAATTAACAAGTAACAAGCCTATGAGATATAGTGAAACAGCAGTAGCAAGTCTCAAGATTTAAGAATTGGTTTGTAGCTTGGTGAGCCCATCAATCTGTCACTGCTTGTAAAGTCTTTGTTTCTCTTTACCCTGCTATTCTTTTACTTCCTCAGATCTGGATTTATTTCCTAGTAAACTTGATTTCAGATTACTCTGGATTTCAATACATTTTGGTTTAACTAGCATCCAAATGCCATGTTGTCACAAAGGAGGAAGCATTGTGAACATAGAAAGAAATGCATGGGGACTCAGATATCTGTCTTGAACTGTGGTGCTATTTATCAGTATGTGCAGTTACAACTTGAGTTTAGGCAAGATGCATATGTAACCTTTTTTTCCAGGATACCGCAGTGTTTTCTGGGCTCTTACCTTCACTATTGTCTGGGTTCTTACCTGTGAAAAGAAAATCAGTGTGAACAGCAGTGTGGCTCAGCAGTTAGTAAATTTAGTGGACCAAATTACCTTATTTGAGAGTATTTCTTAGGGATTGCTGCGCTGAAAAAGACTGCTTTAAAACCTCAATCTTCTTTTTTTGTTTTTTAGAAAACCTAATTTATTGATTTGTTGCCAGCTTCCTTACCCTTATTATGATGAAATTCATAGCTTATAGTATTCTGTTTTAGTTTCCAACTACTGAATTTACAGAGGGGACAAGAAAGAAATTAGGATCAGTATTATTAACTGAATGTGATTGTTTTTGAAACTTAGTGATGTAATGTTTCCTATGTTCCTTTGTTACCAACAAAACTTCCAGAAATGGGAACTAGTTTCTCACCTAGTCAGAAAGAGCAGTCAAGCTAGCACTATCTGTAGAAGAATGGAAGAAAGTAAGAAGAGGGGATGCAGAGAGAGAGAAGCAATCTTCCCACTCTTGCGAATGAGAATGATAGTCATTTATCAGTTCAGCCAAATTTCAAATACCACTGCAGGCAGTAGAGCTTTGCTTGGGAACTGGTGAAGACATCTGAAACTAGAATTTCTGTGGAAAGGTTGGTATTTATATGTAGAAAGACATATGCTCACTTAAAAGCATTTTTAAGTCCCAAAAGCATTAGGATATGTAGTCTTCTGTTGATACTGACAGTCTTGCTGAAATACTTCAGCAAGAAATCTTCAGCAAATCTGACAGAAGACAGCAAGCCGTTTGTACTCCATTCCCTTTTGCATGTGTCCCTGCAGGATTTTAAGCAAAGTGTTAATGTTTTCAAAGAACAACAGGCTAGACTTGTGGTAGTACATGTTACTTCTGTGCTCTATGCTACAGAGCACAAAAGCTTGAAGTTTACAGAATCACACCTCCTTAAGATCGGAAGGGACCTCTAGAGATCATCTAGTCCAACCCCCCTACTCAGAAAGGGACACCTAGAGCATGTGGCACAGGGTGGCATCCAGGCAGTTTTTGAAGATCTCCAGAGAAGGAGACTCCGCAACCTTTCTGGGCAGCTTGTTCCAGGGCTCTCTCACCCTCACAGGAAAGAAGTTCTTCCTCATACAGAGATTAAACTTCCTATGTTTCCACTTAAACCCATTATCCCTCATCCTGTTGCCAGCCACCACTGAGAAGAGCCTGGCCCCATCCTCCCTCCATTCACCCCTCAGGTATTTGTACATGTTTATCAGCTCTCCTCTCAGCCTTCTCTAGCCTCACAGGCCCAGCTCACTTTTAGTCTTTCCTCATAGGATAGATGCTCCAGGCCCTTAGTCGTCTTTGTGGCTCTATGCTGGACCCTCTCTGGAAGTTCCATGTCCCTCTTGTACTGGGGAGTCCAGAACTGCACACAGTACACCAGGTGCAGCCTCACTAGAACTGAGTAGAGGGGGAGGATCACCTCCCTCGATGTGCTGGCAACACTCCTCCTGATGCAGGCCAGGATCCCATTGGCTGCCTTGGCCATGAGGGTGCGTGAGGGCCTCATGGTTAACATGTCAACCAGGACTCCCAAATCCCTCTCTGTGGAGCTGCTTTCCAGCACGTCAACCCTAATCTGTACTGGTGCCTGGGGTTATTCCTCCCTGGCTGCAGGACCCTGCACTTGTTCCTGTTGAAGCTCATGAGATTCCTCTCTGCCCTTTACTTTTATGTTTTATTTATGTTTGTATGTTTGTTTGCTTTTATGTTTCACTGTTTCCTGAATGAGACTTATTTTAAATAAGCAGTGCATTATTCTGGACTTGCTTTAGAGGTAGGATCTGCTTGCTCACCTTTTCAACAGCTGCTACCGTTTTGTACAAAGCTTTTGAGAAGCCTTATATGTGTCTTAAAACTTCAGTTCCCCGGTAAGTGAAAGAAGAGTGCAATTTTCTCATTTGCATCTTTGATTAGAAAGAGCTAATTATGTTTTGCAAGAGAATATATCCTGTTCTGCTTCTAAAGTTTTTTTTATACTTAGATTTACTTCCTAAATTAGTAAATGTATACATAATCTTTCAAGTTCCTTATATGGTTAGAAAGGATTTAGTTTAGAATAAATACTGCTTAATATTTATATTTCTTTCACAGTAAAGGTACAGAGCTGAAGTCTACTGTCTTTCCTGTGCTAGCGCTATGGAATAAATTATTTCTCTGGGCTTAAATGGGTAAATGAGACATGTGAAGCAATGGCTTTACTTTGGGGGTTTTCTACCACTTAGCACTTTGTCTTTATAAGAATATTATATCACTGAGATCCTTTGCAAGTGTTGAGAAAGCACTGTGGAAATTTGACATTTGCTTTTACAATTGAGAAATTGATTTAATTTTTAGCGCTGAGTGTTGTAAACAGTTAGTTTCAGGGTGTTGCTTAGATACTTTCTCACCCAGCTGTTTTCAGTAGAGAGATGTTAACTTTTAATAACATGCTTTCAACTCTACTACAATAGTGTGTCTTTGAACATTTATGTGGCTACCAGCAGGGTTATATTTCCTCTTCTGTATTTTTGCATGTAATTAAACTTTTTAACTATATCGAGTACTAATTTAGAGTTTTGGGGAAGAAATAATTAAACTTTTGACTAAAACAAATCTGCAGTTCCACTTCTCTACTTGCAGGACAGAGTTGCTATAAATTTTATTGTCTCATAATTTGCTTGTTGCTTATGTCACCTGCAAACTGATTTCTTAACTGAAGGCTAATGTTAAGATCTTTTATGAAACACTAGGGCAGCATGTTGTGGTATATTTGAGTGCCTATAATTTTGCATCTCGTGTAGGAAGTGATGGAAAATCTTTGTAGTTATTTTACTCTCTTGAGTAAAATTGACATGGAGAAGCTGTGTATGACAACTTAGGCCTATTTTTTTTAAGGTGAAGTCTCCCATGCTTATTGCTATTTGTGGGTGTTTTTTGTTTGTTTTTTATTTTGTTTTGCTTTCCATTGGTCTGGAAAATAAGGAGTTTTGGTTTGTTCTGTTCCAGGTATTGTACTGGAGCATACAGGCAAGAGCTTTCTTGAAGCTCTCTGCTCAGTGTTGAAGACAGCATTGGTCATCCTTGGACATGCTATATGACTGATTTGTGAGGTCAGATTGTTTTTATTTATAGTTAAGTACGAATTTAACTACTCTGCATTTGTAATTATGTACTATCTTTGCCAGTTTGTTTTCCTTTTATTATGTTTGAGCCCTCTATTCTTTTCTGCTCTTCGTGCCTCATTACAAAAGCTAAACAAATACTTGGTCCATTAAAGCACATACTTATTTTTTGCAGTACTAGGTTAATGTTATGTATGTTTCTTCAACAAAGAACAGTACTCTAGAAGTGGAAGTCAAGCCCTATTTATAAAAACTAAACTGAGAAATTTACTCAGTGCCTCTGAAAATGCCCGTGGCACATGAATGTGCCTGTATAGGTAACTGAGGCTGTTAATGGCAGTTAGCATACTGGAGGGGGATGATGCTTCAGCCTCGGCACTGCAGCTTTGTTTAAGGCTGTTTTTTTTACTGCTGAATTTTTGAGGGAAAAGATTTCTTGAGTTGTAGTAGTAGCTGATATCAGATGCCTCCTGAGCTTCATGGGGCCCTTGTAGTGAAGTGTTCTTCATGAGGCCCACGTGAGCACTGACTGGGGTCGGTGTTTTGTATATGGGAAACACGCCTGTAATAGCAGGGGCTTGCATCTGGTGTTCATCTCACTTGAGCCGTCACCAGTGTGGGGAGAGAAGATGAGCTTCTGCAATTGTGACTACTGTATGATAGGATAGGAAGGAGGTGGAGGTTTGGGGAAGGAACTACAGTTCAGTCCTAAAGTATTCAGTAATCCATAACAGTGGCAATATTACTGAAAAACTAACACCCACAGTTTAAACGTAAACAAAAAACCTTGTAGTTGACACTGTAAATCTTATTTTGTGTTGCTGACTTCTCTGCTCCCTTACAGTGGATGATATCTTAGCTGAAGGAGCAGAGAGGCATCTGCTGCATTTGTGCCTTGGCTCACATCCTCCATGCCAAGCTCTGCTTGTTGTTTTGTGTTTTGGGTGAAACAATGGGCACAGTGTTCCCTGGCGGCTGAAGAAGAGATGCAGAGGGTCTGCCAGCTCTGAGCAGCCAACACACAACTCTTTGTTGGCAGTCTTGCTAAAAGCAAGTGTGCCAGGATCATTGATGCTTCATGCTCCTACTTAAGGCTGTTGCGCACCGATGCTATTTAAACAAATTGTTTTTGCTGATTGTTGCTAATGTTATGTATCACAGTAGTTCAGAAGACTTGCATCCTTTTTACGCATCTATACTGCTGCTCCTGAAATTTAATTGTTCTTCTGTTTTTGTCTTTCTGGAGAGCAGTTGCAAGGCTATGAAAACATCTTTTGCTCTTTAGAGTTGTGTGGTTCTATATAGGTGCTGTTGGAATTATGAAAAAATATTTTTGACAGTCCAAAGAGCTTAAAATAGTAATGATGAGGATTATGATAGGCATTTCACTGTTGAACAGTAGGTTTTCTTGTATTTTTAATACTGTTTTGCCTTGTTTTTTGGAAGTATAGTACTCTTAACAGAGTGAAAGTAAGCTTTCCTCCAGTCTAGATTGGAGGAAAAAAAGTAACATCTTTCAGGTGACTGCTAAAAGTAGTCTTTACTTAAATAAACTGTGTGTTTTGTTACTCTGGGTTCTTTTCATAAACTCCTAATCTTGGCTTGTGCTGCTCTGAGTCAGTGTCCCCAAGGGCAGCGGGTGGCAAGAGGCCTGTAGGAGGAAGGTGTTGTGCCATTTGCATGGCTCCTCTTGCCAGAACTGTTACTGCATCAGTAAATGACCTGCTGATGAAGGGCAAGAGAAGTAAGGGCATGTGCTTCAGATGTCATTCTAATTGGAATAACTGTTATCTTGGCTTTTTTGTAAGTTTTGGGGACATAATATGTTAACAATGTATACTTTAAACCTGTGAAGTTTGTTTCTGATTTTTCTGGCTTTATAAATGCTGTCTATGAATCCTAATTCTCAGAAATTCTCAAAAAGTTGCATGCAGAAAACTCTTGTATTGTTTTAGTCGAAGATGTATTCTCTTTTTTTTCCTCCCTTCCTATCTTTTTATATAAGAGGAAGCCATGGGTAATCATGGAGTAAGCCATGACATTTTATTTTTGTAGATATTGGTGACCAGTCAAGACCAACACGTAGAAGATATAGTAGTTTTGGTGTTCTAAATGCTTTATTTCCTCTCTTGAGTTTCATGGCAGGCTAATACTCTTCTCTCCTGTTAGTGCTTTCCTCTTCTCTCCCTTGCAAGTTAAGAAATCAACAGGACATAGGCACTTCACTGGACTGATCCGATAGCAAAATAAAATGACAGAAGAGATGGTTATCTCTTTTCTGGGAGCTGGGCTAATTTGTTTATTTTTGTGACTGAATAAACAGAAATTAAGTGTAAAGATTGGGAAGATAAATTCTGTCTTTTAATGATCACCTGAAAGTTTGAAAACGTTGAAGACATCACCTAAAATATCCAGCAACATACGACAGGACAGTAATTGATCAACAAGAAAGAGCTCTGCCTACATTCATCTCTATCTTATTTCCTTGTATAAAATATTTGAATTTGCTGTGAAGTCTCCTGAGCATAAACTGCTTAGATACTGTTGTCTCCAGATTCCCTAATTTCACCTCCCCAAATTTCATTTTAAGTGTGTGCACTGTATGATTTAAATGAATCAATTTGAACCAGGTAATACGTTACACATCAATATACAAACACTGGAAACTGGTGCTCGCTGGTAACTTTAGTTTGAGTACTCACAGCTGCTATTTGGAGAGCAAGGCTGATAATTTAAAATTCTAAAATTCTTAAAGTCATTATTATTGCAACAGATGTTTTCTCCTCTTTGTTTGTCTGCGTGGTTTGTTACTGCTGTGCATGTCTCTGCAAGCCATGTGCTTGTTTACATCAACAGTACCTATAAGCTGTAAATATTTTCTGCTTAACTTATATTTTGCAACTTATGTAACTGAAGGGTGCAGTGCAGCTTTCACCTTGGTTTCTTTTAGACTGTTTCTGGGCAATTAAAGATGTCTCTTATTTGAGTCTGAACTATCAGAAAACCATCTACTAGTTCTTTGTATATACTGTTCTTTAATTTTTGTTTTCTACAAGACTGAATGGGAAAACCTAGCCAAAATAACTGCATCTCTTGAGGATGTTTCTATCTGTAAGACAGTATTCTCTCCGAGCATGCAAATTTTCAAGCCTTGCTGTAAAGATCAGAAGCACAGAGCCAAACCAATCTAACTTCCTCTACAACAGGAAGCTTGTGGACTGGGGGAAAGCCACATGTAATGCACTTACAGTGCAAACCAAGAAAACATGCCCTAGATAAAAGCTGTTTTAGGATGTATGTAAAATCATAAGGTTATAAGTAGGCAGAGGGTTTTTTTTATTATTTTATTTTTCAGTAGCTCCTTTTGAGAAAGGGAGAGAATGTCGTGTGGGATTTTGTATGTTTGGTTCAGCTTGGTCTTGTTAATGAACTGGATAATGGAATAGAATACAACTGAGATTTGCAGACAACAGGAATTTGGGGAGACATGCAGGTATATGTGAAGTTCAGATGTCAAGCTAGGATATGGTTTCGTAGAATAAATTAAATGGAATGTTTAGGTCAAAATGGTGGTTATTCAGCAGATTCTTTTTTATGCTAAGTAGCTCCCTCTCAAAAGTATAGGACAATTGATAGATTACAAATTAAATGAGTTAACAAAGTCATCTTTTCCAGAAATAAAAAATGTGTATGAAGAAGAAAAATGTATTGTGATGTGCATGAAGTGGCATCATCAGGAGGTTATTTACAGCTGAGCCGTCTAGTCTGTCTTGTGAAGTTGAAGTGAAGTTCGGGTTTGGAAATTTTACTTTAAGAAAGATGTAGGCACAACTAATTTACTGCAAGTGGACTATAGTAACAATAGTAATGACTGGAGTAACTACAGATTAAATTGGCATATTTTGTTTGTTTTGGTAACCTTAAAGAGAAGATGAGCTTTTAAGCTAAAAAAAAAAAAAAAAAAAAGTTTCAAAAAAGGAACATCTGCCTTTTATAGATGCATCTTCCGAACTAGTGGTAGTGTGGAGGATTCTGCTTTTATTGTGCTTATTTGCTTGCTTGTGTTTTTTTTTATATATATATATATAGATAGATAGAGATATTGTTATTGATGAACCGATACAGGACAGTAGTGAATAAAGAATATATCTTCCTAGGATTCTTTGAAGAAATACATTTATTGGCAAGATCACTAAAGGATGATTATTTATGTAAATAATTACACTGGGGTTAAAGCTCTTGACTAGACAGAAGAAAATCTGCTCCCAGCTTTGTCAGCAGTGAACAGCAGATCACTTCTTTTTCCACTTTGCCCATCTGTACGAACTGATCATGTTCTCTACCTCTCTAAAGCACTTAAATCGTTTTTGAGGAAAAAGTCATACAGAAAAGCCAATTTAAAATGAAGAACACCAATTTGTGCATGCATGTTATAATGCGTAGAACCTAGTCAGAGCTCTCAGAAGTCTGTGTGTTTGTTTAATTGTTTTGAAGGCTGTGAATAATTTGATTTAGAAAAAGCAGCACTTGGGTGTCTTTGGAATTATGTCACGATCTCTTAACATTTGACTGCTACCTTTCTAAAAGTGCTATTGTGATTGATGTTAGGTCTCTGCTGCATGTGCCTCGGATCATCTTACGTATCCTTATTCTTCTGGCCCATTGAAACCTCTCTATTCAGATTTGTTTAAAAATTATATTCCTTCTGTGAGATCCTTAGACCATTCTCTTAAAACTCAAACTGCCATCCATTTCAGAGGATATAAAATTGCTTATTGGGTGCTGAAAGAATAAAAATAGCTATAATGCTTTAATGTTTATTGTCAAATGCAGAGCAAGTATGAATTGAAGTGTTCACCTTTTCTATCTCCTGATGTGAAAAAAATGAAGACACTGTCAAATGTTATACTTACTACTTTACTTGCCTTAGTAGAGAGATAATTTGTTTTGGAATCCTTTCTCATGCCTTCTCATGTGTGTTAAGGTATTTTGTTCACTTAACAGCTGTTTAGAAATTCCTTCAGACTTTATTAAATGATTGGAGAGATTTGAAGGAGTTGTTTCATTAAGTATTGCTAAAACTTAAAAGGCAACCCTTAGAAAGGCTCAGAAACTTTCAAGTGTCACTCTCTTTAAAGTTAAAAAGCTAGTGTTTAAATTTTAGGCAAGAGATGAAAATTGTATGTGTGACCGAAAAAACTATATAAACTAGAATACATATGGAAAAAAATAAGCTCAGAGGGATGATCTTGTCCAGACCTGCTCTTGTGAATATGAGCTGTAGAGAGCTGTCTTCCAACTTTCTCTGGAACAAAATTGTTGTGCTAAGTGTTCATGATTGGATAGAGGGCAACATATATAGAACTCAGAAATAGATAACTGCTTATTTAGAAAGGCAGGCAATACTCCTACTCGAATCATATCATTTGAAAGGCTGCAAAATTTTGATGGCTGTTGTTCCACCTCTCCTCTCTAGTCTGCATATGTTGTTCTCATCGCAGGCTTGGCTCACTGCCTCTTTTTAGCAGCAATGTTCTGGCTTCTCCCTTGCCCAGAGAGGAAGGAGGGGAGGGGGAAAAAAATAATAATAAAATAAAGGATTTTGAAGTCTTAAATGGTTGGAAAACTCTTCTCCCCCTCTCCTTTCCTCTCAACCTCTGCCAGAATTGAATTTAAAACTTATTTGTGTTTCTGTTCTTCTAGGACAACTTTAAGACTTTGTGGATGGAACACGTCTCCTTTTGCTTCTATATTCACATCAGAATGGCCTAGGCCAATCTATTGCTTTATGGATCTTACCAAAGGTGCTCTACAGCAGTGCAGTTGGATCTTGCCAGCAGTGTTTGTGGACCATCCAGATGGCTATACAGAGAAGGTTAGTACAAAACATAATCCAGAAATTCTTGAGGTTTTATTCAGGTTGCTGAAAGTGTCCTCAACCGAAGGGCGCACTTAGAGACTGTGTGTAAGCCATAGCGTAGCCATTGCATATTCTGTATTTCGCTGTCCTTTCAAGACCCTGGTGGCCCAAGTCAGTGGTCTGCAACCATCAAAGAAATGTCCTTCATAATCTCTTTGGATTAGCACCAGCCTGTCTTGTCAGTTACTGTGCTTCTCTGCTGGTAGTTGTAAGTACAATGTCCAAGTGAATAGAGCATCCTAGCTATCTTCTCCTTGTGTTACCTTTGCGCTCTTATTTCCTGAAGAGAGATCTAATGCAAAGCCCTTGAATCTGAATCCAGATCCACAGACCGCTTGTGCTAAACCTTTCCACAGAAGCATACTTTTCTGTGTGCAGCAGAACTAACAAAGCCCGATTCCTTCTATTTGTTTTGTTTTTCTTTGTTCTACTCTAGTAAGGATAGTTCCTGTAAAGCATCCTGTTTGGACAAGAGTGAACATGATAAACCACAGTTTGAATTACATGTGTACACCTTGGTGGCCCAATACAGTGTTTAATAGCTTCGTTCTTGTTAGTCCTTCTCTGTGTGCGTTTCCTGCTTGGTACTAATTTATTTATTTTAATGTTTGGTTGAAATAAGATGGAGAACCAAAGTTTAAAGGGACAGATGGACAATGATATGGTAGCACAAGTCTGTTTCCTTTTGTAGAAAACAACAAACAACTGTGAAGTTCAGGTTCAGTGGGGAGAAAGGCCTGTTAGAACTTTAAGTTAATCCTTTTCCAGCCAATTTCAAAATATTTTAATTCAGCATATGCTCTTATATTCAATGTTGAAAAAGGATATCTTGAGCAGGCATCGTTTGGAAGGAGGGGGAATTAATCTCAAGTGATTGCTTCTTACTGTTAAATAAAATTAATATTTTCTGAGTGTAAACTTTGGATCTTCTTGCTCATTTTGTTTTCACCTTTATTGTTTCTGTATTTGAATGCATTCATGGGTATAGTAATTTTACTGACTTGATCATCATTGTAGCTCATGGCTTTTCAAACTTTAGCTTTCCCTGCAGACCAGCCACCTCTTCTGTGGTTGTTCATCTGTGTATTGAGTTTAATCAGATAATTGATGTAAGTGGAAATGAATGGGGTTGTTAGGGAGGCTCAGTGCCTTTATGGACAAAGTTTTGGCAACAGTGCCATTTTAAGAAAGCACAATAAACTCCTATAATTTTCTATACTTTCTTTGATCTGCAGTGGGGATCTGACTGGAAAAAAAAAAGGTAAAATTCTTGGTTATTTTTCAGTTTTATAAGTGCCCTGATCATTGCTGCATAAATTTTTCTTGGTGTAGCAGGAACCTGGAATGAGAGAGGGAGGAGTGCAGCAGCTACTTATAGTAGCATTGATGAATCTCTAACCATGGTCTCTAACCATGGTCTAATTGCTTCAGGGAAGCAGCAAAAAATCTCTCATAATGGTTACTGAAAAATAATTTTAAATAAATTGTGCCATAGAACTTTAGGAGTCTTTAGAAGGTATTTGATTTTAATTACTCTTTCAGTGGTTAAACTACTCAAATGCTGCACTATCCAATTATATATAGCTGAATTTGCAAAATAGGCCCATCATGTTGTGGGTTTTCTGTGTGTTTTTATGCTTTATAAAACATTAACTTAGTGACCTGTTTTGGAGTTTCTAGTTAGATATGAATTTTGGATTATGAAAAAGCTTATGTTACTGCCAACTTCATACCTTCAAAAATGAAGTGTTAAATTAAATATGTTAAAAATTAAATTTATTAAATTTTTTAAATAAATTTAAAAATAAATTAAATATGCCTAACAGTTTTTTTGGAAAAAATAGCAAAGTAATGACTTTGAATGATTTTTCTTTGAAAAAAAATTAGTTATCCCTTGTAGGAAGGCATATTCAGTAGGTAGGTGAATACTGTGTGTGGTGGGTTTTTTTTTTTCATTTTATTATTATTTTTTTAATCACGTAGGCAGTTTGTATTTCATACACAATTGGGTCTTTGTGTGTGTGTGTGTTTCCTTGCATGTGTGTGTCTATTAAATCAACCTGATATCTGATTCTGCCAGCAGCAGAAGACCACCTTCCTGTCTTGGCTTTGCTTCATTGTTTCTCTTCATGCTTTTCAGTATGGTAGCCACCTAGGAGATGCAAGAGTGATGGGGAAGGCAGACATGTCTGAGCAGAAGTAGTCAAATCTGCTCTCTGCCTGACAGTTAATAGTTTGCTTGCTTAAATATAAATGAAGTGAAAAGGCACTTCTGTAATTCAAAACTAGGTTTTGTGGCAGTTCACATAGGACAGTAATTTCTATGCTCTTAGACATAAATACTTCAATGCATGAACCTCTCTGGCTTTAGGTGACCTAGAGTTAAAGCTCTGGTCTGCTAGAAATACCAGTGCAAGGACTGAGAAGACCAGGATGCCATGGGACTACTCCATAGGAAGTGGGACTACAGTCCCAGATAAAAGCTATATTTGCTAACCATTCTGTCAACCTCTCCCTTTCTCTTTCTTCTTTCCTTGTTCAGACTTACAAAGGACCCCAAGTGATAAAGCACTTTTTTCAGGATGCTGCTTTCTTATTCTGTTGTTTTTTGTGTGGCAGTTTGTTTCTTCATATTTATCTATCCAAAATAGAGCCCCAAAATCAAAGTTTAGAAACAGATTTGTCAGGAGCAAATTTATGAGCCCTTGAAGAATATTTTGTGGTTTTTTCATACCACGTGTAAATTGTTTGGGTTGATAAAGGGAAAACAAAAAAGGACTTGAGCCTGAGATATTTCTGATATTTGTTGCCAGAGATCTCTGGGAAGGCAGAATTAAAAAAAAATAAATCTAAAGTAAGTGCTATAAATAAGAGGGAAAGTCCAAGTTGGAAATAGGGAAGGGTGGTTTTTTTTTTTTTTAATAAGAAATATTCCAATAACTTCATGAATATATCAATTTGAGGATGGATTGGATTAAGTTTGTATTTTTACTGAACGAAGAATGTAACTTTTGTGCTATAAGAAGCATCTTGTTAAGAAGATCTTGTTGGTTAAGTGGCTATTAAAAAGGTATGACCGAAGTCTGATACAGGAATGGCTATCACTTTTATCAGTTATCATCTATATATGAAATAAAGACATCTTATTCCCAAATAATCAAATACTTTTTAGTGCTTGAGGAGAGGCTGTAATCAACTTAGTCTTGTGACTGACCACTGGACAATACTTTCCCCCAAATATCTGATCAGTCTTTTCTCTTTAGAGAAAGAAAAAAAGCACGTGTTAAGGTTCTTTCATTGAGTTCTTTTTTACTTTTAGATAGAAAACTCACCTTTTGGAAATGTGTAAAAGAATTGTTTTTAGCCCTGCAAAAATGGTCAACTTCTCTTGGTTAGAAATCTGATGTTTTTCTGGGCAAGGTTTGTTTTTGTTTTTTTTACTGTCTGCAGCATTACTGCTAGAGAGATGAAAAGTAAATCATGTTAACATACATATTTATGTATATGTATACTTTAAAGAAAATCTAAGCCATATATTATAAATATATGTCTCATGCTTGTCAACATATCCCTTTTTCTTTCAATCTTTGGTCATATACATTATCCTAGTCAGTAATTTTTAACTTGTTAGCTGCCAGCATTTGGTTTGCTAGAAATTTGGGAAGTTATGTTAGGCAGAATCCACTCAGTTTGTCTAAGATGAACACCTATGATCCCAGCACGTTATATGAATTTTTCTCTACCTGTGTTGAAGCTGCATTTATTTCAGAACAATTATTTGGTTTATTTTCTGCATATAGATAGAACATGTATGTGTATGAATGTAGAGAAGTAAAATTCATAATATTTTGATATGGGTTTGTTTCCCAGTTTTGCTTGTGGGAATGCATCCAAAGCCTTCATTCATATTTTTTATTTCTTTAGGTTCCCCTTCTGGGTTATTAACCTTGAATAGAAAGCTATCAGGATTAGAGGGTTCTGCTGTTCCCTGTGTAAGGACAGTTGGTGCTAATTAGCTGACTCTTCTTCAAATTACCGTGAGCATTAATGATATCCTTAATGATAACTTCCCATCTACTTCTAGTCTGTATTTTCTGGCATCTTACAGTATTTCAATTAAAGAACAGTTTTATTTCACTGTAGCTTTTGTTTTGATATATATATATATATATATATATATATATATATATGAAGAAAATTCGTTGCTTTGTGCAATTTGGCTATTTGAAAACATTTGAGATTTCATTTGAAAGATTTAATGTCTAATAACATATTAAGAAAGTTCCAAGCATGTCTTAAAACATTTATTTGATCCCTTGATTTTTAGATCATGATTTGCTTAGGTCTTTGACAGTCTTTTAAAAATTTATAACTGACTGGTGACAGTGAGTTCTCTTATGTGTCATAAGTAGTGAAGGGTTTCTCCTTGAACTGTGTTCCTTAGTATTGACACTTCAGTTACTACTACTAGTTTTCTTCCCTTTTAATTTGTATTTTAATGCTAAGAGCTGGAGTAAGTTCAAACCCCCTTTGTCTGTGGCTCTTAGTGACTTCAATAGGATTTCTGCTTTTTTCCCTTAAATATTTCAAAAGCAAACAATGCCTGATATTTGTAACTGTTGACATGTCATGACTGAAAAGAATCAGCTGCAGAAAATTCTAGTGGGTACTTAATGCATCTGAATGAACAGTGATCAGTTGGTGAGGATGATATTATTCCCATCTACTCTCAGAAGTAGGTTTGCAGTTTGATATTTTAAATGTAGAATTAAAAAAAAGAAAGTAAATTTGATTATTCATATTATGTGAAAAATTGGTAAGTGGGGAAAAAAATGAAAATAGCAATATTGAAAATGTGGAACAGCTTCTAGAGCTTTTTTACTGCTACATAGTCTAATCTAGTGCATGTAACTGCTTGAACAAGGTTGCTGTCTCAATAGCAAATGCCTTTTTTCTTTTTTTCCCTCCACAGCAAGAATTCTAACTTTAAAAGGGATCACGTCAGCTAGTTGGTTCTACTTACAGCTCATCTTGCACCTGTCAGATGATTTAAAATAGTCTCTTTTGAGTGTGACCTCACTTGATTATTAGAAACTAGAAAATCAGACTTTTTGCTTGCATTTGGTATTACTGAACATACTTCTTGTGAGGCCAGTTGATGCTGCTTTTAGCTAGAAGCCTTCATGCTGTGTTACCATTTGTCTCAAATTTGTGAATATAAAATATGTGGAGGTGTTCATAGGTTTTTGTTGCAGACAGTAGATGGTGAGTGTACTAATGCACTAATAGCCTCTACCACTGTGAGAATGTCCTTTTGAAATACAAATTTAATTTAGCTTGTTGCTTAAAAGAACCATGGTTTTCTGCATTTATCTCTGAGAGTGAAGTTAACTTTTTTTAGTTTTAAAAATTGTGCTTCTTCTGAGTAATGGTGAGCTTGAGCATGTCTGTAGCCTTGGTGATAAAATTCCTTTTCTTGAGAAATGAAGATCTTTCCCCTGGAGTTGGGTTGATGTGGCCTGGATTTTTCTCTTCCAATCCTGGAGTGCTGGAACTGGAAGACTAACACAAGTCTGCAGAGAATTTGTTAAAGCCTGAGGTCAGCTGTAGCTCTAAGATGCTGGCCAGGAGGAGGAGGTGGCATTGCTGTTCCCAGAAAGCTAAATACTGGGTCACTATATGTGAATCTTTCAAAAAAAATTATTCTTCCCCAACAAGACTCCCACAAAACAAGTAAACAAAAACCACTGCTGTCTTTCAGGCCTCTGAAGGTAGGTAGCATAAGGAGGTTACTGCAAGGAAGTGGAGGACACACAGTAGCCGTTGCACAGCACGTGTATGAAGTCGTTTTGGCTCAAAGAGCAATGTCAGCATCTCTTCATCAGCATCCAAGGTGTTGGCAGCGTGGTCTGGGATTATGACTATTTCATGAGGAGAAAACACCTGTCTATAGACTGATAAGTCTGCTTTCCCAAAAGGATTGTATATGCTGCCAGGCCAAGCTCAATCCACTGTTCAGCTACAGAAGGAAGAGATTTGAGTAGCAGTGGCTTGGACTTTCTTGACGATACTAATTATAGCTAAATTACTAATTATAACTGAATGCCTAAGTTTAAAAGGTACAGTTACTAACTTCAAGGTCATATGTGTGTGTATTCATTTTGTTATGTGTTAGTAATTAAATTGAACTTATGGTGTACTCGCAATGTTTGAAGCAGTAATTTTTAAATATGTATATTCTTTTTTTTTTTTTTTTTTTTTTTTTTTTTTTGCTGCAGGATTGGCATATGCTGGTTGTTCACTCAGCATAATAGAAATACATTTTAAATTGTTAAGTGGTTAAGGAGAAAATGGGAACATCTTAAGGCTGCCTGAATAAATCTGTTTTTTCAGTTTTTCTTCAGACCTGAATAGACAGAAGTTAAAAAAACATTTCTTTTGACCATTGGAAAGCTACTTTTTCAGCTGTCTTTGGAAACCAAGAATGGAATTACAATACAAATGTTTATAATCCTCCTGAGTGCTAGTAACATTTACAGTGCTGTTGTGATATCAAGTATCTTGGCTCTTTACTGGATCAGTCTATTAATCCTTTTTTGTTGTATAGCAAAAAGAAAAAAAAAATTAAATCCAAACGCTGCAGATAAACTCCTGAACTTATGATAGTACTTGATTAAAGTTTCGTTCATCTGGTCCTTTGAAGCCTTGTCTAGTTTAGCTGGTTTAGTTTTTCTGTAAGCAAGGCGGATTTCTTGAAGTTGATTTGAAGAGTGTCTTTTCAGGCTGGGAAAAAGAAATGACTTAGAGCCTTTCAAAGGCTTTAGTTTGGAAGTTCAGTAATGGATTTTCTTAATTTTAGTTTTTTTCTCAAAAAGCACTTCTATCAGGATCAAGGAAATTGTGTGTGTGGTGGGGGGTTGATTTTCCCCCTACTCCTATGAAAAGGCCCACTAAAAAAACTCTCTCTGAAGAAGACCAGACTGGTGGGAGGGATCTTACTTACAAAGGACTGGCATCTGCTTTGCTTCTGGAAGTGATTAACTTTACATCTTTGGGCATATGTGCATTACTATATTATAAATTCCAGGTTGAAAGAATAGGATGGAAGAAGACTGCTTGGACTGCTGTATCCAGTCCCCTGACAGAGTCCTTTTTAAGTGCAGAAGATATTTAAGAATTTTAGGACAACTGTTTTGCAGAACATATCGCTCTACCTTTCTCTGTGCTGATGCCTTGTACAGCAGTTTCTGGGTTGCATATCTACTGAAAAAACTTTACTCAATGCATGTAAGAGTCAAACAAGGTGACAGTGGCAGCTCAGTTACCCTTATCTCTACTGATTGCTCTTCAGCTGATAGCGGAAGTTAGGGATTGATGCTCAGCTGCATAATACTGTGTCCTGTGTTTAATTTTTTGTCACTTTTGTTATTCCAGTCCACAAGATTTTCATGCTTGCTATATTATTGTTTGCCTTCTTTTAATTGCAAGGCCTGTAAAGATTGCTAATCTAGATCTAGTTCAAGATTGCTTAAAATACTTAGTCCCCAGATTACCTAAGGATTATTCTTGTAGGCATATATTTTTTTTTATTTTCTATTTTTCATTGTGGGTCTATTTTTCACAAATCTGTATCTTGTATATCACTTTGTGATCAAATATTTTTATATATGTACATGTGTATGTATATACATATACACACACACCCTTATTGTATGTAAACTACAGTATGCCAGTCTTTTCTGCCTCTTCTGCCTTTTCTGCGTTATGCAGTAGAAATACTGGAAAATCCATTTTGTATAGGCCTTCAAGATTTCCTTGCATGTTGTTCATTGACTTGATTTGTCTTTGGTTTAATTTGATACCAGTGACTTAGAAATAGTAAATATTATGTCATGTTTTTGATGAGCTCTGACTTTGTCCCAGCGTCCTTCTAAACATATCTGAAAGATCAAAAGCCACCCTTTTTCTTAATGTAGTCCATCTGACTTGGAATGTATACAGTCTGCCATGCTAATTTTAATTAGGTACTGGTAACAGTTCTGTTTCTTAAGGTTTCAGGAAAGAATCCAAAACAGATTGCAAGTTTGCAAATTGATAGGGTAACCTTTAAATCCTTTTGCTATAAAGGTAATTGAGAATATGTTTTCAGTTGCAACAACTGAAAGGAATTTTGGCATTAGATCAATTTATCTCTGCTTAGGTCTTGCATGTAGTGCAGGATCCTGGTCTAGCTCAATAAATACAGTGCAGCCCTTTGTCAAGTCTCAGCTAGGGACAGTTGTGTTGAAGAACTGGTGTAAGCAAAAGTGAACTTGGTTCATACCTAAAAATGACTTAACATTATACTGAACAATGCTTAACTTCCTATAGGATTTTGTATTCCTTCATGGCAGGTCTGCCTTTTGCATTTGAGCTTGGTGAGCTCATTTGTTATCTGTGCTAGCCTTCTACAATGTCTGTATTGGACTGAGCTGCTACTGTACTTTGAGGAACTTGTCACTGATGATCAGTCCGGCCTCCTGGACTTCTTTATTTCCCGAGGGATCCTTCAAGTATATTCCTGAAGTAGCTAAAATCAGCTCTTCTGAAGTCCCGTTTTGTAACATCCTGCTCCCTTTTTTTCTGAATCCTAAACTCCACGGTTAGGTTAATACAGGTTATTGCAGCCAGGGTTGTGCTTGACTTTCATGTTCTCAACAAATCCTTCCTTGCTGGAGCAAGGAAAGAACAAGTTGTTTTGCTTGGCTCATCAGTTAAGTGCATAGAGAAATTGCCATCAATTTGCTTTAGGAATCTCCCAGCTTGTTTGTGCCCAATCATTCTGTCCTTCCAGGAGATACTGGGCTGGTTATTACCCTGATGACTCCTGGGTCCTGTGATCATAAGGTTTCCTGCAGTTGTCCTAAAGAATGCTTCATCTTTTTTTCATTCTTGACCAAGTGATCTGTAGCAGGGTCCTGTCATAGTCTATGTTTTAATCCTTGTCTCTGTGCCCTTGTCTTGGTTCACCACCTATTTCTAGGCAAAGCTCGGTGCATATCAGTCACTCCTTTATATAGTGCAACCCTTCTTGTCATCCAAGCCTGTGTTTCTTGCAGAGCCTATATCCATCACTTGTAACACTCTGGTTATATAAGATATCCCATCATATGTTTGTAATCCCAGTGAGGTAATAGCTCTGCAGCTGTGTACAGACTTGTAATTCCTCCTGGCTCCTTTGTCATGTTTCATGCGTTTGTGTTGTGCAGGCACTTCAGAAGTGCCTGAGACCTGTAGTAGCCCTTCTTTTAAAAGGGAAATGAAAGAGTATACCCAGGATGCTGCCTGCCTCACTTTGTCAGTCAGGTCCTGCTCTGCAGTCCTTATCCCTCAGAGTGGGTGGTTTTGGAAGCCTCACTGTACCCTTCCAACATACAGTGACTTAAAGGTCAGGGACTTTCTGAACTAGAGGTGAGAACTTCGCATTTCATAGCTTCAGAAGAGACTTGCAGCCCTGGCAGTGTGCTGTGGCAAGGTATTCCAGTGCGTTACTGCAGAATTGTGTAGTTGCAAATTGAAAGAAATCCAAACAGGGCTCGTTCTTGACATTTAATGCGCATCTGTGCAGGAAGCGAAGGAATATATCCTGCTGCTGTGGATGTGAAAGGTTAAAAACTTCTAGATGGCTGTGCCATCCAATCCACTGCCATTTACATGGGGATACATGCCAACAGAGCCTCCTTTGGAGCCTGTGAGAGGAGGAAGCAAACTGTACTTAGGAAATATCATAGTACTTTCCCCCAAGAAGCAAATAAAAAGCAGGAAATAAATCATGATTAGGAAATACAAAAGGAAAAGTAGTTTTAATGATATACAGGGTTTTTTGGTGAGGTTGCTGCATGATCATGTCTCATGATTAAAGTTCTCCTTTCTAAAAATACTGTAGCTTAGACTTGAAATGTGTGTGAGACTGTGTGTGTGTATTTAAATATATATTTTTGAAGAACAGATTGTATTTTAAGTGTGTTTTTTTTTTTAAAAAAAAAGAAAAGCAAATTAAGAGTATTTGTAATTCTGTTTATCTAGTAAGTTATTCCCACTGGGAAATACTCTGGAAAAACATATTGAAATAAGTCTTCCCATAAAGAAACTCCTTTGCTAACAGGAAGCAGAAGAAATGACACAAAGGAAGTATTTCCAAGACAAATTGTAACCTTATTCATTTTATGTACAGTAGCAGTTAGCAGAATTCTCTACAGTTTGGCTGTATAAAATGAACCATGTAATGCACAATGTAGTAGTGGGGGAGGAAAAGCTCTTAGTTAAAAATATCTCATATATTTTTTTAATTAATTCAAGTGAACAACCCCTAGTTGTTCTTTTTTCCAAATATTTTTTGGCATTGATGGAACATGGCTGTCTCTATTAAAAATTTGCTTTTGAGAGCAACAAAATGGGATTTTAGAAGTTAGACTTCTGAAGTTTTAATTCATACTTGTTGAAAAATGCATATGTTCGCTTCCTAGTCAAATATTAAATAATTAAATTTTAAGCATCCAAGTGTTGAAGTCTTTGGTTTTTGAATGACTAGTAAATGGTCATGGTAGCATGTGACTACTTTCTTTGCTCTGTTTCTTTTTTTGGTTTTTAACAAAATGGATACGACTTCGGGCTCATTGAGAGCGAAGCACCTGTCTTCATGGCTAAAGCATGATATTCCATTTTATAGTAATATATGTGAATTATTTTTTGTAGACTACCATTCCTAGTGATGGCCACAGAAGGTCAGTGTGTACAGCATGGGGAAAGTATGAGGAATATCAGCCAGTTGGCTTTGCTGAGCCAATTTTGTATTTCTACTTAGCTTGTTTCCAGTTGTTTTATATAATGTTTAAAAAAAAAAAAAATGCTTTGCTGCCTTAAGTGGCCCTGCTGTCTTAATCTCACAGGCATGAAGAGAGCCTTCACTTTGATACATATAGGCTTGTCATAATTACCATAAACTAACATAAATTATAATTATTGGTGATTTTATTATTTTAATTTCTACTCTCTGGTAACATTTTTGATTTTTTTATTATTATTATTTTTATTTTACAGGTACAGAATGTGGTGTCTCAAACTGGATTAAAGCAATCAGTTGCTATTTTTATTTATATTTCTTAGTTTTTGTATTTGACTAAAAGTGCCATGAGAAAATTTGCATATTGCAAGGTGGTTCTTGCCACCTCATTGGTTTGGGTCCTTCTGGATATGTTTCTATTGCTTTACTTCAGTGAGTGCAACAAATGTGATGAGAAAAAAGAACGAGGCCTGCCTGCTGGTGATGGTAAGTTTTCTCCCCGAGTCATCTTTAAGTTATGCTTGTTTAAAGTTACACTTCCCTTAAACTATTCCCCATCCCCCCCCACCCCCCCCCAGAGGTATAAAAACTGAACTAATACTGATTTTTGCAAAACTTTGCAATTGGGTGTTGCAATGTTTCTTTAATACACCACAGAATTCAGGCATCATTCCTCTCAGATGCATCTTCAGTGGGCATCTTAATATGCAATATTTAAGGATTTAAGCATAAATATGAAAAAGCTATAATAATTGCTGCGCAATAAGCAGTTCAGGAACATAAGCTAATGTTAGCATAACATAGAGTACATTTTGGAAATTCAACTTTGATTCAGTGAATCAAAAATACTGTCAACTTCAGTTGACTCAGTGGTAACAAACAAAACGCCGAAAAAGTTGGAATGGAAATAGATGTATCAAAGTAACTAGAATAAAACAGATACAAAGGGGTGGGGGGGGAACAAAACATTTTTTCATAAGTTACTCCTAGTCAGTGGTAAAACTCTTCAGATTTTTTTTTTTTTATTCCATTAGTTTCATCCTACTTTTCAAATACCCATCAGAGAACCTGGACATGTATTACAGATAACAATTGTGCTCAGGATTTAGTGCTTTCTGTTAGAAAATATTTTTCACCTGTTGACGTCTGGTATAGATAATTTTGATTTCATTGCAGTTTTTTCGAAAGTGCTTCCAGAATAGTGCTCCCTATTTCAGAATAACATCAGGGGGATGTTTAGGAAGTGTTCTTTTTTTTGCTAGCCCATGATCAAAATGGGCTTGTCAGTTTCCACAGACCAACACTTTACGGGAATGTAGTATTGTTACACTTGGTACATTTGAACTGTTGTTTTGCCACCTGCTTGCAAAGATTTGTAGGGAGGTTCTAGCACATCCTGCTTTGCACAAGGAAGTTGCACAAGTTTGAGTCTTGTTTTGGCAAAGGGGGAAGGTTTGGGCATGTGGGTTTTGTATTTTTTTTGTTTGTTTGTTTTTGTTTACTCTTTACATACTTTTTGCTTTTGGCATAAACTTTAGTTACAGTATGCATGTACCATACAGTAGCACGAGACTAAAGATCATGAGATCATTTCCATTTAGGCATGTTAATACGTTCGCCATTATTTTTCCCACTCCTCTATTTAGGTCCTTTATTTTAATTTGTGATAAATTTGTAAAGTAGTAATATTTCAAATTGATTATTTGAGAATTCAGAATAACTTAGGGGAAAAGTCAATAAATATTTGTAAATAAAATATATTAGTAGTTGTTTTTAGCATTTTGTTTTTTCAGTTTCTTTGTTTGAATTTATTTTTTCTTCCATCTCTTCAGTTTGGACAGATATTTGATATTAACAATTTCTTATTAAAATAACATGTCAAGTGTTAGTGTTACCGTTTCTGATGATCAAATATTAACATTAAGATTTGAAATATAATTATATTAACTAAAATCTAATGTTAGTAAATACTGATAAATGATTTTAAGCTGTAAATGCTAGTGTCTTATTTGTGAAAATACAAATGTGGAAATAAACATTTCATTTATATTTTAAATTGATTAATCTTAACCGAAATTATTATATGTGAAAAGTCTATTTGAAGCTCGTATGTTCATGAACAATCTGGCAGAGATATATATATATATTATATATGCATATATATATGTCTGTTTTTAGGGAAATTTAAAAGTATGGTGAAGAAGCTTAGAACATGATGATGGATAGATGCAAGTTCCTAGTGTTTTTCCAAGTGAAGTTGTAGTGCCTGAAAGAAACTTGATAACTTCTGTTAAATTTCCATATGTATTTTCCAATTCGAAAAATGTTAATTTAGAACTTAATTTTAAACATGAACGCTCCTACAGTACAAAATGAAATGTAGTAAACAAAAGCAAGCATAAAAGGAGCATTACTAGCATTTTAATGTATTTGCTCTTAGTTGCAGAACCTATGCAAAAGCCACATGAAGGACCTGGAGAGATGGGGAAGCCTGTGGTCATTCCGAAAGAGGAGCAGGAAAAAATGAAAGAAATGTTTAAAATAAATCAATTTAATTTAATGGCAAGTGAATTGATTGCACTCAACAGATCTTTACCTGATGTCAGATTAGAAGGGTAAGTACTTTATATTGTATTAAATATGTAATATTGTATGAAATATGTACTCTACAAAAGTGAAGCAAATGCAGAGTGATCCAGAGCAAGAGTTCAGTTCCACAAGATATTAATGTCAAAGTGAGAAGTAGTAGAATTTCTAGTATATATGGTACTCATCTGTAAAACAAGATTGTGTAGAATGAACTGTTTTTTTAGCATTGTTTGCTCTGATTATTCACTGAGCAGGCTTTATATTTGTAGAAATTTAATTGATTGAAGAGAAAACAAAACTTTGCTGATATTGCAAAGGTTTGAAAACTTTGAGTCATAATGAGGCAGGTTAAAAAATTGCATTATATGAAATAGAAAAAGCATAATGAAAGGAAAAAATAATTACTTATTTTTATACTTAATGAAATGTGTGCAGTTTCACTTGGACTTTTTTCTGATATCCATCTGGTTTATATTTTTGGCCTTGTCTCTGAAATATTGATCCTTTCAGGGTCATTTCAGTCATGGATAATTAGAAAACTGTAGCCTTGCTTTAAGTAAAACTAGGATTGCTGAGACTGCCCTGGCAACCCACCCCCCTTTTCCATCCCCCCACCTTTCAAGTTAAAAGGGCTCTCAAGTTAAACAGAGCTATGAAATAATATTGTCCCAATCAACTACTTGCATCCTGCTGCAAGAATCAGATGCTGTGCAAACTCAGCTTGCTGCTGCTGTATATGCAAAATCTACCTGCTGGATTATTTATTTTCATTTCCTACCTCAAAAAATGATGTGAGGAGGATTGAGAAGAAACTCTGACCAAATCATGTTTGAACATCTGGTTTGTATGTGACATCCAATGTAGTAACGGACAAAGTGTTCAAGTTCTGTGTTAATGGTTGTGGTTGATACTGAGAAACATTTATGGTTAAATACAGAACTTCATAGATTTGAATTCTCCTTTTTTTTTTCAATTCAATTATTCTTTGCCAGATTTTGTAGTTGCTACTTACTTGTTTCTCAGTATCGTAGAAGAATAAAATGCATGAACTTAGAGATTTTTGAATACTGATGTTTTTACCCTCACCTTTGTATATGTAAGTGCCTAACAATTGTATCTTGCTTTTCCTGTCACACATTATTGTTCTGATTGTAGTTATAACTTGGCATTGGATCTCTCTTGACATTTGTGCAGATTTATACATAGTGTCTACCTTTCTTAACACTTGCTCTATAGAATAAGAAGTTGTCTCTAAGTATAGTGATGACTGCTACTGACTAATTAGCCTGTGAAACTTGTTTTAGTTGTAAAGGGAGATCGTGAGTTTCTTTTGAGACTTTTGGTGAAGTTGAAATGCTAATTGGAGTGATTTCTTTTTTCCCTCTGGAAGAACAGAATGGAAAGAAATAACACAAATTTGGGAAAGTAGCTGTTATATGGTTGGTTTATTTAAAAGATAAATACAAGTAATTTTTCATTATGATCCTGGAAGTAAGGTGATTAAAGAACATTTTTTTGCTTATCAGCACTAATGTTGTAAAACTTGGATTCATTTATTACATCATTTTGTAGTCTGGGAAATTGTGCATGTCAATAGTTGTCTTGGCCATTCATAATTGTCAGCTTTATAAAATCTAATTTTAGCTTCAAACTGGAAAGAGAAATTGTTGAGCCAAAGGAACTTTCCTGTCTTCCATGCTTGCCCATGGTCTCTAATTTTTTATTTTATTTTATTTTATTTTTCAGTACGATATGCATTATATTTGACGTAGCATTGCATTTTCTCAGCTGTGGGAGGCCAGACATGACTCCTGAAGGCTTCAATATGAGTCTACCAGAAATCGCTTTATTCGCGTTACAGCGCTCTATTTATCTACTACATTTCTGCTAAGTCATCTAGCCACGCGTACGCTTACATTGCAGTTGGTTACATATTACTGTCCACTACTTCTCCCTCTGCTACTTCTGTGTTCTTCCTGCTGATGACTTTCCCACGATCTTTTTGCCTTGGTCTTAGTTGGGCTCATCGTATCCGTCTTCTTTTGGGTAGCCTCCGTTACTTAGATATGCTCCCACACTCACCTTTTACATTTTTATGGATACAGACACTATTACAATGCTATATAAATAAAAATGGAATCATAACGTAAAGCCTTGAGTAAGGACTTAGGACAGAAATGGATTTTCTGTTGTTATATTATGCTTCAAACAATTTTAACATTCACTGGTTCTGAGGTTTGGGTTTTTTTTTTTTAAAGATTTTTGGGAAAAATAATCATCACTGAAAGCTACTCCTTTTTTAATACTTTCAGTTTTTACTCTGAAAGTTCATAGTAATTGGGAAACTAGAAACTATAAAGTGTGAAACTAGAAAGCTAACATTTCTCAATCAAAATGTAATGTTACAATGTTTACAATGCAGAACATATTTTAGTCTGTACATGTGAGTTAATAATACTTTTCAAGAAAAGTGCTGCTATTTTCAGAATTGTGAAAACTAAAAATGCTCAGACATGTCATATGAAGTTATTTATCTCTGTAGTCAAAATGTTCACATAGCTAGAAGCATTTTCTGCTGTGTAAGCAGAGTTGGTTCTGCTATAATTGCTTAGCCAGGATTTTTTTCTTGTGCTGTCTAAATCTCTGCTAACATGGGAAAAGTTGTGGGACTGAGACGAGGGGTCCTTCTAGCCATTCCTTGCCCCTTTGTGTGCTTTACAGTGCAACTGCTGGCAGGTCTTTCCATCAAGGTTTTTGAGAAGTGCAGGATGTGTTCAGAAGCTGATGAAGCTGTTCAGCCATGTAATTTTTTCACAGCTTTGGGTTAATTTCTAAGATGGCTGTGGCAGGAGATGGATCATTCTGACAGTTCTTTGGCCATGTGCGTGTTTTTTTTTTTTTTTTTTTTTTTTTTTAATACCCAAGTGTGTAAAGCCACCCTTGTGCCTAACAGTTAGCCATTGAAAAACTAGTGAAATTGGATGTGCCATGACCGATTTGCCATGCTGTTGACATAACCTGGCAGCTGGAGAGCAGCTTTGTAAAGGAGTCTGTATTATCATTTACACTGCTGGTTAGTTCTGCCCAGCCCCCCTGTAGTCTGCATGAAGGTAGTCACTGCTTTTATACCCTACTCAGTGATGTGGAATCATGAGGCAGCTACTGCCTTAATCAATATATTCAAACCTTCTAGCTTGCACTTCTGCATCTGGATGTTTAGGGTTTAATCTCTACAGATGACTCAACTGGAATATCAAGTTTGCCTTTCTGGCCAAGACTACTACTTTTCTTAGCAGAAGAACAGAAATGGAAGTTGTTTTAATGACTATTAAGCACTCCCCCAGCTCAGGGGAATTTCTCAGTTTCACAGGTCTACAGAGGTTTAAAACTCTGTTCTGTGGAGCAGTCTCGGAAATAGTAATAAGGTTGTGTTATTATTTCGCCCAAAACTGTTTAGGCATATAAGTGCTTTTAATATCTTTGAGATATGTCAGAGTTCCTAGTCATTCTTCATCAGCAAGGGGAAATGTTATTCTCCTTCTTTTAGATGCCACAACCAGATGATTTAATTGGCATGGGAGGGAAGGGGGAATGGATTTTCTTTTCCCCACCTGGATTCTTCCACAACTCTGGGCTGGCCCATTTAGACAAATAGCACTGCCATCTCCAAAGGGGATGTTGTTAGCAAGGGAACAAGCCACTGAGGTTGGCAGATTGTTCTGATTGTGTTGGCAGTATGTTGTTAACAGAATATTTCTTGTAAACACGTCCTATTCTGTTTGGCGAATCATCATCCAGGTGGGAGTTGATTCATACTTGCCAGGAAAATGCGCAGCTATGGGCTTGACATGACAGCAAACTGGTTAATAAGGATGCCAGTCTTGCCTTGATTTCACTGATGAATTGCAAGGCAATAACTAAAAAAAGGACCAAGCAATTACTAAAATAGGTGCTCAGTGCTGTATGAGTGTCTTGTACTGGTGTTCAGGCTGGGAAGTGTGTGGTTGAATGTGTGAAACTTGTGTGTCATATGACTTGGTTTTTCTCTCCAATCTACTTGAGGTGTCATTGAATCCGATTTGTAAAATGGAGAATAAGTACCATGTACTAAGGTTGAGTCTGTCAGGCCCCTTGTTATTACTTGTTGAATGTATAAAAAAATGAGTCATTTGGATCCCTGTGATGAGAGTTTAATCAAGGAGAGTTCTGTCTCCTTTGCACTAGAAAAACTCTTCTTCCTTTGACCCCAGTTTTCATGGGTGGAGGCACTGCAGACGTATCTGGACCCATGTCAGGCAGCATTGTATAAGCCACCAGTCCTGACTTGAGCTGGAGGTGCCAGGTGAGGAGGCTTTCTTGCAGGTCAAGATGTAAGACCTGGTGACCTCCACAGAGCAGAAAAGCACCAACAGGTGGTATGGAGTGCTTTGGCTGCCTTTGCACTCCCTTCTCTGAGGCAGCTGGTTCTGTAGCACTCAGCGTGTTTTTTTTTGTTTGTTTGTTTGTTTTTTTTTCAAAAAAGTTACCGTCTTTTTGCTGCTGAGTCAGTACAATACTATCAAAATGAAGGATATCTGAAAACTTATTAAATCTCAGTCCTGCATAATGTACAGGATGTTTTAAGGGTCCTCTTCTCAACATCTCTCTTTGTAGAAAGAGCGTGTATGTAGCTTTTGGAGATAATGTTAAGACATTACCAGAGTTTTTAAGCCAGATGATGGTCCGATGTTTTTGAGTAAGCTAGATTTAAATGCAACTTTGACTCTAGCATTTAGGAGAAGAAAAAAAAAAAAAAGGTAGAAGCATCCTCTACTTTCAGAAGTTAATATTAACTTCAGTAATCTGCATCTTAAATTTATACCAATATTTCACCAGTGCAGTAATGTGGCTGATACAAGTTATTATCGAAGGCTTGTCTTCAAGCTTCTTTTGATCACCAGGAAAAAGTAGACAGTTTTTCTTTGTTACAAGTCATTCTTCTGGATCTTAACTTACACAAATGTTGTGGAGTTTGTAGCAGTTATGACTGGCACCTTTCTGAGTAAGTTTCCCATATGATTAACACCTGTCTTGTAATTTCCTTTGTAATAATGTAATGTATTTAGATCTAGGCTTTTAGGTGTCAGATGCTGTTAATTACATGAAGCAGTACACCATAGCACTTTGCTATGTGACTGCAAAGCACTTTGCTATGTGACTGCAATCTGCTTTTCAAACATATGCTTAGGAAAGTGTTGTCAATCTTCAAACCAGAATGTACATGTGAGAATATACTAGAACTCACATTTTAACTTCTCAAAACTTAGTTTTGACTGCAAGGTTTTGATGTATACTTTGTTACAGTTGAATCATAATAAGATACAAATCAATTTTACACAATTGCTGCTTGATGAATATAGTTTATTTGAAAAAATCTGTTTGTGGTGAGACTAATCAATGAACATATGCATTTGTATACTCATGAAGTATAATTAAATATGTTGAGCTTCGTGGAGTTTTTAAATGGCAGCATTTGAAGAATTTACATCTATATGGTGTCTCAGAAGGTATGCTGTTTTTCATTTTAATTATTCTAATTCGTCCAGGAGAAAAGCTAATGGAATTGTTTCAAATCAGATGTAATCTGGTGTGGCCAGCAGCCAAAAGGAGAACTTTTCTCATTTGATCTAACAACTGCATGAATTGGCAGGCTAAATGGAGACTTGCACACCAAAATGAGGGAGAAAAGTGTGTGCTGTTGGATCAGCAAAATGAACGAACACACCCTGCAGCTGTATGATTGCCAGGTCTGGTGCAACAGAGATAGGACAGAATGCTGGTGATGGAAAGTGGGATTGATGCTCTTGGCAGCTACCTGCAATTGCACCTGGTGAGGTAGAATTAAAAAAAAAAAAAAAAAAAAAAACTTCATAATCAGACAAGAGTGTTAAGTAGCCATTGAGATTAAAATTGGTCGATAAAATGTGATACATTTTGTGAACTTTTGGTACTTGTTAAGCTCAGGCTATGGTGATGTATAAGAAAATCAAAGCAAGTTGTAAAGATGGTGGGAGGTAAAAATTTATCCAACACTGTCACAAGCTAGAAATTCAGACTGTTAATTTACCTGGAATTTGGAGAGGAAATCTGGTATGGTAACTAGCAATGTGACTTCCAGTAGTGATAATGCTGAAAATAGGTGCGATATTAAAGGCTGGCAGTTCTTTCTAACCAGGAACACTTTTCATCTCTTTGTTGCATGCAATTTATTACTGGATTAGTGCAGAATCAATATTTGGAAATTTTCTTGTTGATGTTGATTTAATTCACTAACTAGAAGAAGTTGGGTCTAAATCTTTTTTTTCTAGAGAAACTGAAAACAACTTTAAAAATCAGTTTGCTTTCTATAAACTTTTTTCTTTACAACTGGTGACCTCATCCTTAGTTACAAGTATCTTCCATTTTGGATGGACAGCCAATTCATATATATTCATATATTATCAAATTGCTAGGTCAAGCGTGCAAAATAATTTGGCAGGAGTTTTAAGTTTGGAATTAAGTTTTAATTTTAATTCTTAAGTACACAGTTGTTTATTTTCATCCAAAGATGCTTTCTTAGGATCACTTTCAGGGTAGGAAGAGTAATCAATTTCAGGTGATTATTTTTGTGACATTCTGCTTGAATTCTGTAACCACAATGGTTTTAAGGCCCATTTTGGATTTTGTTTCCAGGGTCTAAAGAAGATTTCTACTTGAATCATGAGATAAGGCGACTTTTCCTTTCCAAAGATCCAAATCTTTGAAATTAGAAGAAAGGAAAATTTCATTCTCTTGATGTCAGGTAAATTAACATAATACTATTGAAGGCAGACATTTTGGCAGGCTGGATGGAAATGTTTAGATCAGAATGAAGGATTTGCCTGCATCCAGGTCACCCATTGGGAAAGGTTAATTGTTGTTGTCATAAGAATTATATAAAGACCTGCCTTTTTTTTAATTAAAAAAAAAAAATTGTCCTGATTTGGAGGTAGAGTCTTTCTTCAGGATTAGTGTAAAGTTTTGCTGCAAACTTCCCTGTAGTATTCTTTTTCTTTTGTGTAGCCAGAAATTACTGTGGTTTTATGCCAAGTCATTGAAAAGAGGTTTGGCACATTATGGTATTCAGTGATTACCTCTCCCTCGTAAGTATTGCTTTTAGCTCGTTGGGTTGTATTGGTTTTCTGTGTAGTGGAAATGTTTTTCCAGTGCAAATTGTCTATAGTCTGTTTGCAGTAGGCTTTATGTATTCTTAATACTTATGTTGGAATCAATTTTATTAGTGTCCTTGTTTATAATGGTATCATAAGGCAGTTGGTGATCCCCAGAAAAGACTAAATCATTGCTTACCGAAAACAAAGTGCTGTAATGCTGTACCTTTTTAACACAGTTGGAGATTACCACCTCTGTAGCAGAGGTGGCAAAAGAAACAGCACAGCTTCAGTTGTTTCAGTGTGACTCCCAGGTCTTATTTCAGACCTGTTTTCATTTACTTTAAACAGAAAGTAGACGGTTCATTAGACATATCTGTGCCTCAGCTTTATTACATGCCTGTACTGAAAACTGTGTCTTTTTGCAAACTGACAGGTAAACAACTGAGTTTTGGCATTTTATGGCACTGCAGCAAGACTCACCAGATAGCATTAGTTAAAGTTTGCAGTTTCGTGAAAGGAGTTAAGACTTTTTTTTTTTCCCCCAGCAGTCTCGCATTGGTAGAAAATAAATGTACATTTTCAAGTCTAAGGATACTGGTGCTTATTTCCCAAGCAGACTCCAAAATATTTTAATTATGCTAGCTTATGTGAATCACTGGCATTAAACTGCTTTATTGTACAGGCTTTTCCACAAAACTTTAGGTCTAACATGATTTTCAGTAAAATTAAGTTTGGCAAAGGAGTAATCCAAGTCCTAGCAAATGATTTGTTTATAGCTGTTATCTGCCACCTGCAAAATTGTAAAATGATAATGATAAACTGTTCATAGTTCAGCTTCAAAAAACCCATCAGCACCGCAGAATCTCACTATACATACCAGCTCTGCTCTGAGCTCCAGTAAGGTTGCCCAGCTGAGCTGCATGGTGCATAGCAGATGCTCTGGCTTATGTTGTCCTTTATCAGAATGGATTGGGCTGGAAACGGAAGGTTGCCTATGGATTTTGCTGCTATTAATGTTTTTATGCTGTTTGAAATTATTTTATTGGCCATGCCTTGTTTCCGTGAAAAAGCTGGCCATAAAACTCATCTCAGATGTAGCAAATCATGGTTCAGCTAGTGCAAGTGGATGGGTTTTTTTTGATTGTTTCAAATAAGCATGGGTGGCCCCATTTTGACAATTCAATATTTTTTTTAAAAAAAGTATTCCAGTGTTATTTGTCTTTTTCTTTCCTCACCTGTGGAGAATAACTAATTGGCAGTCAAGGAAGAGGTCAAGATCTGTCCTATGAAATTTAGAAATGTGGGATCTGTTTCTAATACAGAATGTAAATGCTACATCTTCCTAGAAAATGAGCAATGAGCTACAAAAATTATTTTAATGTTATACCTCATTGAATAACCTTTTTCTTTTAGCCTCTCACTGCATAAGCATTATAGTAATTGGTACCAATATGTAATTATATACCAATGTTATGTACCAATATAACCAATATGTAATTGGTTTCCTGCAAGACTACTTCTACCTGTAGTCTTTTTGGTCTTTAATTCTCTAGCCTAGGAAACAGAAGTACATAAGATCTATTGGGGTAGTAAATTGCACTTTACTGCATTGCTTTAAGAAATACTTTACGGTGACTTCAAAAGATGGGAAGACAGATCACCACTAATTTTTTTAAATACGTAGCATTTAAGGTATGATGATATAGCATACAGCTCTCAATCAGTTGAGTTTTAGGATAATTTCTAAATTAAATTAAGCTGTAAATACAAAGTATTAAATGCAGTTTAAATAATTAAATTATTTAAATTTACTTTAAATTTAAATTAAATTTAATTAATTAAATTAATTAAATACAGCTGTAAATACAAGGTATTAAATACAGTTTCTTTCAAGGTGTTGGTTAAATACTAAGTATTATCCTGTAAAAAAAAAAATGACTGTGCAGTTACATTTTTGAGGTAATCTTTAGAGTGTGTAGAAGCTCAAAGGTAAAGAAGGCAGTGTTAGGATAGTAACCAGCAGTGTGTAGACTTCTTGACTTTTGTGCATCTTGGGGATGGCAATTAGGGTGCACTAGCCTTGCTGAGCTCTGGGCCAGGCAATGAGCAAAGCAGGACAAGTGTCCTGAGAATTTCACCTTTCAGGGAATTCAAATGAAGCATCTTGTTAAGATCTCCTGATAGATTTCTTCTGTCTCTGCAATGGCGAAGTATGGTTTTCTTGTTCCTTTATCACATGAGAGGAGAGTGTATTCTAGTTCTGCAGATGTCAAACAGGATTGAGAGTAAACAGCTTTGGTGAAGAAATTGCAAAATGGAGATGCTCCCACTAGTTCGCACCATCTCAGCAGATGTGTATTGTGCACTCCCATTGTTGAAGAGGATTTTAAAATCTGTTTTATGTGCCTAGGATGTAGTTCTGAATCTTTTAGCCAGACACTTTGATATTTAATTAACTATATTTTAGAGGCATCATCGATTTCTTTACCAACATTTGGATGTGAAGTTTCCATATATCTAGTATTTCACTCTAAATGCTTCTATTAGCACATAGGCACAGGCATAGTTAATGCTGTGGGCATGGCTAATGCTCTAGAGAAGAGCAAAAAGTGATGACTTGAGTCCTGCCGCTGGGGGATTGGGACCTCTGGATTCTGCACCAAGCTTTAGTGGCAGAGGCAACAAGAGGCCTGTTTCTCTCTTCGTTATACTTTCATAGTCATGAACACTAGTTGGGTAACTTAGAAAACCTGTCTTTTGTAAGATCTTTCTGAATAGTACTTTTTAGTTGAAGAGAAAATTATTCTATTATTCTTTTTATTTTATTTTGCTTTTATCTTACATTCTGTAGAAATAGACATATAGCACCCATATTTTTCTCTATTTGTGGAATAGGTGCATAGAACACTAGCAAAATGTAGATTTTTTTTTTCTATATTAAACTTTTCTTAGCACATTTGGGAACTAAATTTTATGACTTTTTGGAAGCAGAGTCACCAAAAGTTCCTACTTAAAATAGAATTAGGGTTTTAATTGATATGATATCTTCTTTCCCTTCAAGATTATGCTGAAACAGCCTATAATGTGTGAGATTTAATTTACCAGTTTATTTAGACCGAATTGCCTTACTCTGTGTGTCTTCTAACTTATTTTCATTTTTCTCCCTTCTAAACTATAAATTTATAAAACATGTATAACAAATATATAAATATACCTGGAGGTAAAAGGGGGAAAAAGGGACAGGAGTTTTGTCCGATGCTCTTTAGATGAAGATATTGCCATTTGAAATGGCATCAGTTTCTATGTAAGACTAAATCTTTGCAAAAAGTTATGATAAATGTGGATAGTATAACGAACTGGAAGGTTGTTTTTATCAGTCAATTGTATATTTAAAACTGAAATCAGGCCACAAGGTATCTGGGATGACTTTTACTTATCTTGCTATCTGTATTTGTCTTTAGAAAATGTTATATACATACAGACTTGCATCTGTCTGCCTTCCATTTGTTTAGTCCTTGAAATCTGAATTCAAGTTGATGAAGAATTTGGACTTGTTGCACTGCCTCATTCTCTTGAGCAGACAGGGATTTTTCCAACGACTTAGTTATAAGCAACGCCTACCAAGCATTCTGATTTTATCACACACACAAAAAAAAAAAAAAAAAAAAAAAGTGGAGTTTTATGAAGAATGAATGTTCTCGGAGCATGTTAGAAGCCAGGGACTGAGCCATGTTGAGCCATGTCTGTTATTGTCCTGTGGATTCTATCTATAAATTTTAAAAAGCATAGCTTGTAAACTTAATTTTCTTCTTTTTTTTTGGGGGGGGGCGATGTTGGATAACTTACATTTCCCAATTATATGACAGCAAAAAATCAAAAATTACCTTTGTACTCCTGCCTAATGCAGCTGAAGTTGGGTATATCAGGATAGGGGAAGAAAGCTTGATATAGACTTAATATTATGTTTTAAACACTGATTTGTACTTGAGGAAATGTAGATTAATCAGACTTTTTGTCCTGCTCATATTTTAAGTCTGACCCACTTTTCTGCTTAAAGTAGTATGTGCTTAAATCCTTGTTTGCATTTAAAACATCTAAAATCTTTGGGAATTTTCACAATGTAAATAATGTATGGAGTTACATTAGCCTTTTGCTTGGTGACTGCCACAGATTAAAGAAAGGAAGAGGTGTATCATGTGAAGTAGATATTTTCAGCCAATGTTTGGAGTCTTCATTAAATTACAGGAGTTGGTGTGCATTCCTAATGTTATGCATTCGATTTGAAAATTATTTGAGGAGTGATCTGACAAAAGGAGCATAATGTATTAGTAGTGAATTGAAGTTAAAATCTCCCTTAATTCATTCTGAGGATGTGTCATATCTTTGATGGTTTCGTTCTGCTATTAGTGTTGCATAACCAGCAGCTGAAACTAATGCTGTATATTAAATTTTATAGTAGTCCCTGTCTAGGGTAATTTATTTTCAAGTGAAAGACAAAAAGGACTTTTCATGAAAATGTTTACTGGTAAATGTAAAATATGATGTTTTTGTATAAACCTCATATGAGGCCAGTACTCTAATCACAAGTGTCAACTGTTTTGTTTCACTACTGTTTTATGTTCCTGTTGCAGTAAGGAAAGAGAGAGGATCTGACAATATCTTCCAAATTTAAATCTTTCTTATGTGTTCACAAACCTTATGCAAATATATATATAAATAATACATAGGAAGACAGGTGAAGAGAGTAATAAAAATTGCATATAACAGTATTTATTCTTTCCTTTATCCTGGCTACATTAACAGGCAGACAAGATTTAATTAAATATTGTCAGGGTAATGTCACACTGTTAAAACTAGTATTCAAAAAATCCTCTGCCAATTTTTATGGAAGACAATTGCATTGTCTTTTGAATACTTGTAAACAAGGTAGTTCTCATCACTCTTAAACTGTTACTGCAGAAGGAGTTCAAGGGTCTCTTAAACCAAACTCGGAAAGGCTAAACTTGAAAGCCTTCAAATTACAATGCTGGATCCCTGGGCCCCTCCAGGAGGGGATTTCTGTCAAATAAGATATTGCTATTGTTCTAAATGGAGATCAGCTAATTTAGAATTCTTCTGACTTTCTTATATCTTATCAAAAAGAACAAGTTGATCTGTATTACTATTATAAAAAAAAGCTTCATGATTGCACGCTTATTCTGGTCTAGAAAGCAGTGATGCTTCGGAAATAAAATATTTGAGAATTTATTTCATTTGAGAACAGTGAAATTGACTGAACAAGTGAATGGGGGAGGAAGAACATTTTTCTTAAATACTGTTTTTTTTTTTTTTTATCTGAAACTCAAAATATGTCGGCTGAAAAATGTTTTATTTTTAAGTGATACCACATAAATAATTTGAAGTACTGCAATTTATAAGGTATTTTCATTATAAATGAGTTAAATCAGAAAATATAGGAATACATGCTTGCTTTCTCCAAAGATTTTGTGGCTATCACTTCTCTGAAGGATAATTAAATTTGTTCTTAATTATAAAGAAGATTAATACTGAAGGAAGATTGTACCTCATCCTTCAAAGGTATTACTGTTTCAAATTTCAAGGTGAAATATGATTCCACAGAAGTTTGACATTTCCTAGGTAATACCTAGGAGGCTTAAAAAAAAAAATACCTCTTCAGTGCTTTTCTAGGATTTTTCAGTCCCATTCTGGGATTTGGGTGCACATTGGACTTTTGTCAGTACCTTAGAATAGAAATGGCTCATCTGTGAGCTGCTCTCACTTGCAGGAGCTGTCTGTCTAACCAGGTTCTCCAGCAAAAGTAGTATTTATGTTGCATGCGGTGGATAGCTTGAACACCTTTGGCTGATGTACATGGCTCATTGTGCTAATCCAACTGGTGTCCATGGCCCCCTGGGGCGAGGAATGGCAGCACTATTGATTGGGCGGTCTTCAACAACCAGACAAGGGCTGTTTGTGTTACCTGCAGTTATCAATGCAGATTTCAAAGGAGAAATAAAGATAATGGTATGGAGTCCGATACCACCCTGTACTGTGCCAGCGGGGAGCCGAATAGCACAATTAGTATACTTTTTACCACAGACACCAAATGCTGCAAAAACTAAACGCGGCATAGGCTCTTTTGGGTCCATGCGACAACCAGAGATTTTCTGGACTCAACAGATAACTATGAACCGCCCACAGATATCCTGTACGCTACAATCAGGAGTGATAAAGTTTAATGCACAAGGAATTTTAGATAGCGGAGCAGACGTTACAGTCATCGCTGCCTCGCAATGGCCAAACAGTTTGCCCCTAGTGAATGCGCATGCATTGCTTTCGGGAATTGGTTGGCAGAGTACCCCAATGCAAAGCGAAAGCCTGATAAATATTATTGGTCCGGAAGGAAGAACCGCAACCATTAGACCATTTATATTGCCTGGATCCGTTACCCTGTGGGGGAGAGACTGTTTGAGTCAATGGGGCATGCAGTTAAGTATGGATTTTTCTTAGGGGCTACTATCCAGCAGCAGGTCCAACCCTTGACCTGGAAAACAGACAAGCCGGTATGGGTGGATCAGTGGCCCCTTCCACAAACTAAACTGCTGCAGTTACACAAGTTAGTAGAGGAACAATTGCAAGCTGGACATATAGTTCCTACTACAAGCCCCTGGAATACACCAGTTTTTGTAATGCAAAAGAAAACTAATTCCTGGAGATTGTTACATGACCTTAGAAAAATCAATGAGGTCATTGAAGATATGGGAGCCTTACAGCCTGGACTCCCTTCTCCAGCGATGTTACCTCAAACATGGACTTTGATCGTAATTGATTTGAAAGACTGTTTCTTTACCATTCCACTCGCACCACAGGATGCACCTCGGTTTGCATTTTCTGTACCTTCCATCAATGCTATGGAACCCCATAACAGATATCATTGGAAAGTTTTGCCACAAGGCATGAAAAATAGTCCTACATTATGTCAACAATTTGTGGCAGCAGTCTTAAGTCCAGTACGGAAGTATTTCAACAGCGTCCTCATCTATCACTATATGGATGACATATTGATTGCTGCAGAACAAAAGGAAACGGCACAAGAGGCTCTGTGTCAGATTACGCGAGCAGCATCGGCTGCAGGATTAAAAATTGCAGAGGATAAAGTGCAGGAAACTCCGCCTTGGCGATATTTAGGATGGAGAATTTCTGATCATCAAATTCGACCACAATCATTGACTCTAAAGACAGACATAAAGACTTTAAATGGTCTTCAGAAACTTTTGGGAACTATTAACTGGATCCGTCCCTCCCTAGGGATTTCCACGGAGGAATTACATCCTCCATTTAAGCTTTTAGAAGGAGACATGAGTTTAACATCCCCAAGGAAGCATACCCCTCCCGCGCGAGCTGCACTTGACAAAGTTGTGAACAAATTAACCACTCAGACCACTCACAGACGAAAGCAGAACTATCCTGTCAGTCTCCTTGTTTTTTATTCTAGCTTCCAACCTTATGGCCTATTAGCACAATGGATACCACAGGACGCATGTCCGTTAATAATCTTGAATGGGTGTTTCTACCTCATAATTTTGGCAAAACTGTCACCACTGCTATTGATATGATCGCGATGGTTATTCAAAAAGGAAGACAGCGTTTGATGTTTCTAGATGGCACAGAGCCTGCTATTATCTATTTACCGCTCAGTACAAAACAATTAACCTTTCTGACTCACCAGTCTTTTGTTTTTCAGTGTGCCTTGGCAGATTATCCAGGACAAAAGTGGACATTATGCACTTTCCAGGACATAAAATCATACAGTCTTTTAACTCTCTTTCTCTATTACCTGTTTCCCATTTGAGCCTTACACCAATACTTGATGCTCTTACAGTATTTACTGACGGCTCAGGTAGGACAGGGAGTGCAGTTGTAGTCTGGAAAAATGATGAAGGGCATTGGGAGAGCGACATACATGTTGTCACAGGCTCACTACAGATAGTGGAATTATCAGCGGTCATCTGCGTTTTTACGCGATGGCCTATGTCGCAGGGTTAGTCTCTAGATTAGAACACTCCTTTTTAAAAGAAGTTTCAAACGAGACCCTCTTTGCGCTTCTCTGGAAGCTCAGATGGCTATTAAACAGAAGGATTTATCTGTACTTTATCCAACATGTACGCTCGCACACCTCGCTGCCTGGACCTATTAGCGAAGGTAATGCTCAAGCAGATGGCCTTGCAGGAGCTGTAGTTCTGCCAGATCGCTTTGCACAAGCACGTTTGTTGCATGACTTTTATCACCAAAATGCAAAAGCATTACGGAAGTCGTTTCAATTGACTCAGGAACAAGCTAGACAAATCATACAGTCGTGCCCAGACTGCCAGCGCATTTTACCAGTACCATCCATTGGAGTAAACCCTCGTGGTCTTTCTGCGCTTGAAATTTGGCAATCAGATGTAACACATATCCCTGAATTTGGCAGATTCAAATATGTGCATGTTTCTGTTGATACCTTCTCATCCTGTATCTATGCTTCTGTACATACAGGTGAGAAGGCCAAAGATGTATGTCGACACTTTATGATGGCCTTTGCAATGTTGGGAGTGCCTAAAACTATAAAAACTGACAATGGTCCAGCTTATATAGCACAAAAACCACAAATATTTTTTCAACAATGGGGAATCCAACACATCACTGGTATCCCCCCTTCACCCACAGGCCAAGCGATTATTGAGCGTACACATGGTACCCTTAAGAATATGCTACAAAAACAAGAAAAGGGGAGTGTAGGGTTATCCCCACAGGAACATATAGCAAAAGCTTGCTATGTGTTGAATTTTTTAAATCACTGGACAGAAGAAGGACCCCCTATATACCGACATTTTGATTCACACAGACAACATGAAGTTCAGGAAAAAGCCCAGGTTGTAGCCAAAAACCCACAGACGAATCAGTGGGAAGGGCCTTTTCCTTTAATAACCTGGGGTAGAGGATATGCTTGTGTTTCTACAGGCACAGGGCCAAGATGGGTACCTGCTCGATGGATCAAGCCTTTCTTATCACAGTCATCATCATCATATGCACTGTGACATCACCCACACCGCAGTGGATGCCACTCCAGCCTAAAACTAACATATGGGTAACTCTGGCCAATCAAACGGGACAAGATACGTTCTGTTTGTCATTATCTAGTCCAGGAAGTCCTTTTGCAACCTGTCTGGTAGGACAACCTGTTGATGATTGGCAGGTTCCTCTCGAAAGGCGTTCATACATAAGTGATAAACCAACTGACATAGTTGATAAGTGGAATAATTGGAACCCATGGTTTCAAAAAATGAATATAGAGCCACAAGAGCTAGATTTGTTAGGATCAGTAAAAATGGATTATTGTGTGTATCTTAACTATACAGATGGATGGGCCAACTGGAAAGAAATATCCCCTCCTCTCGCAGGATACAAAAGACGAGATCCAAAGGATCCGGAGCCACATAAAATACAATGGCTGAATGCTACCCTACCGGAGTATAGAAATGCCACTGCATGGTGCAACTATACTGCCGCAAAATTAACCTTATCTGGTAGATACCCACTCAAATTACCAAAGGGCCTATTTCTAATTTGTGGAGATCATGCCTGGCCTGGTATCCCCTCTCGTGCATGCGGAGGACCATGCAGCATTGGAAGGCTGACTCTATTGACACCCAACATTTCGATGATTAATAACCATAGAAAACGCCCCAAGCGTGCCATACATGCTTTTCAATCTGAGTGTGATGACCAAGTAACATTTTGGAACACTGCAGAAATCATATCAGCATCTATATTTACACCTGGGGTGGCATCAGGGAAAGCGCTAGTAACCTTAAATAGGCTTGGTTGCTGGCTGGCAAAACAGACTAATGCTACTTCCCTGGCACTGAGTGGGCTATTGCTAGATGTTAATTCTGTTAGGCATGCTTCACTTCAAAATAGAGCTGCTATAGACTTTTTGTTATTAGCACAAGGCCATGGGTGTCAGAATTTTGATGGACTCTGTTGCATGAATTTATCTGACCATTCAGAATCCATCCATAAAAGCCTTGAAAATTTACAAAAAGGAGTGCAGAAGTTACGTCAAGATGATGGTTTCAATATTTTTGGGAATCTTTTGGGGAATTTAGGATTAGCTGCATGGATTAAGGGAACATTGCAAGTAGGTTTGATGTGCTTGATAATCTTTGTTTGCCTTTTAATTTGTATCCCATGTTTGTTAAAAGCAATTCGGTATTTAATAGACCGTGCCTTGAAACAAGCATTCTTCATAAATAAAGAAGGGGGAGATCTAGGGATCTCAAGGACAGACTCGAGAGTGTTGGTGGAGAGACCTTGGGAAAAGGACACTATTATGCTTGTTGGAATCAAACCATGGGAGTAAATGCAACAAACTAAACAATCTCTTGCTTAGCTATATTAACGCAAAGTTTCTAATTGTTGTACTGCCTGTATTTTGTACTAACTGTATTTTGCTTATTGTTAGTGTATCTATCTGCTTTGTTTCTTATTATGTGTTCAGTGATTGATTGATTGATCATTTAACTAAGTCATGGCTGTTCAACTAAAAACAAATAAAGAAGGGGGAGATGTGGAAGCATAGTACCTTGTCAGTAGATAATAGATGCCTTGTTAATAGTTAATCACAAGAATGCCTTAGTAGTGCATGGTTGATGGGCTGACCCGCAAGGACTAATGTCTTATCAGCAAAGAGCAAAGCAGGAAAAGGAGGAGGACTGCAATCACATGTGGAATGTCTTGTCAGCAGATGAGGAACAAAGCAAGGAGAAGAAGATAACCACAACTGCACGGCTGGCAAGATGCTGATTGGTTGTAATCTTTGCAACACTTGTGTTAAAAGGGTATAAAAGAAGTTGGTTTGAGAATAAAGTTGTCTCACTCTGCATCCCAGACTGAGTCCATTCTTTCGCAAGGTGCAACATATTTACCCATTTTTCTTTACAGATGTAAAACAAAGGTGTATCTAGACAACCTTCCCACAACAAGTGTTGTCATTGTTTTCCACAATGAGGCTTGGAGCACGCTTCTGCGAACTGTTCATAGTGTGATAAACCGGTCGCCGCGACACATGCTGGAAGAAATCGTACTCGTAGATGATGCCAGTGAAAGAGGTAATGATAATGTGGAAATCTTACAGATATTCTAGCTAGTTGCTCTTTTAACTTTAAAAATTGAGTCCGACTTTCTGTGGATTTAGCTTTAGCTTTTTTCTTTGATTTAGTTTTGCCAGAAAAGGGGGTAGTGAACGGTGCTTTTCCTGGCACTGAGATGGATCATTCTGTACTGCAAGCTAATGAAAGCTTTATCTATTAACATTGTAGTTGACAGTGCTGAGTTTGTGGTATTTACTGTTTTTTAATAGGCTTGTCCTATTACTGCCTTCATGTTTTACATTTGTCATTTCAGCATATTCCTAAAACCTGAGAGGCATTTAAACCTTGAATCACTTGATTAAATAATAGTAAAGGCAATTTTATTCCTAAACAAAACTAAGAACAGTCCTAGCTTACTCCCTCACTACTGTCAAACTTAGAGTTCAGAAGTATTAATTTTGATTATTCAGTCTATAGGAAGTTGAAATTCAGTTCTCCAGATAAGGAATTCTATTCTTTTAATTATTACTCTGAATGAAAATTCCATGCTACCTAATGAAAGTTTTAATATGCAGTGAAATTAATGGAGAGGGAAAAAAAAGCCTTGAAGCTGATTTATTCAAAATAAAATAACTTTATTTGAACTTTACTTCTTCGCGATATAGCGGCAAAAAGTAGAAATCTAGATAGACGATATTTATATTAATAATTGATACTGCGTTCTTCACCTTAAGCCTTGATTAATCTTCCCGAGTACTAATGTTTATGAAGTATATCTGATAAATTTTGGTTTTCCTTGCTTTTGTATGTGGGAACACAAGGGCATATGTTTTGTGTATTTATTTTTAATCTTAAGTGTCACAGTACATTAAAAGTTTTCCTATAGTACTGTTAGATGCCACTTGATATAAGTCCTGGAAACTGCAGTTTGAAGTGTTTCAGAACAATACATCTGTGTCAGCAGAAATTTCTGTTCTTTAGCCGCAAAAGGCTTTAGCGCCTAGCATGCTGATGTGTCAGCTTGAGTTTTCTAATAGCAAAGTTGTAAAGCTTATGTTCTGTTCCTTAGATTAATTGGACTGTTGGAGAAAGATGGGTGACTCTTCTGTGTCTGAATAATGATTTAAGTAGTGTTAGGGTGCACCAGTTAAAAATGTTAACAAGGGTTTTAACAATGCGTGGTTGAAGTGCTTTTGCAGTCTATTCCTGGTCTTTCTATCTGAAGTGATGTAACGTATGAGTGGAGAGTGAAGGAGAGAAGAAAAATATATATATTTCTAGGCTGAATGACACTAGCATTTTAGAATGATTTTGTTTGTTATTGAATCTCCTCTGATCTTGATTTCAGATTCCATCGTTGCATTTTAAAGATTTTGAACAGTATTTTCTGTTGTACTTGCGGCTATTCTCAACAGTCACTGAAATTTTTCTGCAACAACGTACTAAGTTTTCAGCAAATCAGTTAATCAAAACTGAAGGATCTGATGCCTGGAAACAAAAAGATTTTACTATATGCTATTTAAGTATTCTGTTTGTATTTAGCTAGAACAACAGACATTTTTTAGAAAATGTTCAGCCTGAATAGTATATTTTGAGTTCTAGCATCAGACTCAATTAAATTGGGATAAAGTAAGCATTCAGTCTCCCTGCAGCACACTTTGTACCAGCCGGTGTCACACTTTTAGCAAAATGAATTTACGTAATATCACACAGTTGTTTACAGTGGAAATAAAAGTTTTTGAGAAACAAGACCCCTGTGATGCTTGCTTCTCTAGTTACTAATCAGAATTGGATTCTTGTTTGTTTTTAAGTATTGGTTTTCACATATTTTTCAAGAAGGTTAACAGAAGAAATCTGTTAGAAGTATTTGGTACTTAGCCTGGGTCAATATTGGGTGGCCAAGTGTAGACAGATTGCATCAGGAAAAAATACTCACTGAAGTTTTACAGAAGCATTTCAAAGCAATGCCTCTAAAATTACATTTCTGCAAATGATGTCATTAAAGTTCATATTTTCATAAAATTCATAATATTGTAATTGAATGCTTATTTAGCGAAAACTTGTGTCGTATAATAAAAAATTTGCGTTTTAACATTTTCTGTTCCCAGAATATATATAAACGAAACTCAGAAGAATTGACTGATTTTTTTTTTCAATTTGTACACTAGTTTGACTATAATTGAATATATTCGCTTTTGTGTCATCTAGGCTTTCTTAGTTGCTGCAAAAACTACTCTTTAAACTGTCCATGATGTTCTCTTATTTTACTGAGAAGTTGTGGGGAAATTTATTTATTTTTTTTTTATGTGATGCATTTAGCATGCCTTTCTGCAATGTAACTAAAATTATTTTCATGTTAGCTCTTGATTTGCCACAGTTACATTGCTGGAGTCTTTCACACATCCTCTTGGCAGAACTTTATTGTTTTTTTTAATAGAATTACTCATCCCAGGAACACCATTCATTACATTCATTCATTTTTAAGTGGTTAGAAATATGTTAAAAGGTTGTCAGTGCTTGAAATATGCAGTACAACATGTTGATTTACTTGACTTGTTGCCTGGATCAGGAGGTGGCTAGCAGAGCAAGGGATGCTTCACTGCTGTAGTCTTTTCGTGCATATCATGAAAGTCGTAAAGATTAAAAATGTATATACTAGTTCTTTTAAGTTAGTAACTTTGTAAGATGTGATAGTATTTGCCACCGAATTTTTCAGCACTATGATCTCTGTGCACATCCCCGAAAGGCCTGCAAAATGTTGACATGTACAGATGAAATAGTTTACACTGCTAAACACTTATTTACTGAATCCTCCCTAATTATGTACATTTATAATCTCCACTAATATGTGTTTGCTTTGAGTTTCTCTAGAGACAAATATCTATTTAAGATTAATCCAACTTTTAAGCCCTTAGTACAATTGAGCTTTTAAGATATATCAAAACTAATTTCTGTGGGGTTTAGAGACTATCCAATAATGTATTAAAAAAAAGCAGGGAGGAGGAGAATTAGAGCTTGTTCAACCAGAGCAATGGTAGGGAATGGTAATTGCTCTCAGATCAACTCTGCCTCTCAAGATTTGCAATACAGCCACTAAGGATTCATGCCGTGATTTTCTTTTATTTTTTCTCTCCCTTTCCTCTAGCTACACTATTGCTCGTGCGTGAGATAATGCCTTACAGGGAATCCTCCCAAAGACCTTGTGCTGTTGTAACACGACTCTCATGTGCTTTTGGCATATCAACTAATATATTTTGTAGCTGTGTTTATAAAAGAAATATTTGTTTAGCCTATATTATTACAGATTTGGAATCTGCAAGTTATTGCTGACGACTTTGTTTCTGTGACTGTCAACTGTGTTCTCACTCTGTTTTATCTTCCTTTGATATCATCCATCATTAGGTTTTTTTTTATGATGAATGAAGACTGTGTCCGTAAATGGGAAACCTGTTAATTTGGCAGCTACTTACAAATGATTTTGTGTCCCTAGGCAAATGGAAGTCAGTTAAAGCTGTGGCATTTTGACTAATTTGCTCCTTGAATAAGCTGGCTCATTCATGATTCAGATGATCACTTAGCTATAGCAGATTTTGCATTTATTTTTGTTTGTAAGTGTTAACGCAATTAATTAATAAAAAAAACTTAGACAAAAAAATGTTAAGCAGAATTTAAAACTGAATTTGGTTGTGTTTTAAACTTTGCTTGCAAATAAATTATCTGTAAGATGCAGAACTGTAGGAAAAGATTAATTATCGGTGCTAGTCAGCTCATTTTCTCTTATTTTCTTGTTAGATAGGTGTATACACAAGGAAATTCAAGAATCAGTTTTTGAATCATTTCTTGAAAGTAAGGGGTGTATCTACCCCACAACAAAAATTTGCCTATCCCACCTGACTTTGGCTTAAATGTTCTACTGTGTTTTGCTGCTTCCAATAATGAAGAGGAGGGGGAACTTCTTGCTCTACTGACTGAAATCCACGTAGATATGGAAGGGCATAATATGAGGTGGAGTAAGCAGTAATGAAAAGTAACTTAGAAGGTAATAGAAAAGAGGTATGGAATTATTTCAATATGGAAGTACTGCAAAATGAAAATACTACAAGTTGCATAATCAAAAAAATGCAGTTTTATGTAATTGATGGTTTCTATGTATCAATCATTTCCTGCAGACTTCTTGAAGAGACCACTAGAAAGTTATGTGAAAAAATTAAAAGTCCCTGTTCATGTGATTCGAATGGAACAGCGTTCTGGACTGATTAGAGCCAGATTAAAGGGGGCTGCTGCTTCTAAAGGCCAAGTCATCACCTTCTTAGATGCTCATTGTGAATGTACAGTAGGCTGGCTTGAACCTCTGCTGGCAAGGATCAAAGCTGACAGGTATTTTTTTCATCTATTGGTGTATGCTATTATTTGCAGATTAGTAAGAAATGGTCTAAATATTACCATATAACCTATAAGCAATTCTACCTTTCAAATGACTGGATTAATACCATATTTTCTATTAGTGTTACAGTAAAGCAGTAATTGAGCACAACTTTTTAAAAAGTAAAACTGAGTACAAATTGGAACTTTTATTAGGATCTATGCGATAATGTATTAAATATCAGGATATCTCAGCATGTATTTGAGACCAGTGGTATTTGAACTCTTCTGTCTACAGCCTAAACCACTCCTCCATGAATTTGGGAACATATAACTAGAAGAAGCGATCACAATCTCTCATAAAACCAACATTAGGCAAGACCTGTCAGATTTACTGGCTTTAGGTACTCACTGTGATTCCCTTATTGCATGATATATTTGGGTTGTAGATTACCTGCGAATGAATAGAATTTCTGTGGCATGACATGGATTCCTGGAATCACAGTGATTGCATCCACAATAGTGTGATAGAAATGGTACTGAAGAAAAAAACAAAAGTGAGAGAACCGGTCTGCTTTATAAAACATTCATGCATCTGCGTAGTAATTCTGCTGTTGCACACTGTTCTGTTAGCGAACAGACTAAACTAGACATTTATTTAAGTACTGTAATGCAGTACTTAAATAAAGTCTTGGTTTTGGTCTTACGATTATTAATATAAGTCACTTTTTAAAATTTATAATTACAGTATGTAACATCACATAATGCAAAGAAGCAAGTAATTGTTCAGAACAGTGTTAAACATTATACTAAGCTTCAAGTTATCATCTATATACATTTTTGTGAGACTATCATATTTAAATTATTCTTCTGACTTGTTCAAAATAGGTCCTTTTAATTTAATTGCAACCCTTGTATCTTTTTATGTATTTTTTTCAAGTGAGGAAGCCTGGTAGAGGACAGTGGTTATTTAAGTGTTTCTAAGATGATTAAGACACGTAATAAGAAATATGAATTCTAATAATGTCAGAACAATGGTTGAAAAAGTTAAGCGGCAATTAAAGCAATTAATTAAAGCAACAATTATCACTACTTAGGCCTGATGGGAAACCAGAATACTTCCTCAAAGTAAATGATTGAATTTTCATTTTAAAACAGGTAAAATACTTTGACTGTGCAACTAAAAACCAAAAAATAGTATTGAGAAAGCTCTGATTTTTTTCCCATCTGTATGTTATTAAAATGCAAATAATAATATTGACAAAATTGAGTCAGAAACATGTTTTTTTCCTTTAGATGAATTAATTCTAACTAGCAAGACAAAATTTAAATATATTTGATGGTAAACATTTTTGAGTACTGTATTGTTAAGTGTAGTGATCTTAAAGTATAAATAAAATGGGTATGTTAAATTGAAACAAATTACTTTTCTGACATTCTGACTAACAGTTTGATGCTTTCCTCTCTGCAGGAGAACAGTAGTGTGTCCCATCATTGATGTAATTAGTGATGACACCTTTGAATATATGGCAGGTTCTGATATGACCTATGGTGGATTCAATTGGAAGCTGAATTTTCGTTGGTATCCTGTTCCTCAGAGAGAGATGGATCGACGGAAAGGAGATCGAACACTTCCTGTTAGGTAATGAGAAATGACAAATTGATAGAAGTATTGTCTGATGTTTAGTCATATCCTCTCTAGGCTAATCTTGTATACGAGCAATTAATGAGCTGTGTCATGTTGTCATATTGGTCTGTTTCAAGGACCAGTGTGTGAAATTTTTCAGCATAGATGTCTTGTTGATAAATTCCAGTAGGCATAACATGAAGCATAAGTATAAAGCATAATAGTGAAAATCATAGGTGACTTCATGGTATGTCGTAATTTCTTCAAGAATAGTTGCTAGAAATATAAATATCCTGCAATAAATTGTTTTATTTATGTGATTTACCAACATTGGAGGCTGAAGTAGTTTTTTTTTTTTTTTCTCTCTACCTCACTCTCTATTTGTGGAATAAACCATTTCGTCAGTATAACAGTGAAATATATTTAAACAAAATAAATTTTCATAGTGACTGATATTTGACTTATTTTCTGTTTTTCCATTTGTTTGTTTGTTTTTTGTTTGTTTTGTGGTTTTTTTGTCTTCAGGACTCCTACAATGGCAGGAGGTCTTTTTTCAATAGACAGAGATTACTTTCAGGAGATTGGAACATATGATGCTGGAATGGATATTTGGGGAGGAGAAAACTTAGAAATTTCCTTCAGGGTAAGTAAAAATTCCTCTCTGTTCAGAGTTTTAGTGTTCATGATAGTACAACATAAGTTCTATACAGTAGGAGCTTAACGACAATGATGGATTCTTCTCTTCACAGTTCAGAGTTCAGTTCATGTTATGTTGTTCTAATGGACATATTAAATGACTTTTTTTAAATGTGTGAAATTTCTCTGAAGGTGTTTGATTTGAAAAGTTCGAGAGCATAATATAAGGATTATCTCATCAGTGTGTACTCTAGGCTGTTATGTGTTAGCTCAGCCACAAAACAACAAAAATAGAGAATTTCTAACTTAATGATTACGCATTTTTAATTTGACCTAATTTAATTTTTAATTTTGGACCTAACCTGTTCTCACTAGTTTCTGCCGAATAGTACTATTTCCTTTTGCTTTACTTACTGACTCAGAGTATATAGGTGGATACTTTTAAAGTAGTTTAGTTTCTGAATCTGACATTTCTAGTGGTTCAAGAAAAAATGGAAATGCTTTGAGAAACTTTTTCTTGGAAAGTGCATGTTTTTTTCAGTTGAAGAATTTATTAAGAAGGGCCTTTGTGGCCAGATTACCATCTGTTGCTTCCTTGTGGATCATGTGAGCCTTTTCCCTTCTTTCACTGTCAGCACTCCTGGTGCTCTGCAGTAGTATCTTGTTGAGGCATCTTTTTTGAGGCCTCACATACCCTCATGCTACCCTAGCTCTAGCTTGAGAGCATCCTATCTGTCAAGCAGGAAACAGACTTGCTTTTCTCTTCCATGCCGTATATATTTGTGCTGGACTTTAATGTTGTTTATACTAATTGAAGAAGGGCAAACATCAAATATAGCACTTGCAATATCTGTTTTATCATTTTTAGATTTGGCAGTGTGGTGGCACTTTGGAAATTGTAACTTGTTCACATGTTGGGCATGTCTTCAGAAAAGCAACACCATACACTTTTCCTGGAGGTACAGGGCAGATAATCAACAAAAATAACAGGAGGCTTGCAGAAGTCTGGATGGATGAATTCAAAAACTTTTTCTACATTATTTCCCCAGGTAAGCAGATCTTTGGTTATGAAAAATACCAATAAGAATTAAAAATTAAAGTTCTATTGGACTTCAATACTTAAACAAAAATGATACTGTTTTGAAGAATTCAAGTGTTCTGAAAAGGCTCAGTTGGGCAAGAGAGGAAGCCAGAGAAGTGCTAAAATATTACTACTCTGCAGATCATGTGCTGCTGCTTTTTTAGGGGAGTGGGGGTGAGAGGGGAGCATGATGAGAGAGAACAAACATCCTGTCTAAAAACTTGAAAGATTGTTAGAGACATTCAACTTTAAATATTGTGGTTTTATACGCCACGTATGCTTATTCAAATAAGTATCTTGAAACAAGTATTTCTCTGTGACTTGCTTATTAATACAGATTAATAGTATTTATAGTATTTAGATTAATAGTGAAATTTAAAAGTTGTAATATGGTGCAGTGTTAATCTGAAAAAAAATCAATAAAATCTTCTGTATAGGTTTTAAGAGCATTTTTGAGAACAAGTGACCACACTACTTTATCCTTTTCTTTTTCCTCAATAGAATATGCCGTTCAAATTAAGACAGCATAGAATTTTTAAAATAAGTTCGTGGTACTAAGAATCACAGCCGTCTAGGTGAAGTCAAAAGCTAGTAGGTTATGCTTACTGCCATGTCTTTTTATTAGTGTAGCATTATCAGATTAAATATACCATGCATTTTGTGCATACACACACACACATATATATATTTATATATATATAAAAGAAACTGGGAGCACAGAATCACAGAGTCGTTGAGGTTGGAAGGGACCTCTAGAGATCACCTAGTCCAACCCCTGTGCTCAAGCAGTGGTACCTAGAGCATGTGGCACAGAGTCACATCCAGGCAGATTTTGAATTATCTCCAAAGAAGGAAATTGCACAACCTCTCTGGGCAGCCTGTTCCAGGACTCTGTCACTCTCACAGTAAAGAAGTTCTTTCTCATATGCAGATAAAACTTCCTGTGTTTTAATTTGTACCCATTACCCCTTGTTCTGTTGCTGGCCACCACTGAGAAGAGTTTGGCCCCATTCTCTTTACGTCTTCCCCTCCGGTGTTTGTATATATTGATCGGTCTTCTCCAGGCTAAACAGGCCCAATTCACTTAGTATTTCCTCGTAAGATAGATGCTAACCATAAAAGTAAGTTAACTTTTAAAAGTCAAAATCAGTGAAAACTGTGATAAGGCTCTACTATTTTGTATATCATATTTATAGATCTTCTATTTAATGTGGAGGCCATAAGCTATGAAAGCGGTTACTCTTCTGACTTCGTACATAGTTGTTCTGATGATGTGGGTGGGTGAGTGTGTTTTTTGTTGTTGTTTTTTGTTTGTAGCTTTGTAATATTGTGAACTATACATGCAGTCTCCTGCTAGGGGAAAAAAGAGTGGAAGATTATTATTATATTGTAATAATGAATATATATGAAATATGGGTTATATATATAATAGGATAGAAATGTTTTCTTGTCATGCTTCTCTTAGCATTTGTGCCTACTGGCAGGCGCACCTCTTATTTGTGTTTTCAGGTCCATATTGACACTGTACTGAAGTATGATATTAGATATTCCAAGAGTATCAAGAATTGTCCATAATACCTGGATAAGTTAGGTTATATTGAAATTAGTTTAGTGCCTAGAGCTGTGAAAAGTAGTGCTGTAATTCCTGTAGTATATAACAATATCTATGGTTTCAGAGAATTAACTTACAAATTATACTGATGCTGTCATTGCTACTCATGCTTTCCCTTATTTTTTTTTACTGCACTTCTCTAGTGTACAAGCCGAAAACTAGCAAGCGTTAACTAGCAAGGATTACTATCTTGGGACCTCTTAAGTGGAATTTCACAACCCCCTTGCCATTGCTGTTTTGTTACCTCCTGTGTTACCAGAGTTATGCAGACCCATGATGCACCTATAGACAGAAACTACATTACTGTATTTCATGAAGGCTTTTTGGGCTCATGTTTTAAGGGAACTCGGTGCAGTTCTGCCACATAAAAATGAAAATGTCTAGTACTTGCAGAATGATCTTTTAGTCTACCAGCAGGTTACTACAGTATATAGCCTGCAAAACTCTTAACTGCCGATGCAATGTGTACTTTCATTATTACTGTGACAACATGTCACTGTGTCACAGCCTCATGCAAGGAAAAAGGTGAGAATTTGAGTGGATGCTGGTTTGTGAGCTTGGGTGCAGATGAACAGGAAAATTGGGCAATTTGGTGTGCACCTACGTTTTTGTCGGTTGGGTGAGAAGTTAGGTATCTCTTGTTGGTAGGAAAATGCAGTGTTGGAAGAGTTAATATTACTGACAGAAATAATCAAGCCTAACTAACAGATATTTTTCGTTCTTTATATAGATTTTCTTGGGCTCTTCTAAGATAGTCAGTCACAAAGGGATTGGTCTAGGAAAGCAAATCTGAGATTCACAGATAGGTTTCCCAGTTTGTTTAATTGATGTTGTCTCAGGAGGGCAGAGGGGATTTACTTTTTTGAATAGCAGGAATTTGAGAAACTTTACTATCGACACAGTGCAGTCAAATGAAAAGCTCTTCTAAAATGTATTTGTGTCTTTCTTTAAGTACAGATTAGTAGGAACTGTTGTGTGTTTCTTGCCAGGCTTTCATGATTTTTAATAGTCGTCTTTCTGCTTAGAAGCAGATTTCTGCTTAGGTACAGTTGGGAGGTGGACAGGAAAATGTTGCAACTGCTGCTGGCCCAAATCAAACCTGTCTCGCTGCATGCAGGAGCTGTTCTCTTTGACAGTAATGGCACTTCTTATAGTCTTTCCTCACTAGGCTCCAGTTTTCCTTAGGATCATGAGTTACAACAGGGTTTGACTTGATGGTTTCACTTTTTCTTGCATGACTTTCCCAGACCATTTTCTACTAGCTCTTCAGTAAATGCATTTGGGACATTTGCAAGTGATTCTTAGTTCCTGTGAGTTTCAGAGACTCTGGCAATTCTTTGTTTGCAACTCCTACTGCTGTCCTATTGCCTAAAATACTAGGACAGAAGTGTGTATGGTAAAGCTTCATGAGCTGGTGTTATCAGTCCAACAACTTGTTGCAAAGAGGGTGCCTTGCTTTTCGTGTCTGGTCATACAGCCCTCATATAGTTCACCCATGTAAACTAATTTGCCTTGTTAAACTCCCAAGTTTTTTTTTTTTTTTTTTTTCCCTGCGTGCTGGTTAAGTTAGCACCTGTGTCAGCACGTAAGAAGCAGTAGGCGTGTGAAGATGAGCAAGGGAAAATGCCTTCAGCAGTGGCAACATCAATAAACCATTAGGTTGGAGTCTCACAACTACCTCAGCTCAGTAGCTGACCTGACCACAGTTTACTTGTTAGTGATCAAACTGGTAGTTCGTCATGTTTTTGGACTTCCTTAACCTAAAGTTTGATATAGTTTCAGATTGGGTGGTTTGCTTATGCCGTATGTGAGTCTGTTTTTGCCCTCCTACATGCAGTCCCCTGCTCATATTGTTGCTGGTCAGCAACCTGTTACCCACTTCCCTGTTGGTTAAGTGAAAGGCATCTTAATTAGTATAAAGTGTAAAATACTCCTCATTCCATAATTGGTATGGAAATAAATTCTGGTGCTGACAAAGACTTTGACCCAGAAGGTATCTTTCATTGTATAGGGAATAACTGAACAGATAGAAATCCTGAAAACCTAACATTGTAGAATTATCTAAACAAGAACCATCTAGACATGTGTAAATGTGTTTTCATCAAAATTGGATCAGTAGGGGTGGTTTCTAATTGCTCCATATGCTTATCTTTGGCCAAGCGTGGCAAGTGTAGGTTCATAACATACAGACTGCAGTTGGCTAAGGCCTTTGATTTTGGTGATGACAATGGAGAAGTTAGTATTCCCTATGAGCATTAATCAGAAATGAAAATACATAGTTATTGGAAGCAGGTTTAAATGATTATTGCTTGTTCAGTTTCATAATAATAAGTCATTCATTTTAACAGAAGATTAGCTTGGGATGGAACACTTTGCATGCTTTGAAAATGACTGAGTGATTATATAATCAGGATGAAAACATCATGTTTCTAATTCTTTGAATCAGTTTAGCATAAATGTATTGCCACACACTGAACTTGTCAGACATCTTCGAGATGGTAGAGCTGTTGCAACACAGCTGCTGGGACGCTTAAATATTCATAAGATGGCAAAGAAAATTAAGCTGAAGAAGGCTTATTCTACCCATAGAAATCGTTATGTATATACGTGTAGGCAGTTATGGAAAGGAGTGTGGAGGAGTTACTACTTTTGAAATTGTCTTGTAAATCTTTCCCTTTCTTTCCCATTCCCACTCCCATTTAAGAGTGGAATTAACTCTTAAAAAAATAAATATGTTTATCAGAAAATACTGATGCTGTCGAATAGCTTCTAAGCATATGTTCCATATGTTCAGTAAGACCAACATTGTAAGAATTCTTGTTTGGGTGAGCTGTGTGGATTTGTCAAAAACTTTGATTACTACTTTTTGGTGAAAATGCAAGTATAGCAAAGCTCTGGTTGAGTAGTGAAGACATTACCAAACAAGGCAATCTGGTACTGCATACTAAATTTCTTTTTCAAGAGCAGTGACATTGTTGACAAGTGCTGAAATGAATTTTACATTTGTAGAAGAGAATGTTGAATGTCTGTCTGGATAATTGGCTATATTCCTTTGCAATATGGCTATTTCTTTTTGTGTTGTTTGAATACATCTTTAACCATGTTTTTGAAAAGAGCATGCACAGCATACCACAATCTTTGGGACAGATGAAATCACCAGGAAGGTCCAGGCTATTACCTTTCCAGTATTTTTTTCTGGGAAAAACTTTTATTGCATGGTCCAGTGGAGACAGTAGTAGCATGTACTGTTTAGGTACTATTTCTGCTATTTTTATAAAGCAAAACCAAGTATTTGGAAGAATAACCAACAGAGATGATTACTTTCCTCATGATATGCCAAATTGCTTAGTCTGGCATGCTTGTCTCCATAGAGGAAAATTTGATGTAATTCTGAATTTGCAGCTGAGCCTTTAGAAACAAGTTCAAAAACACTAGAAACCATACATAAGCCTCTTCAATAGATTCATTTGCTTACCTTGTTACAGAACACCACTATGGGAACTATGCCATTTCTCATATCCAGTCCATCTGTTACCTGATGCTGACTGTAGTCTATGTGCCAGTATGTTGTCTGATTCAAACCTAACTTTAGAGAAGAATCTTCCCATTCTTTCCAGCTAAAAATGGTTCAGTAGGGCATAATGCACATCTTTTAATTCCAGATAATGGAGGGAAAACCAAATGGCACTGTTTTCTGCACGTGGTGGCATTTAAAACTACTTTAATCAATAGCACAGTTGTATGCTATTACATACTACTTTGCTTTTAATTCCTTATATCTGTGCCTTTAATTCTTACTGTCACATGGCAACCTTAAATGTTTTTCCTAAGATCAGTGTAGCAAGTTGTTAAAGAATGAGGTTTGTATGTTGTAAGGTTAGACATAATGTGGTAACTGTTTATCAACTACATTTTCCTGAACAAAGGAGGAAGAGTTTCAGCTATGGTTTGTTCAGCAAAGAAGCCTTTTTCTTTCTCTTGAGAGCATGTTCCTTTTGATGTAGAGCAAACATAGACATTGGTCAAGTAGAGTAGTTTTTTATGTCTAGAAAACCCAGGCTGATGTTTGTCAGAGCTCCTTCTTAAGAGAGATCTTTATAATAATAATAAAAAAATGTTCTAGAATACTGAAGATTTTACTGGTAATTATGGATGTTTAGCTGAAGTTATATGGCTATCCAACTGTTCTAATTGAGTAGCAATACACCATCTGCTGGTAGATTTATGTAATAACACAGTAGCGCAACTTCAAATTGTATCAAGCTCAACTGCAAAAGGTGACACAATTTAGAGGTAATTTACAGCTTAAGCACAGGGATTTCTGTGTAACTTGGGGTCTTCAAGTACAAGACTTCCATGTTCTGAACAGCTCAAGTGGCCAGTATAGCATATTTGTGGGCTGCAGAGTGGACTTAAAATTGGTACATGACTGAAGTTTCCTTTTTTGTTGCTTTGGTAGTGTATTATTTAAGACCTGTGTTATTTAGCGTAAGAATATGGAAATAGATAATAATAATACGGAAAGTGGTGAATGTGACATCAGAAAACTAGACGTTACTTTACCTCTATTGAAATTATTGCAATATTAATAGCAATGCTTAATTCTGTTTTATAAATACCCACTGATCATGCACATCTTCTTCATCCCATTTGCAAATGGGATTTATACAGCTTAATGTGCAGAATAAAGAACAACCATGATAGTGGGGTGGGAGGATGCAAGAATGGCATATTTTGATAAACAAAGAGCAAATGAGGGGGGAAAAAAGTAGGCAAAACACCACAGAAATATGATTAGTGCTAATGGTGAAAACATTTCTTGCAAATGCTGTAATTATGTTGGAAAAATACTGAATTATTAAAGGATTAGTTCCCTGTGTTAGTTTTTGCTTGTTTCTTTATGCAGTTAGATGGATGAGGAAGTCTGGTAAGTGGTTCCTGATTCAGAATTCGATTAAAATTGAGTTTTCCTCCTTCCGCAGAAGGAAGCTGCTATGTTACACTGCATAGGTATCTGCATTCTATCCACACTTGTCTTTGGGGATAGAATGGGAGTAGTGAAAACATGGTTTCACCTTTTTTCATCTCTTAACTTAGTAGGTGATTGCATTCAAATTTTTCCACCAAACAAAGGTAAGATGTTACTATATATAGGATAGATGTAGTTGCTCTGCCTTTTAAAATAACTGTCTGAAAAATTTGTGGATAGTGATTGTCCTTCATGATAATATAAATGGCATGATACTATATTGGAAGAAATTTTTTAGTGTAGAAATGAGTTGTTCATTTGAGAGGATGTATTTGATGCAGGCAGTGCATTATACTGATGTGCTAAATGGAGTCATAGATAAAATTCATTAACAACCATTAAATAAGACTCTCTTTTTGGTCTCTACAGGAGTTACCAAAGTTGATTACGGGGACATATCATCTCGACTTGGACTAAGACGTAAGCTCCACTGCAAGCCTTTCTCCTGGTATCTGGAGAATGTTTATCCTGATTCCCAAATTCCACGGCATTACTTTTCTCTGGGGGAGGTAAGAGTTCCCCACACACGCTTATCTACCATATCTAAAATATATTGCAGAGTGAGTTTAGATTCTGAGCTGAGCAGCATGAACCTGCGACCTCTAACAAAGTTCAAATATCTTAGGCATTGTTGTCAATTGTAAAATGATAGATAAGGGGCAGGTAGTGGGGCTGATATTCATGCCTGTTTATTATACAGAAATATAGTAGTTAAGGCTCTAATTCAGGTAGTGAGGAAACTAAACTTAGTTATCCCTGATATTGAAAGGAATTAAAACCTCAGTGCCCAAAAGTACTTTAAAACTTCTGACAGTCTTGGAACTTCCAAGATTGGATACAGAAGAAAGCAAAGAAAGGAACATGATTCTATAGTATGTTGGCTTTAGCATTTGTCTGGGGGAGGGATTCTTGGGTAGGGGCTACCTCATGGTAATAAGTACTCTTTATATAATTTGCATTTTTTTTTGAACAGCCTATCATTATAGAGCAGAGAGAACTGGTGACAGTGTAGTTTGATATGGAGCTAATCCTTTTCTAAAAATAACCTTTTGTGATGTGCTCTTTCACTTCCAGATAAGAAATATAGAGACAAATCAATGTCTGGATAACATGGCAAGAAAAGAAAATGAAAAAGTTGGAATATTCAATTGCCATGGAATGGGTGGAAATCAGGTGATTTTTTTTTTGTAACTTTTTTGGTATGTTTTAGTATATTTTTGTAAAGATTTGAATTGTTTAGAAAAATACTTCTTATCAGGACACTGTTTTAATTCTTTCAGTAGTTATCTCCTAATCTGTAAAGTTTAGGAAAACCCTCACTGAAGAATGGAACGGTAGGAGGGAATGCACAAGAAGGCTGGCTGGTATTTTGTTACTGGTAGGTTTGAAGCCTTATTGCAACAGCTAGATCCGCTTTAAAGTCAAAAATGAAATAAAGGGGAGTAGACTGATGAAAGTTAGGATTTGTTTCTTATAGGTTTTCTATAACCATATTCTGTTAAGACTTGCAAATTGGTATCCTTTAAAAACACGCTTGCATCTGAAATACTGTTCTTAGCATATGTTATTTTTTGTGAATGTCAACTTAAGAATTTATTTTGTCTGATTTTCAATTTTATTTTATTAAAAATTATTGATCAACTCCTTACCAGTATACAAAGATAACCAGTTTTTGGGATCCTTTGCTCCTATGCAGGAAAGAGTCTGCAACTTGACAGTGTCAATCTTTTTCTGAAGAACTCTTTCATATACTGTTTATATTTCTTCCCTTAAAATGCATGGAGGAAGGGAAGTAGTATGGATAGTAATGAAATAATGTTCAAAAGTCCCCCTCATACCTCAAAAGGAATCTCTTAGGCAAACTTTTTTTTTTTTTTTAACTCTCCAGTTCCACTTCTTTTTGTGTTTAGGTCTTCTCATATACTGCCAGCAAAGAAATTCGAACAGATGATTTATGTTTAGATGTCTCCAAACTTAATGGCCCAGTAACAATGCTCAAGTGCCACCATCTAAAAGGAAATCAACTTTGGGAATATGATCTCGTGGTAAGTCTTTTGATGACTTGTAACATGAAATGAGACAACTTGTGTCTTTACAAGCCTACAGAACAGTCTCTTCCTTTGTGGAATCGCTATTTGAGAGAACAGGAAACAAAGTCAGAGTTATGTTCTGTCTGTCTTTATTCATGTGTAATTACTCAGTATAGATCTCTGATTTAATACCTGGTGAATTTCTGATAGTTCATAGAAATTAAAAAAAATATATAAATATATTTGCAAAATGCTTTCAGATCTTTAGATAAAAGAAAGTGTAGAGCTCATTTAGGGTGGGATCAGTGATAGAAAAATATTCTGAATACTTAAACTTTTTTTATTCGTGGACCAGTAAAAGATAATGCTAATGATCCTGGACTGATTTAAGCACATGGTGTCATCTGTTACAATATTAAAGGAAATATTATTTTAATTGAAAATTCAGTATCCCAAAATTATAAAGAGGTTTTGTATTTCTAATTTTCATGTTTAAGGCAGAGTTAATTAAAGCATCTTTATTTAATCCTACTTCCCTTGTACTTAATATTCAAAATCGTTTGGAAATTTGTATGTTAAGCTGCCAGATCAAATAAGCATTGCCAGATGATCCATTGATCATTAATTTTATCTAAAAGTTCTCAAAACTAATTACGTGATTGAATAATAGAGTAAGAATTTTGACTTTACAGCTCAGCTAACTTGAAAAAAGTGTCTCAAGCTAATTAATTTAAAATCAGTTAGTGTGGAAGTTAGTTGTAAGGCAATTCATAGAAGAAGATTCTTGCTATTATAAGCTTAATGATTGTTTAATAAAGGAGAGCATGTACATCATTTAGCTACCAAAAAGTCATTTCAGTCCTAAAAATATTTTGGTACTTAAATCAATAGGTTTATTACAGATTCCAATAATTGAGATGTTAATATAGCCTATAGTTTTTAAGACTGAAAAGAGGCATGAATGATTGATGCTTTTTTAGTTGGGCTGGCAACTAGTTTATGAGACACTGGATCGCTACTAGGATTTCTGCAGATTGCTTGCAACTGCTGATAGGAGATTAAAGAAAGCTGTTGAAGGCTTTCCAGGATAAAGAATTAGTTGAAATTCCTATATCCGAGTCTTGGTAATTGTTTATTCTTTCATAAGTTGTCTTACGTTTTAAGTGAGTAATATTACTAAATGCAGTGATTTGCCAAAGAACTTCTATCACTAATCTTTGAATGGATTATTTTTAATATGAGCAAAGCTAGCAAGAGTTATCAAACCCTGTACAATGCGTACAAAAATTTGCTTAGTTGGAAGAACCAAATAGTCTCTTTTACAATGGTTGCTACAACCAGAAATAAGATTAAAATAGGTCTTAAAATAATTCAGAACTTTACTTTTGTTGCTTCACTAGCCAGCTCCAGTTCTCCAATTGGAGAAATCTTAGCAAGAATTCCTGCCAACGTAGTTTCTTTTCATGGAAGTTTTTTCTGTAGTCAGGAGGAGTATGTAGAAAGCACCTTTTCCTTGATGTGTGCTAGGAAAAAGAGTCTTTAAGAGTGTTAGAATTGTTTGCTCTCATATCTTCCAATTCTCTAGTTTGTTCTCCAGCTGTTGTGCAACTGCAGGAGACTGAAGTATAGGGGGGTGGTTTTGATATTTTCTGATTTTATTTATTTTACCCTTTACTGCTGCCTGTGCACATATGGCCTACCTATTCTTCTGCCACTTTTCAATCAATTCAGTGTGTTGGCTGTGCTCTCTAAATGAGAGAAATACTAAGACTATCAATCAGTGCCATAGACTGGCTGGAGCACTTGTGAGTGGCAGAAAGTGCAACTTTCAAAGACCTCTTTTCTCAAAGGGTAGTGCCTGGTAGTGGTGTATTGCAGATGGCATAAGTATGATTAGTAGACACTATAAAAATGTATGTATTCTTAAATATCTGTATGTTTTTTTAAAAATATAGTCCTGTTTAATGTCAATTTTGGGCCCTCCGAAAAGGGGGGAGGAGAAAAAGCATATATTTAATACATATTAAATGTATTAGTTTACATCTGATGAAATCAAGTATTACTAATACGAATATTACTACTAATAATCAAAGGTTCAACAAGGGCATGTGCAGGGTTCTACACCCAGGGAGGAATAACCCCAGACACCTGTACAGATTAGGGGTGGACCTGCTGGAAAGCAGCTCCGCAGAGATGGATTTGGGAGTCCTGGTTAACAACAAGTTAACCATGAGGCAGAAATGTGCCCTTGTGGCCAAGAAGGCAATGGGATCCTGGCCTGCATAAGGATTGTTGCTTGCAGGTCGAGGGAGGCGATCCTCCCCCTCTATTCAGCTTGCATGAGGCCGCACCTGGAGTATTGTGTGCAGTTCTGGGCTCCCCAGTACAAGAGGCATGTGAAACTTCTATAGCAGAGAGCACCGAAGATGATAGAGAGACTGGAGCATCTGTCGTGTGAGGAAAGACTAAGGGAGCTAGGCCTCTTTAGCCTGGAGAAGAGAATATTGAGAATATTATCAATGTGTACAACTACCTCAGTGGAGAATGTAAAGAGAATGGGGCTGTTCTTGGTGGCTAGTGACAGGACAAGGGGTAATGGGGATAAATAAAAACACAGTAAATTTAATCTCCATGAGAGGAAGAACTTCTTTACTGTGAGGGTGACAGAGCTCTGGAACAGGCTGCCCAGAGAGGTTGTGGTGTCTCCTCCTTTGGAGATCTTCAAATCCCGCCTGGATGCAGCCCTGTGCCACATGCTCTAGGTGTCCCTGCTTGATGCTTCCAACCTCAGCCATTCTGAGAAAGCTGTATGCATACATTGCAGCAAATTTTAATTTCTGCCATTTCAAAGATCCCCAGCAGTATAGCGGTATTTAAAGAACTGTGTTTGAAGGTGGTCATTTCGAAGTTTGACTGTTCTGTTTTTCATAGGTTTTAATGTTTTAAAATATGCTTCTCATGTTGTGTATTAAGTGCTCTAGCTTAAGTCTAAGTCTAACTTCTGTTTTATCTATGGAAGAATGTTAATGTTCATTGGAAATGTTCTGTTGACTTTTGTAAAACTTGTTTCTTTTTATTTTCTCTTCAAGAAATTAACCCTGTTGCATGTGAACAGTAACCAATGCCTGGACAAAGCCACCGAAGAAGACAGCCAGGTACCCAGCATCAGAGACTGCAATGGCAGTCGCTCACAGCAGTGGCTACTTCGCAATGTCACCCTTCCAGAAATATTTTGAGAGGTTCTACAGAAAAGCAAGCATTGACTGGGCTATCTCGGCTAATGCTCTGGCTACACTGTTAAGTAGCAACAGACAAAAACTTCTGCCCTGCAGGATATACATAGTTCATGGCCTGTTAGAACCTGTAACTCGTGCAGCTTTTTGGTAGCTGTGAATCAGCCTTGCTGTAATAAGGAAGTGAAACTATCACACATAGTAGAGAAACTGCGCCTGCTGACGTTTACAAGATTGAGAGAGTCTCTTCCAGCAAATAACCTAGGGAACATTTGGATGATGGAAATATAGTCAATGAAATATTCTGGATGGAGAGACGCATATTGTTGTAGTTTGCTTGCACATCAGTAACCTCTGCTGAAAGTGCTATTGTAACGAAGACATTTCCAAGAATCTCTTTCCTGGTTAGTGGTCGTAACCAGCTTACTAAATACAGATCCACAAATAAATGAAGCAGAGAGCTGCAGACCATATTCAGCAACAAGAAATAAGAATTCTGTGTTTTTTTTTTTTTTTAAAAAGTAAACAGGGTTTAATGGAAACAAAATCAGAGCTATAAAAAGTACAATTTGTTATAGTGACATATCAAATTTATATGTAGATTTTATACCTCAGTGGGAGGAAATAACCAAATCAAAAGGCTTTTTTTTTATTGTGTGATAGTCCATGCTTTTTAATCCTAGTTGGTCTAAAATTATTTTGGACACAAACAAAATGAGCATAAGAAAAAAAAATTAGCTCCTTGAATGTCAGTTGAACTTTTTCCATTTTAATTTCTGCGCTGTTGGAATTGTATCTTTTACTGTCTGAAAACTGGAGGGTATCATGCTATCAAACATTTTTGTCTACACCTGCCGTTTCAGTTTATACTTGAATCAGTTATCTTGTGGCCTTTCATGGCCAAACAAAAGGTTTTAGTACACTTTGAAAAACTTAAGTTAACTTGACTGAATATGCTTTGCGCCCAGGACTCATACTACTGTACAATGATTTTGTTTTCATAGCAATAAATCTTTTATTACTTGTTTGATTTTTGGCCATCAGAAAGCCTGTGCAGATTTATGATTGGGTAGCAGGAGACTGGCAAAACTGAAAGTTTTTTACTTCATGTGGAGATATGCTTCACTGTCAAGTGCATATTTAGATTAGACTCTGAATTGTAATGTTGATCTGCTGCTTTTTTTTTTTCTAATAAAACCTAAAGAAAAATAGCTAAATTGGCATGGGTTTTTAAAGCTAATCTAGCCAAAAGCAATACAACTACATTACATTAATCTGCATTTTAACTGAATTGCTTTTTTTGTTAAGAAAAATCTACATAAGCTGAACTTAAAAACAAGATACTGAATACTCAGAATATACATTGAATTTCCTTTTGAAAAGAAAAATGAGATTTACATAATGGAGAGGGTATTTTTATGATAAATATCATTGTTTGGCAACTGTCCTGTAAAGCAAATTAAATCTAGACTCGTGCAAAACACGTGTGGAATTGTATGTGGCTCTTACGGCTTTTTAAGATTTGCCATTCCAAGTTAATTTAGTCAGTGTTATCTTCACTATTTTTGCAGCAGTACACGCAAACTTTTGTAGGCAAGGCAGAGGAACTATCAAGAATTTTTGTGGTATTATGTTGCTGCTTCAGAAAAAAACATCCAAATTTATCTTTCATTGACTTCATCCAGCTCTTACTGGGACAGGTGTGCAAATCTGTCCTGAGGTATAAGTAGATTTACAAATATAATGATATAATACATTTTATTAGAAAGGACTTTAAGTATGCCTGGATGACTCAAAACAAATCTTTCATGGTGGTATACAAAGACATTTTTTTCTAGGATACAGTTAGTGAAATGGATTGGATGTGTGACAATGACTCATTGGTAATCAATGCATCTTCTGTTCCTTAGGCAGTGGTCCCTCTTGACTTTACACTGTTTCTGAAGTGCTCTGTGATCATTTGATACTTCATGTTAGCCTACTGATTTCCAGTCTTCTGCCTTGTTACATGGCATGATGGTCTTTAGTATGTTTTATCCTAGTTTGTTTTAGCAAGCTAACTTTGAGGAGGTAAAAATAAGGTTATATATCAGTTCAGAAAGAACTTCCCAGTCTTTGAATGAATCTCTTTAAAAATGTCAACAGAAAAGAGATTCTAAATTGGAGATGAGTAACCATTAAAAGAGTGCAAATCAGGAAAATAAGAAGAGCAGTGTTAGTCCTATAAATATTTAAAATTTCTTAATGTCTAGTGTTTCAGATCTTACAACTGTACAATCCATCATGGGTTTTATTTTTTTTTCTTATTACTGCTGTGATATTTTTCCTGCTTATACAACTTAATTGTCAAGACTTTGTAATGGGACAGAACCTATAAGCAGGCCTCAGCATTACCATGCATTTGGCTGTATAATTCAACAAGTTATTTTATATGTTGGCGAACTAAACCTATAGTAAAATCATTGTACACCTAATACCCCACATACCAAATTGTAAGCCTTGGAGAGCTTATGGAGAAATCTGATTTCCATTCTCCTCCTTATTATCCTTATTTGCAAAGGTAACCTGCTGATGGAAATCTCTTTCCCAGCTGCATATTGGAGGAAGTAGCAGACTGCAGAGTATCTGCAGTCTCTGGATGTTGAATTCAAAAATCTCCTAGCTCAGCCAGTCTTGTAGTGGGGCTAACAGGTGTTGGTTGACTTGGAGTCAGCTCTGCTTAGTTTGCCGATTTTACCATTGCAAATGCTTGACAGGTTGTACAGGCTGAATTGCTGGACAACGCATAGCTTCCACAAAACTACTCCGTCCATCAAGTACTGTGCTGTTCAAATCATCTGGTATCATTATCTTTAGAGCACAGCCATCAAATAGTTTCTGCACATCTATTTCTAGCTATTCTTACCCCCAGTTATGGTAGCTGTCTTCCAAGTTCCTTGCTAAAAGTGACCTTACATTGTTACATCTGTTGTCTCCTGGTGGTAGTCTTCCACTTAAAAAAGCATTTTTATGTCCAACTTTAAATAGTATCAGTTGACTCTACCCTTTCATATTTGTAGACCTATTTGAATTCATTCTAATCATCTTCCCACATTTAGGTCCTCTGGATTTTTTAAAAGCTCTATGATTTTTAATTTTATTTCTTCTGGGGAAAATAATTTTTCCTTACTGCATAACACATTTGCTAGGCAAATGAGCAGTTTTTAGTAGAATTCCTACTCTGCTTCCCAGAGTTTGTGCCTTCGTCTGCTTTGTTCAAATCAAAGGCAATGGGGGGGAGAGAGAGAAAAAAAAGGCGAGGGGGAATACTGCTGTCATATTTAGTCTTATTTACTGTCAATGGAAGATATAATAATGATAAGTAGAAAGGTCAGGAGTCCCATTTTAGCAGTAAACTCTTCTTGTGCTTCTTCTGTACTGCATTTAGTGTGTTTGGTGAAAATTTTCTATGCAATCTGTAAAAGTACAGTGTTCTATTCTCCATCTCTTCCTCATTTGCCCGTGTGTAGACGTTTATTGAGATAAACTAGTGCCTTTTAACTGAGCTGAAGTGTATTACATTTATGGTACAACCTTTGGATAACTACAGTGTGACAGATCTTATGAGGCTGCCTTCAATACTTTAGGTATTGGAAGCTGCAAAATACTTACTTGTGTGAACATAGAACTGTGAATGTTTTTTGTGAACCAAAATTACCTCATTCTATCAGATTGTCTGTGTCAGTATGAAGTTAAGTTGCATTTTAGTAGCTTTATTTTTATGATAGTACTATACAAAAGGGCTTAGCAGTTACTACTTAACGGTATCATTAAATCCATTTAAGTGCATGCAGTAGACCTAAAATGAGATGCATCATGTTAGCAAAAGAGAGAAACTGTTTATAATAAATTAGTTATATAAGTAATCATTTGCAGTTTCACAAAGCAAAATGCCTTTTAGCTGTTCTATCTATTCAAGTGATTTAACAGAGATGACTGACTGTTGTCAGTCATACTTTTGACTGCCATATTTATCCCTGAAAGGTAAGGAAAGGTAAATGCACTTCAGAAGATTGACTAGGAAACAGTTACTCAAAACTTTCCTTCCTTTGAAAGCATGGAGAGGCCATCAGTCTATTAAATGCTAGAAAATATGAATTGTTACAGAATGGATTTTAATAGCTTCAGACACCTTGCGTTTCATTTGAACTTAATTGTAGTAATAGAGATTTGGGGTCAGATAAGAGTATATCAGATTAAAATTATCAGAATTCTGGAGCTATAGACTTCTGTTTGCTTTTTGGCCTGAAAAAGAGAAAACATTTTCAATCATTGTCAAGCTAATAGTTCCCAGATTTCTGTCTGACTCTAAATGCTGTGATGATCAAGAACTATTCAACTGAGCATAGTTGTGATGTTCTTTGAAGATCATTCACGTGGTGTACGCTGCTTTGAATAACAAAACTTTTTTTTTGGTAAAACTTCATTTTAATAAAATTTTTAATGTTGACAACAAAAGTGGCACAATAGCTAGTTGGTAATCTAGAGACTAGAAATTGCCCCATTGAAATTAAGACTGCCTCTCTATGCTGCTCACTTTGCATTTTGAATTTTAGAGAATGCAATTGTAGCATGCTGCTGACATTTTGTGCAGTACCAATCAATCTTTAATGCATTGTGCTATTTTGCCAGGTGATGCTAGTGCATATCAAAACCAAACTCCAAGATGAAAGCAAGCTTCTGCTCCTGATAGTAAGCTTATTATTTGGCATAGCTTTAGATCAGGATTTAGGTAGTAGGTAACCTGCCTCTAAAATAGCCATTATTGGGTAAACTCTGAAGCATCTGGTAAGCGAATACAGATTACCTTTTTTGTTGAGATGGAAATTGTTCTTGAAGCAGGCAAGGTAATGGATTTTCCCTGAGGCATGAGAATTTTTATAGCTTATTTTACCTTCTTTTGCTTCTGTGCATGTTCATATGCTGCATAAAAATGTCTGCTGATTTTAGATTCTCCTTTGTTGCATTACTTTTGTTGAAGAGAAATGTTTCCATACACATATTTTTATTGATTAGTTTTAAATGCATCTTTTTTTTTTCTCCCAGAAAATAAGTGAGCTTGAAAGCTGTCAGTCTTGTTGATGATATTCGTGTTTTCTATTTCTGTGTTCTCCAAGTAGCTCTGAACTTTATAGTTTCACTTCTTGTGGAGTAGTCTCACTTTAACACCCTTATCTTGCTCTAAGTATATGTTTTCATGAAGTGAGCCTCAGTGGCATATTAATCTTCTGAACAGTTTGTTTCTGCAGGCCTATGTTATAAGCTATTTTTTTTATTTTGCATTAATTTGAGCTTATGGATTTTTACTTGTGTGCTAATCACCTAGCTTTGGTTATTTTACAATCTTAAATGGCTTTGACTTTTTGGAAGCACTGTGTATTTTATTTATCTTTCTGAATACTTGAAGATTCGATTACAAGTCTCTGATACATTATCTTTTATCTCTTAGAAGCATAGAGTAGTTCAAGTTGGAATGGATCATGACTTTGCATCATCTGGTCCAAGCCCCCTGACTGAAGCTGGTCTAACTTCAAAGTTAATGATTTTGTCCAGTGCCTTGTTCTCATCATCTTCAGGGATGGAGACATCACCACCTTTTGGGCAACTTTTATGGTGAAATGTGTGAGGGTTTTTTCCAAATACTGAAATGAAATTTCCCTTGATACAACTTTGTGTTTCCTCTCATTCTTTTACTGTGCCTCTCTGAGAAGAGTCTGGTTTAGTCTTCTCTATAACCATCTATAGAGTAGTGGAAGAGAGCAGTAAAATCCCATTGCAGACCCTTCGATACTGAGTAAACCATCCTTTCCTCACATATTATGTTCTCTGACCCCTAATTATACAGTAGTGGTTTTAGTCTAGCTTGTCTTTGTCTTCTTTTTTATATTGAGGAGCCCAAAACTGGGCACAGTACTTCAGCTGTGTGTTTACAAATATGTAATTGAGGGAAAGAGTCACCTCTCTCCACCTGTTTGGCTATATGGTCACTAACATGGTCAAGTTAGTCCTCATCATAGTAAGGGCATCATAAAACTCCTGTTCAGTTTGTCCACTGGCATATTCCAAGTCATTCTCTCAAAAGCTTCTTTCTACCCAGACTCTACCATTATAGGAGCTTGTCCATTCCAGATACAGGACTTTTCACAAGCTTGTACTGAACTTCAAAATGTTTCTGTCAGTGTCTGTCCCAAACCCGTCACAATCCCTTTGAGTTACAGACTTGGCCTCCAGCATTTGATTCCTCACATTCCCACAAGTTTGATGTGATCACAGAATCACAGAATGGTTGAGGTTGGACGGGACCTCTATTGATCATCTAGTCCAACCCCCTGCTCAAGCAGGGGCACCCAGAGACATGGCACAGGGTCACATCCAAGCAGGTTTTGAAGATCTTCAGAGAAGGAGATCTTTTGTTGAGGGCATGTTCCACCTTTTTGTCCAGGCCAGTAATAAAGATACTAAACCATTTTGGCTTTGGTATTGACTCTTAGAGAACACACTTTAATGGACCATCAGTTGGACTACAAAGCAATTTCTACCCTTTTAATGAGGATCACTTTTCATCACTTAAATATTTGTCTAGTAACCAGAGATAGGAGATTTTTCTTAGAAGAGCTCTGGATAAAATGTTTACCTTTGACTGTCAGGATCCAGATTTAGCTTCAGATCTTACCTGAATTTATGTTTCACTTAAATATAAATCTTTGCTGTTCACATATCTCATCTGCTATGTTATTTCTGTTCCTAACCAGTTGGCCATGTGTAGCTAACATACCGGAATTGAACTGCTACCAGAACAGAGGTTAAAACAGCATTTTTGTTTTAAGAGATTTCACCACTGTTTCCCCTAAAATTCTAGACATATGCTTTTATTATAAATTCAGCTTTGGCAAGAGCAGGCACTTATGCTGCTGAATGGTCCAAGAAAAATTTGTGTTGGTGCCTAATCCACAGGAAGTAGGAAAGAAGCCCAATCTTTATTGCTGTGGGGACTTCAGAATTGAAAATATTCAGACCCAAGAATTTGAGACTATATTTTGTAGTTGCTTTGGCTGCGCAATGAGATCGTGATTGCCTCAGAAGAGAAAACTTGTTTTAAGTTGTGTGAAAACAAGAAAAAAATTCTAACCATTGTTTCTCATCATGGGTTTAGTGTAAATGTATTAATCTCTTCAGGGTGCTTGTTTCTTTTAGGGTCTGAAAATATTAGCAAGTAGCTAAGCAAATAATAGATTAGCAAATTGGTAGTCTCGTATCTATGCCATTTGGACAGACACAGCTCCAGTGACCAATTCTGATAGGAAATCTTCTAGGCCCTCGACATATAAAAGCTGTCGCAATAGGTAATTACCATGTTATGGTGGGCAATGACTTCTTGAGCCTTCAGTTTCTCCTGAAGTCTTGTAAATCAGGATGTTCTGGGAGTGAAAAGGGTAGTGTAATTTCCTTTAATAAAGAAAAGCTCTCCCTATGTGAAATATGAAAGGTATGCATCCATGCAACCATTGAGGTCTTTGCACATGCAATTCCAATCAGAATGCAGCTGTACTAATATGGTGAATGAGCTAGAGGCAAGTTTGAAAGACAAAATCTCTCTCATTCCCAGATGCAGAAAACCACAGGAACCAGTTCCATATCACCCACATATACGGCTTCCTTGAATTTAATAGCTCTCAAGATTCCCCTCTTAATCAAAGCGAACTATTCCTCTGATTTGGCCCAAGTATTTTTCCCTGTGACCTTCAATGTGAGTTACTAAAAGCAAAAAGGTTTAATTTCAGGTCGTGCGTATGTGCATGTGCACCTATATGAGGCAGTTTATACAAAGTGCATCAAACCAGCTCAACCACTAAACCTTAAGTTTAGTCCCACAGATTTGGATCCTGCTTTCCTTCCTCGCATACAGGTGTGTTTTGACTCTTGTGCTTGGGATGCAGTCAGTGCTGTCTCAAGCTGTCTCAGTCAGGTCGCCAGGGAGATGAAATGTTTTGTTCTGGTTCCTGTTCATGGCACATCATATGCCACTTCCATTTGTTAGGCTGTTTTGTTGACTTGAAAAGCTTATTTTAGCTTATGCAATAGTGCTGCTTTTGCTGAAGAGCTTAATGTGGGATAAATGTTTCTGGTTGATAGCATATTACTGCCCCAAGCAGCATCTACTCTTATTTCAAGTCCTTTTATCATAGTCAGCATTATCTAAAATATCTCTTAAAGCACGTAATATCTTCTGGTTCCTGGGATTTGAGGAAATCAGATGCCAAAAAACTGATCTTCTTTCTGGCCAGGGTCTCGGCTACTGAGTCCTTTGTACATGTTGAGGTTTGTCCCTTAAGATGCTTTAATTTTCTCATGCTTCAGTCCAATTGAATCTGTGATCTTCCAGTCTTGTCAAAATTTAACAGGTATCTTAGTACAATTCATTAGCATTGTACTAAGCTTTGTAGCTTTTGCAGTCAGGTTTATGATAAATGCTAGGGGTAATCATAAGAAATTATAAACATCATTAAAAAGAAACCATTTTTATCAGGTTTCCAAAAATCCACTCCCTCTTCTACCCCCCTGCAATCCTTTCTCTTTTGATAAGGTAATATTTTTTTGTTTGGGGATGTGTTTTTTTGGTCTGTGGTGTTTTTGTTTGTTTTGTTTTGTTTTGAGGGAGGGGAGGGAAGGTGTTAATCTTCCCTTCTGCCAGGACAGTAACAAGAGAGAAATTTGGTTCATGCCTACGCAACTCTTGATTTCTCTATGCTTGGGCTCTGTGTTTCAGAGTTACTATTGGCTCCTGTGCAGGACACCAGGTCAGCTCTGTAATCCGTGTTCTTAAAACACTTTTATGTTGTTGCACTGTGAACAGCCTCACAGAGCAACTCTCTCCTCCTCCTACCAGTCCAGTGCCTTACCACTGTGCAATGCTTACAGGGCACATGGCAATATGATCCTATGTGTTAGATCATCTCAAAGACAATAGAGGCCTAAGGATCACAGACATGTCTTGTGACAACTTAGATAAACAGTTTCACTTCACTACAAAACTACTGTTTGAAATTCTTTTCTGGTGGTTGTGTGAGTCTGGTATTCAGTGAAGTGGCAGCTTACATCATTTTTGTCTATATCAATTTGTCCTAGCTCGTTACAGATGCTTCTGTATGAAGCATTTGCTTAGAGGGTGGTTGGTTCCTGAAGGAGGGGCCTATGTTGTTCTGTATGTTGAGCCATCCTTGCACAGCACTGAATCGATTCATGTTCCTGTATCTTGTGTAAGAAGTATCAGAGAAATGTTTAATATGCTTTCTTTCATCTGAGTCTGCCTGTTAATTGTCCACTTGATTTGGACAGCAACAGGAAACATTGGTTGTTCTCAAATTAAGTCATTTATGTCTGGGAAAGGGAAGAGAGGTTTATTAGAGGTTTATTAGATATATTTCTGGTTGCAGAACCAGAAAGGCTGACGAGCAACTTCCCTTCATTATTTTCTGAAGGGATAGCAGAGCTATACTCCTAGCAGTGATGATAATGGGGTAATAATTAACACAATTTCCTGGAGACTGCATTGACAAGAGGAATATCTCTCTGTCTAGTGATGGCAAACTTTAGAGCGCACATGCATCTGTGCTTGATTTAGGGCATCGATGGTGCTCTTAATAGCATACCGTCTGTTTCCACGTGCAAGAGGTTTTCACCCATGGAAAAAGGACTAGAAGGACTATACAGCATATATCTATATATGATTTTCAATTCACACCACATGCCCATATATGATAATATTGGTGGACACGTCTCTACGATCCGAAGTATTCGGGACCATTCTTCAGTTTCTTAAGCATCAGTTTTAAGGGTTTTTTTTGTTTATTGTTTGTTTTGCTTTTTAAAATCTTTTTTGTCTTCGTATTCTGTGGTATTAAAGCTTTTTAAGGAAGTTAGATGAATCCCACATGTCTCTTGATGGAACTTGTCTGTGAAGGGGATATTCATAAGAGTGACAATTTCTGAGAAGACAAAAACACTTATGGATAATATAAAACCACCTGCATCAGCCTTTACCCTGGAATCTTCTCAGACTGATGGTGTCCTCAAGCAGATCAGCTTGCCTTTCTTCCTCTAGTAAACTATTCCACTTTAATTGTGATATAATGGTAAATGTTTTCGGTTAAGCCTCACACCTCTAAAGTGTGCATCGCAATAGTAATATAGGCAGTGTTTTCTTTGTCAATGTATGTCATTCCTTAGAGAACTCCACCCTTCTCCCCCCCACCCGTTGTCTGCACTGTTAGCTGGCAAACCTAAGTGAATGGCCACCGCCAGGTATATACCACTGAATGTTTCAAGAGTGAGGAGGGGAGTGCCAAGGAGTATCTGCCGCCTTTCAAGAGTATTTCGTTGTAGTTGAGGTTATATTAAGTGTTCTTCCTGCAACTTCCCAAGGAGACAATACAATCATCTAGATCTAATATAGTGCTTGGAAGGTATTTGTGGACTTGTTTGTGGGAACCAAGTAAATTTTCTGTGTAATCCACTTTGTTAGCACCAAAGGTGATTCAATGCATTTTTCTTTTGACAACAGAGTTACTTAACCTAGAAATAGATTTCAGATGCACACATTCTCTTCCCTCCCCTCTTCCCTCCGTTCATGACAGCCGGTCAAGTGGCTGAGCAGAAACTTTCATATTGCTAGACTCACCTGTGCTCCAAATATGAACAGTGGAGGAGTTGTTTTTTGTGCTATAGGTACTAGAAATAAAGAACTGCAAGGTATGTACAACAAATATGTTAATGTTCAAGTGGACTGTGCAACCTGGAGAATGTTGTTTACAGATAATTTAACTTTAGTGCAACCTTGTGTATTGTTGTTTATTTTATTTTTTAGACAGATGAAATGAGACTTCTGCACATCTTGGTTATTCAGGATATTAAGTTTATTGAAAGCTAATTTGCTGCAAAATGTTAATGAAGTGGTTGTTCCTGCATCCTGTGGATATAACTTACTGTCCCTAAATTTCTGCTTAGTGTTTTTAGTATGTGCCTAAACTTAGGGATATTAACTAGCTAAAATAGATTTAATACAGCTGTATGTAATCAAGGAGAAAAGAAATAGAAACCCATGTTCTACATGATGGGGTTTGGATTAAAATGTAACAGGGTAAATGTGACTTGGAACAGACTTGTTTCTTGCTGGCATGTCAAAAAAGATCAGCCAAAAGAAGCAAGCCTTGCTAGTGACCATACTATGTTTTAATAATGTCTCACAGTTTGGGGGATAGTAAATGCACAAATAAATATTTTCCTTCTCTAAATTTCTCAAAGATTATTTTTAATGCCTCCCTCCTTACTGAAGGCAAGATTTTGTTCTTTCAAAATCCAAGCTGGCATATCTTTTTAACCAATTCGTGCTGTATATGCAAGCACTGTAAATTGGAAATATTTAGGGTCGGTACAGGGGCAAATCACGCTTTCCCAAGATTTGCTCTGCTGGCTCAAATAACACGTAAATATGTAAGCTAAGTCTCAGGAAAGACAAATTATTTTCTTTTAGGTAGACAAGCCAAAAATCGTATCTGGACCACTATTGAGAAGAGATACACTTTTATATGTTACAGCTGAATTTAAACCTATTATTTATAATCCTTCTTCTGAAACTGGTGACTTAACTTGCACACTTTCCGCAGGTAGATAAAGCCTGCTGTCTGCTCGGGAATAATCCCCTCAGCGAGAGGGAGCAGTAGCAGTGCTGCTGAACCTAGCACAGGGTTTTGGATCCAGAGCATTCTCATGGGCACACAGGCAGTGCATTGGCTGACTTATGGGGCGCACTAAATCTTTCTTCCGCACCTTGCGTGGAAGATACTAGTTTTCAGAGTTAAATAGTTCAAGGGAAACCACCTGTGTGTTAGAATTGCCTTTTATGAGATCAACAAGGCAGGTATGAGGAAGCAGGAGCTTTGCCTTTGATTGGCAGCATGTCTACTGGATAGTGCAGACATCCTGGGCAGGCAGGGTTTTGCAGTGGTCAGCAGGGGATCCTAACCCATGGGGTTGGGAGGCGTTAGGGTTGGGGAGAGGGTAGGGAATGAGACCATCTGTGCATGACTATTTAGAAATATTGGCTTTGAAGAAGTGTACGTGTCACATCATTTGATAAAGAATCAGCAAAGTGTTTTGAATAAGATGACAAGAAAGAGGCCTCACTTTTTCCTTTCTACCTCTAGTCCCATTTTCTTATGCCTGAAATATGTCTTTTCACTCATGTTTTCTTTTTCTTTTTCTTTCTTGCAGCAATCTCTGTTTCCCCTCCACCATCTTGATTTCCAAAAATGTAACTCATTACACTGGGAGATTAGGTATGGGACAGCATGGGAGGGAAGCCTGTGTGGTGTCTCGCTGCTATTCCATCCCAGTGCACTTTTCTCAGTTTTAATTATCCCTACGTTTTTCCTCCCACTGTTTACATTTTACCAACAGTTGCTTCGTGCAGGTTATCTTTCAGAGTCGCCACCCACACTCTCATTTTGATTTCTAACCAGGAATCAAAGACACCATTAAATTTCAAAACCCGACCTGGATATTTATCTCTTTTATCACCTGCCTACTTCCCCTTCCCATTGCAAAAGCAAGCATCACATAGCTAATCTCAGAGTCTTACTCAGGCAGATGATCTGCATCCACAATGTAATTTTGCTGCCTTCTGGATTATATCACTGCAGCATATGCAGCTAAAGCAATGCTAACACAGAACCCAGCTCACCAAAGCTGTCACTGTTTCCTGGGATTTTGTCTTCACTCTCTCCACAGAGGAAATTTCATGTTTGGGTCAGATCCGCCCACTCCTCTAGGCATTAACTGCTTTTGCTTAACTTACTTAGTAGTACTATATAATGCTTTTCCAAATGGCAGATCAGAGCTTGTGGCAAAGGCTCCAGATGAGATTAAAAAAAAAAAAATTGTTTTGCACTGAGGTGCACATGCTCTTGCTGATGACCATTTGTCATTTGTAAGTTTTTTTTTTTAATCCAACTGTTAATGCTAATGCAAATGGATTAAGAGCTTATTTTACAAGTTTTTCACAGAAGGGAATGTCTTCCTCTCTTGATACTCAAAACTCTTCAGAAAACGTGTGCACTGCAAGCAAAAACTTCTGAATTAGCCACAAACAGAAATATTTTAGAGAAAACTTATTTCAAAATGGTTTTTAATAGTTTTACATAATTTGTATTGGACAGACTTTTTGTAATTGTCATCCCCTTTTTTGTCATTAAAGTCAGGTGCATCACTTACCATGAGTACAACTAGAAGCCCAAAAGCAACCATAAGAACTATGGAAGGAATTAAACTTCTTTTCCATGACTAATAACACTGATAGTTCTGTGATCTGAAATTTTAGGGTCTTGTAGGGTTAGCAGTGATTATTAGCCATCCTAGCAAACTTTGTCATAGCTGGCTTAAGAAGCTGAGACGAGGATGGAGCAAGCCTAATCTGAAAAACTCAACTATGTTCCCTGCTCTGTTTCCAGAAAGCAGAGGAATACAAAGAATGAGGAAGCAAATCTTTCCAGTTCCTATCAAACAGCTTCTGAGAAGACAGTGAAATCATTTGCAGCTAGCCCTGCAAAAGTTGCCATTTGTTTTGATTCAGAGCACAATGTGTAATATTTTTTGAGGCAGTTCTCTAACTTTTATCTGCACTCTTATTTGCAGATCCTGCATCAACAGATGGTAAGTGCTCTAATTTAAAGAGTAGAAGTGGCTTCCATTAATCTGAACTGCTGGTAAATGGTTCCTTCAATACCTAGGAAAGTAAATGGAAAATATCAGTGTGCATTTTTTTTTTATCTCCTCCCTTGGAGAAGAGGAGTGCATGAACTACAACTTTCTTGTGATTAAAAAAAAAAAAAAGTTTCTTATCTGCTGTTCTGGTTAGCTACACAGTGCTAAGCTTAAGTACCGAAGTTCATAATGGATACAGATAATTGCATTTTAGCCCCATCTTGTTTATTCTAAATCTTAATAGGCAGTCTGCGTAATCATGGGTGATTTTCTTCTGCATGCTTATATTTTACTGAACTTCAAGAATTGGCCTTAAAATTCACGGTATCTTTGTCTCTTGCCTGATGAAGGCAAGTTAGTTTTGAATTATTTCCAATAAACTAGAGACATATATATCATATACAATATATGTGTGTATATATATGTGTGTGTGTGTATCTGTATATACATATGATTTGAATAAAATAGCACAGCCTTCTTTGAACCTAGAAATGTATTTTGTATTATTTCTGCTAGAAATAATAACAGCATTAATACCATGAAGTTAGAAACAAAACCCTAGGGAGAAAAGATTAATTTCCCACAATGACGTAATAGACTCCTCTTATGTTGCTCTACAACAAAAGCTTGTTTGGGCTGTAAATATCAACCTTTAACAACGGAGCCACATGTCAAAAAGTTGAGTTGGTAAAGTGTTTCAGATCATGAGTCTGACTTAAAATAAATCAATCTTTTGTTGGCAGATAGCTGCCCAATTACATTTGGATGATACTAGTGTTCAAATGGAGCAGGAGAAGACTGAGCATGCAAACCTGCAATCAGCCTCTCCCATGCTGAGTGGGGAAGTGTTACTGCTGCTCTAAGAAGTGTGAGTGCTCAGGCTCCATACATTCTTAAATGTCTGAATGTGGATTTAGTATTCTAGTTTATTTAAGGAAGTTGTTTAAAATAATTAGATTTTAAAGTTGATTACTTCAAATTTTTTACTCTCGTGTGCTTCATATAATGATGGTATCTGTTTGAAGTTAAGCTTTCATACAGAAATAATCTGGAGTGCAATGACTTTGTTTATACTATTGGATGTATTTTAGGTTGTGTTTGTTTTTAATATTATGTCTCTAGTTTGGGCTATTAAAAAAAAAAAAAGTAGCTACCAGTAAACAGTAAAAATTTGATCACCAGCTACCAAATAATCTTGTTCTCTTATTTTTCATATGTTTGAGCAGTACTTTTGGTGAACATCTCCTTGATCTGTTTGCATTATGCTGATACCAGCAGTTCATTTTCCATGAGCATCCTGAGCTCAGTCAGGCAATGTTTTCATCAAGCTGTGAATGAGGGATTCAGCAGGGGAGCATATCAGTATTGTCTCCTAATGGGCAGGCTGCATTAGCTGACCTCTGTCTCCTTTCTTGCCTTATTTCCTATGTTTTCTACAAGAAAATAAATATTGTATGATACAAAGGTAGAGTGTAAGCAGTACAGGTTCTGCTGGGCTCCTGAGTAGAGTGGTTCCAATAACACATTGCCTTTTCTCATTCAGACTCAACTTCACACACTGCTCTGGTGCAATACAAGCTCCTCAGCTTGAATCTAAATTTACTACCAGTGCTGAAATAAATTCTGATGTGTTTTGCATGCCTGCTTGGGCTTGCAGTTGAAATGTCCTTATCTGTTTACTGTAAACCTCTTCTGACTTGAGGTATTGCTTAATCTGGTTTGCTTATTCTCTGAAGCCTTGAAGGGAGATGGTGATGGAGGGAGAGTCATCCTCAAATTTTCTGATCTTCCTCCTTTCTGGATATAGGAGACAGTATTCTCTTATTTTCTAACACATGTTGCTCTGGAGTGGTGATCTCATATGACGACTGATGTCTGAAATCTCTGATATCGCTAGTAGATGCAGACATATTTCTCAGAAAGTGGAGGCAGGGCCTCAAATCAAAACTTGAGTAGCTTTCATGTGAAGTTTCATCTACCTATTATAGACCTGTAACCCCCCATTTCCTCTGATCTCATCATTCAGCATTCTATCCATCCCATTCTTGGTCTGAAAACAAGTAGTTTATCTAAAACATGCCTTATATTGCAGACCTGCTCTAAATTTAGCTGCATTAAATATAATTTAGCCTAACTGCCACTGTCAATTGCTGCTTCATTATTTAACACAATTCCTGTGTTATATACAATTGTTATATATACTTTGGTTTGTGTTCTGACCTTTTCCTGAGCTGCTAGTTGTCCCTGTTTATGTTTTCCAATATTTTTGGCAAATCAAGTTGTTAGTCTAGCAGGAAAGTATTTGACAATGGTTTTCTATAACATGATCAAGTTTTGTAGGATGTGGAATTTTCTCTTATATATTAAGTCACAACTTGGGGTTTAATATATTTAAACACTTGAAATTTTGTTTCCCTCCACTGATGAGCAAGTTTTCCCACACACCAATCCGGTAAAAGTCCTATTTTCCCAAGTGTTGTTAAGATATTTTCTAGTCCCTTAATATTCATGATGGTTTACTCACTGATGTGTCAAGTTTCCTTTCTCCTCTAAAAGCAAAGATTACTTACAGTAAGCTCTGACATTTCTAGGATTTTTTCAGTGCCTGGAACTTTTTTCACTTTAATATTGTTGTTTCTGACAACTAAGTTGTAACTGTGTAGTAGTGTCCTATTTAAAGTTAATAATCTTACTTGCTTTTCAGAATGCTTTGTAGCAGGGGATTGTCAATTCCCCTTAGTCAGCAATGTTTGATCATTTTTGTCTGCTGTTTGTTTGCCAAAAATGAAGAAATCTATTTAGGCCATTGTCTTTTTTTTCCCCATGTGGTACTATTGTCTTGGCCTGCAAAGCTCACCGCAGTTTGCTTGATTCCGCTCTAGAGGCCAGTATGACCTCCAGTTGCAGGCACAATTGATTGCAGCATTACAGCCCTATTTGCCCTGCATGAACATTTTAGGTGAACTTCAACCTCCAATAACAGTATTACCTTATTAAAAGGCTAAATATGGGTTTCCTGATGGTCTCCAATTTTGCTGTTTTGGGTGCCAACTTCAGTCCAATTTACTATCAGGCTGTTAAAGTGTCAGGACTGGTCCTGGATCAGCCACAAACTTTAAACATCATTATGCTGCTTCATTATCTTGTAGTGATGCTTTCCACTTAGCTTCCTCTGCCCAAGTTACATGGCAGCTGCTATGTATAAAGTATGCCAGTGCATGTCATTTTGCCAAATGGGATGCTTTTCTGCTCTTGCTTTTCATTATTGCTGGTATTTTCTCATTTTGTTTGGAGTGATATGCTGTCTAAATATTTTCCATTTACTTCACACATTCACCTCTCTTATTATCCTGTGCATTTAAAATGAAGCCAATCTATTTTTTTTTTCTTCTTCAGCTCTTGGTACTGTGTGAGGTTTGAGAACTGCACAGAGCCCAAGGTGTTTGGCAAAGCACCTTTTGCTTTTGATGGCCGGTGTGGGAAAATTGCTTGAAAAGAAGGAAGTTAGAGAAATTCTAATTCTACCTAGGGCCTAAGAGACGTTACGGTATTACAGGGGCTTGTTTGTGGTAAGACACAGTTGCCACTTCCAGAATGGTTGGTATGCACCGACTCTACTTCTCCACAGCTCCCTAGGCAACACAAATTGCCCTCCTAGCACATGCTAATAAGAGTAAAGGAAGAGTGAATGGAGCATGGAGCCGGGTGAAGATCCCACAGCCAAACTCTGTTGTGCTCCCTGCAGAGTTGGCCACCTGATGGTGCCATGCAGCTGATGAGGCACATAGTACTACAAGATGTCCCGTGCTGGGCCAACAAGGGTGGCAGATCAGTCCCTTTGGATGGACTTTGCTTGAACTTTTACTCATTTTACTTTTACTCATTACAATACTCACACACTTCTCCATCCCAAAAGTCACCCTCCTCCAAGGCATGACCACTCCTCACTGAACATGCTCTCTAGATGTTTGATTGATTATGCCTTTAAATGAAAGTAAGAGACTTTTACATCAATCAATAATAAAAATAAGTATGACTACACTCACTCAAGCTCCACCTAAATGTAGAAAAAATATAAAAGGTGAACTATGGAGGGAAGAAGATGGAGAAGACTCCATTGGAACTTCTGGATTGGTCAACTGACTGAACCTGTCTTTCTTTCCTCAGGTCAGGACCTCACCTGAGAAGATTCCTCAAGGTTGAGAGCCCTCTCCCATTTTCTTGGATGAGTGGTTATTGAGCATTTTTACATTAGAGCTAGCTGAGAACCCCACACTGCAGTAGAGAGTTTCTTGTACCAACATCTGAAACTTGCTTTGTAAATGTTGCTTTTGAATAAATAATACTATTTGTGAATTTGACTACTTGTTTTGAAGACAGTCGGACTTTTAGTTGACAGACTGTTCATGAATCTGGTGTTGCTAGAGTAGGGCTAGTAGCTACCACAGTATTTGTTATCTCTATTAAGAGGTAGGTCCAGCTACATCCAGGCCCTCTAGCCTCTGAGTCTTGCCTGGAACCCAAGGGTATTTGTCTCAACAAATTTGTCCTGCTTCAAGCGCCCTAGCAAACAGGCGTTTGCTTGCCATCCCTCCTGGCAGAATCAGATCTCCATCAGTTAGACCACCTAGTTCTAAACTTGTGCTTTTCTTCTGGTCCCAATATGTACATGGGTTTAGCTGCTACTTCTGGCCATTGAATATCCATTCTATGAATATGACTGAAGCAATATTAATTTTGCAAGTTCCAAAACCTTTTGTTTGCATGCAATAAAGTCTAGACAGCAATTATGATGTCCAATGGCTGGTGAACACACTTTTTATTGTGAGCTTTTTCTGTGTGGACTTTTATACATAAATTTACATATTTATGCATGTGCATATACAAATAAAATATATATGTATGTGGTATTTTGGTGGATTAGGGTCATTAGGGTGGATTACAGATGGATTAGGGTCAAGTGAGCCACATTTCCCACAAATCGCAATAAAATTGATTTTTCCATATTCGCTGATTGAAGCTGTAGTCTTGTATATACAGTTACTCTAAGGCTGTAGGTGTAAATGGCCTATAAAGTGACCTATACTCATATAGGGAAACTGTCTATTAGCTCAATGCATTTTGCATGTTTAGCTGAAATCTTTATGAGTCTGCTTGTGTGTGTTGTACTGATTTTGTTTCACAGTTTGGAAGCTGTTCACATGAGTGTGTCTGTGCATACACACAAGCAAAGATACTGGTGAAAGTAATTTTTCAATTAAATAGATACAATAGATACAAATAGATACAGATAAGTTTTCTTAAGAAGATAACGGACAAATACACTTTGGTCTGTCCTCCCTGAGGAATGTGAGTCAGGAACTTAATTTCTCAGAGTTTTGGTTGAAACTGTGGTATCAGTGGTAAGCTGTGAAGGAGGAAAGAAAACTCACTTTTGTGTTTTGCATATAGCTGCTGAGGCAAAAAGTTGGTACAAGTCCGCCAGGATATAGCAAAGACAAAATATTTTGTAGATAAACAGCCCAGTTCGCAATGAGGAATTTGCATTCCCTGTGCTTCATTTTAGGTTTCAACTTGCAGTGATTGAACTACTTAATCAAGGGATAAATACAGGTCTCCTGTGGTTGTCTCTCTCGATAGACAGGGCCCAAGGAACCTTCTGGCTCTGACATATTTCATCCTGTCCTTCCTCTCTTTCTTCCTGCTCTGGCATTGCAGCTGTTGCCATGCTGTTTACTGGTGGAGTAAAAGGATCTTGGAGCTCAGAGCATAATGGAGTAAAGGCAGGAGGAGGGCAGGAAAACATCCTGCAAGCTTAATAGGTTGTTTGTCTTGGACTTTGAAACACATCTTGCTGTTTCTTTGGAACTAATATTCGGTCAAAACTGTTCCTGTAACTTTGGCCAGAATTATAAATAGTCCTTACAAATCAGAAGCAAAATATGGGATTAAATCAGATATTGTTTTTTTCACGACTTAGATTCTCCTTGTCTATGTGTTTAAGTACAGATGTCTACCAGTCTGAGCTGAAATATTTTTTTCTTTTGACTGTGTTTACTGTCTTATTACCTTTATTTTATCAATGTCACAACCTCAGAAGACAGGCTATCAATGGGAGATAGGCTCTGTATCTGAATGGCCCTGATTGTGCCCCCAAAGTCCTAGAGCTGCAGCTCTGTGCAGCATCTGCTACATGCCAGAGACAAGGGCATGTGGCATGGCATTGATGCTATTAGGATACTGTGACAAAGGCCCCAAAAGAAAGACCTCCAGTTCAAGGAGCTGGTGTTGAAAGGCACTGGGGACAGAATTAAAATGAGCAAATCACTCAATGTCCACAATATTCTGTGATAACAAGAATTCAGAAAGAGGAGGAATTCTTGATTAAATGCTTTCAGAAGTCTTAATGAAATCAGATGACTAATCCTGGAGGCAGATCTACTTTTAACTAGATGAGGCATCTTGGCTTGACATGAAGAGAATGAAGTTAGTTGCAAATCAATTCTGGTCTCACTTTAAATGAAAGTCTCCAGAGATGGCAATGATTTTGAGTAATGAGAACACTCAAACTTATCAATAGCTCTCTCAAAGTGCAATTGCATTATTAAAATGCAGTTTGGGTTATATTTCTTCCATCATGACAAGGCCCATGAGTAGGAGTATTATGCACGTTGATACATGTTAACAGGTGACGCATATAGCTGTGCCAAATGCACATCATCTGCTTTACACAGACTACGTGTATAAATGTAGGTCAATGTGTGTTTTCTTTTAGTTAATGTACAGTCCCCATTATTCTCTCCCTAAACAGTGTTCATAAATCTCTGTTTTTTCTTTGAATGCGGGCAAAAATTATTTGGGGAAAATGTCATTTCTTTGTCCAGCTTCCTCTTCATCCTTGTCACTAAGACGTTGTTGTGTGATTTGCCAGTTCTTTATCCTGCCTGGGAAGTAGGCCCACTTCACATGAAGTGCACATCGATGTGGCTTGTCCAGGTATTTGAGGAAGTTGGTCAGAAGTCAAGAGATATAACCAGGGAAAGGAAGCTGAACAAAATGGAAGAATATGCTTTTATGCATAGGAAAAAAAAGAGGGGGATGGAAAAATTGGGAGCAGGTATAATGTTTGAATTTGGTTTTGTTTAAATAGACAGGACTCGATATCTTCTAAACAATACTATGCAGCCCACTGGAAGGGATTCTGTGCCACTATACACATGGGGGGATGTCTGTACAAGTCAGTTTCACATGCATGTTTATGAAAATGCCTATTGGGGTACACAGGTTGCATTGGTAACTTCTAGCTTTCTTCTGCTAACGGAGTTCAACATTTGGTTTGGATCCCCTTTCTGCAGGCAAGCACAAGAGATGAGGGAGAAGCAGTGAAAAGCTGTGTATCTTCCATGTTTATAACCTACTGATTATTTATTTTAAACAAAACAATCCTCCTGAAGTCAGGAGTAGTGTTCAGGTGTGTGTAAACATACAGACAAAGCAAAGGAAAGTTTATTCCAAAGTTTATTTTCCTACAGTAGTCCCTTCTGCCTTAAGCACTTAGAGGCTGGTTTCTGGAGTTCTTATGGTTTCTCCATCTCTGGCTTTAATTTTTTATGAAATATCTTAATTGTTTTGTGTTTGTGAATACAAGGATCAGAAAGTGAGGCTCGGAGTCTCTGTGGACAAACTTCCAATAAAGGCATATATAATGCCTTAATGCCCTCGTGTGGTGTGATGGACAGATGTTTTGCAAAGGTTGTAGTTTGAACACTTAAATGACAGAAAAACTCTAGGAAAAACAAAAGGGGGCTGGCAGGAAGCTTCTAGGCTTCAGCCAGAAACATCCATGCTATCACTAAAGCACACCTTTGAGCAGGAAAACACCACTAAACCTTCTTCTCATCCCACCCACAAAGTGTGCCCAGCATGAGTGTCGGCACTGCTTCACACTTCCCTTGGCATGCTCTTTATAGCCTCACTCCAAATGGGGCTCTGCGCCTCTTCCCTCGCTGAACTCTATGCTTACACTAAAGCGCGCTTCCAGCGTTCCTTTCGGCAGCAAAACAGATTCAAGCCTGTTTCTCATCCCAGCCACAAAGTGTGCCCAGCATGAGTGTTGGCACTGCTTCACACTTCCCTTGGCATGCTCTTTACAGCCTCACTCCAAATGGGGCTCTGCGCTTCTTCCCTCGCTCAACTCCACGCTTACACTAAAGCGCGCTTCCAGCGTTTCTTTTGGCAGCAAAACAGAATCAAGCCTGTTTCTCATCCCAGCCACAAAGTGTGCCCAGCATGAGTCTTGGCACTGCTTCACACTTCCCTTGGCATGCTCTTTACAGCCTCACTCCAAATGGGGCTCTGCGCTTCTTCCCTCGCTCAACTCCACGCTTACACTAAAGCGCGCTTCCAGCGTTCCTTTCGGCAGCAAAACAGAATCAAGCCTGTTTCTCATCCCAGCCACAAAGTGTGCCCAGCATGAGTCTTGGCACTGCTTCACACTTCCCTTGGCATGCTCTTTACAGCCTCACTCCAAATGGGGCTCTGCGCTTCTTCCCTCGCTCAACTCCACGCTTACACTAAAGCGCGCTTCCAGCGTTCCTTTCGGCAGCAAAACAGAATCAAGTCTGTTTCTCATCCCAGCCACAAAGTGTGCCCAGCATGAGTCTTGGCACTGCTTCACACTTCCCTTGGCATGCTCTTTACAGCCTCACTCCAAATGGGGTTCTGCGCTTCTTCCCTCGCACAACTCCACGCTTACACTAAAGCACGCTTCCAGCGTTCCTTTCAGCAGCAAAACAGAATCAAGCCTGTTTCTCATCCCAGCCACAAAGTGTGCCCAGCATGAGTCTTGGCACTGCTTCACACTTCCCTTGGCATGCTCTTTACAGCCTCACTCCAAATGGGGCTCTGCGCTTCTTCCCTCGCTCAACTCCACGCTTACACTAAAGCGCGCTTCCAGCGTTCCTTTCGGCAGCAAAACAGAATCAAGCCTGTTTCTCATCCCAGCCACAAAGTGTGCCCAGCATGAGTCTTGGCACTGCTTCACACTTCCCTTGGCATGCTCTTTACAGCCTCACTCCAAATGGGGCTCTGCGCTTCTTCCCTCGCTCAACTCCACGCTTACACTAAAGCGCGCTTCCAGCGTTCCTTTCGGCAGCAAAACAGAATCAAGCCTGTTTCTCATCCCAGCCACAAAGTGTGCCCAGCATGAGTCTTGGCACTGCTTCACACTTCCCTTGGCATGCTCTTTACAGCCTCACTCCAAATGTGGTTCTGCGCTTCTTCCCTCGCACAACTCCACGCTTACACTAAAGCACGCTTCCAGCGTTCCTTTCAGCAGCAAAACAGAATCAAGCCTGTTTCTCATCCCAGCCACAAAGTGTGCCCAGCATGAGTCTTGGCACTGCTTCACACTTCCCTTGGCATGCTCTTTACAGCCTCACTCCAAATGGGGCTCTGCGCTTCTTCCCTCGCTCAACTCCACGCTTACACTAAAGCGCGCTTCCAGCGTTCCTTTCAGCAGCAAAACAGAATCATCAAGCCTGATTCTCATCCCAGCCACAAAGTGTGCCCAGCATGAGTGTTGGCACTGCTTCACACTTCCCTTGGCATGCTCTTTACAGCCTCACTCCAAATGGGGTTCTGCGCTTCTTCCCTCGCACAACTCCACGCTTACACTAAAGCACGCTTCCAGCGTTCCTTTCGGCAGCAAAACAGAATCAAGCCTGTTTCTCATCCCAGCCACAAAGTGTGCCCAGCATGAGTGTTGGCACTGCTTCACACTTCCCTTGGCATGCTCTTTACAGCCTCACTCCAAATGGGGCTCTGCGCTTCTTCCCTCGCTCAACTCCACGCTTACACTAAAGCGCGCTTCCAGCGTTCCTTTCGGCAGCAAAACAGAATCATCAAGCCTGTTTCTCATCCCAGCCACAAAGTGTGCCCAGCATGAGTGTTGGCACTGCTTCACACTTCCCTTGGCATGCTCTTTACAGCCTCACTCCAAATGGGGCTCTGCGCTTCTTCCCTCGCTCAACTCCACGCTTACACTAAAGCGCGCTTCCAGCGTTCCTTTCGGCAGCAAAACAGAATCATCAAGCCTGTTTCTCATCCCAGCCACAAAGTGTGCCCAGCATGAGTGTTGGCACTGCTTCACACTTCCCTTGGCATGCTCTTTACAGCCTCACTCCAAATGGGGCTCTGCGCTTCTTCCCTCGCTCAACTCCACGCTTACACTAAAGCGCGCTTCCAGCGTTCCTTTCGGCAGCAAAACAGAATCAAGCCTGTTTCTCATCCCAGCCACAAAGTGTGCCCAGCATGGGTGTTGGCACTGCTTCACACTTCCCTTGGCATGCTCTTTACAGCCTCACTCCAAATGGGGCTCTGCGCTTCTTCCCTCGCTCAACTCCACGCTTACACTAAAGCGCGCTTCCAGCTCTCCTTTCGGCAGCAAAACAGAATCAAGCCTGTTTCTCATCCCAGCCACAAAGTGTGCCCAGCATGAGTCTTGGCACTGCTTCACACTTCCCTTGGCATGCTCTTTACAGCCTCACTCCAAATGGGGCTCTGCGCTTCTTCCCTCGCTCAACTCCACGCTTACACTAAAGCGCGCTTCCAGCGTTCCTTTCGGCAGCAAAACAGAATCAAGCCTGTTTCTCATCCCAGCCACAAAGTGTGCCCAGCATGAGTCTTGGCACTGCTTCACACTTCCCTTGGCATGCTCTTTACAGCCTCACTCCAAATGGGGCTCTGCGCTTCTTCCCTCGCTCAACTCCACGCTTACACTAAAGCGCACTTCCAGCTTTCCTTTCGGCAGCAAAACAGAATCAAACCCGTTTCTCATCCCAGCCACAAAGTGTGCCCAGCATGAGTGTTGGCACTGCTTCACACTTCCCTTGGCATGCTCTTTACAGCCTCACTCCAAATGGGGCTCTGCGCTTCTTCCCTCGCTCAACTCCACGCTTACACTAAAGCGCGCTTCCAGCTCTCCTTTCGACAGCAAAACAGAATCAAGCCTGTTTCTCATCCCAGCCACAAAGTGTGCCCAGCATGAGTGTTGGCACTGCTTCACACTTCCCTTGGCATGCTCTTTACAGCCTCACTCCAAATGGGGCTCTGCGCTTCTTCCCTCACTCAACTCCACGCTTACACTAAAGTGCGCTTCCAGCTCTCCTTTCGGCAGCAAAACAGAATCATCAAGCCTGTTTCTCATCCCAGCCACAAAGTGTGCCCAGCATGAGTGTTGGCACTGCTTCACACTTCCCTTGGCATGCTCTTTACAGCCTCACTCCAAATGGGGCTCTGCGCTTCTTCCCTCGCTCAACTCCACGCTTACACTAAAGCGCGCTTCCAGCTCTCCTTTCGGCAGCAAAACAGAATCAAGCCTGTTTCTCACCCCAGCCACAAAGTGTGACCAGCATGAGTCTTGGCACTGCTTCACACTTCCCTTGGCATGCTCTTTACAGCCTCACTCCAAATGGGGCTCTGCGCTTCTTCCCTCGCTCAACTCCACGCTTACACTAAAGCGCGCTTCCAGCGTTCCTTTCGGCAGCAAAACAGAATCAAGCCTGTTTCTCATCCCAGCCACAAAGTGTGCCCAGCATGAGTGTTGGCACTGCTTCACACTTCCCTTGGCATGCTCTTTACAGCCTCACTCCAAATGGGGCTCTGCGCTTCTTCCCTCGCTCAACTCCACGCTTACACTAAAGCGCGCTTCCAGCGTTCCTTTCGGCAGCAAAACAGAATCAAGCCTGTTTCTCATCCCAGCCACAAAGTGTGCCCAGCATGAGTCTTGGCACTGCTTCACACTTCCCTTGGCATGCTCTTTACAGCCTCACTCCAAATGGGGTTCTGCGCTTCTTCCCTCGCACAACTCCACGCTTACACTAAAGCACGCTTCCAGCGTTCCTTTCGGCAGCAAAACAGAATCAAGCCTGTTTCTCATCCCAGCCACAAAGTGTGCCCAGCATGAGTCTTGGCACTGCTTCACACTTCCCTTGGCATGCTCTTTACAGCCTCACTCCAAATGGGGCTCTGCGCTTCTTCCCTCGCTCAACTCCACGCTTACACTAAAGCTCGCTTCCAGCGTTCCTTTCGGCAGCAAAACAGAATCATCAAGCCTGTTTCTCATCCCAGCCACAAAGTGTGCCCAGCATGAGTCTTGGCACTGCTTCACACTTCCCTTGGCATGCTCTTTACAGCCTCACTCCAAATGGGGCTCTGCGCTTCTTCCCTCGCTCAACTCCACGCTTACACTAAAGCGCGCTTCCAGCGTTCCTTTCAGCAGCAAAACAGAATCATCAAGCCTGATTCTCATCCCAGCCACAAAGTGTGCCCAGCATGAGTGTTGGCACTGCTTCACACTTCCCTTGGCATGCTCTTTACAGCCTCACTCCAAATGGGGTTCTGCGCTTCTTCCCTCGCACAACTCCACGCTTACACTAAAGCACGCTTCCAGCGTTCCTTTCGGCAGCAAAACAGAATCAAGCCTGTTTCTCATCCCAGCCACAAAGTGTGCCCAGCATGGGTGTTGGCACTGCTTCACACTTCCCTTGGCATGCTCTTTACAGCCTCACTCCAAATGGGGCTCTGCGCTTCTTCCCTCGCTCAACTCCACGCTTACACTAAAGCGCGCTTCCAGCTCTCCTTTCGGCAGCAAAACAGAATCAAGCCTTCTTCTCATCCCACCCACAAAGTGTGCCCAGCATGAGTGTCGGCACTGCTTCACACTTCCCTTGGCATGCTCTTTATAGCCTCACTCCAAATGGGGCTCTGCGCCTCTTCCCTCGCTGAACTCTACGCTTACACTAAAGCGCGCTTCCAGCGTTCCTTTCGGCAGCAAAACAGATTCAAGCCTGTTTCTCATCCCAGCCACAAAGTGTGCCCAGCATGAGTGTTGGCACTGCTTCACACTTCCCTTGGCATGCTCTTTACAGCCTCACTCCAAATGGGGCTCTGCGCTTCTTCCCTCGCTCAACTCCACGCTTACACTAAAGCGCGCTTCCAGCGTTTCTTTTGGCAGCAAAACAGAATCAAGCCTGTTTCTCATCCCAGCCACACAGTGTGCCCAGCATGAGTCTTGGCACTGCTTCACACTTCCCTTGGCATGCTCTTTACAGCCTCACTCCAAATGGGGCTCTGCGCTTCTTCCCTCGCTCAACTCCACGCTTACACTAAAGCGCGCTTCCAGCGTTCCTTTCGGCAGCAAAACAGAATCAAGCCTGTTTCTCATCCCAGCCACAAAGTGTGCCCAGCATGAGTCTTGGCACTGCTTCACACTTCCCTTGGCATGCTCTTTACAGCCTCACTCCAAATGGGGCTCTGCGCTTCTTCCCTCGCTCAACTCCACGCTTACACTAAAGCGCGCTTCCAGCGTTTCTTTTGGCAGCAAAACAGAATCAAGCCTGTTTCTCATCCCAGCCACAAAGTGTGCCCAGCATGAGTCTTGGCACTGCTTCACACTTCCCTTGGCATGCTCTTTACAGCCTCACTCCAAATGGGGTTCTGCGCTTCTTCCCTCGCTCAACTCCACGCTTACACTAAAGCACGCTTCCAGCGTTCCTTTCAGCAGCAAAACAGAATCAAGCCTGTTTCTCATCCCAGCCACAAAGTGTGCCCAGCATGAGTCTTGGCACTGCTTCACACTTCCCTTGGCATGCTCTTTACAGCCTCACTCCAAATGGGGCTCTGCGCTTCTTCCCTCGCTCAACTCCACGCTTACACTAAAGCGCGCTTCCAGCGTTCCTTTCGGCAGCAAAACAGAATCATCAAGCCTGTTTCTCATCCCAGCCACAAAGTGTGCCCAGCATGAGTCTTGGCACTGCTTCACACTTCCCTTGGCATGCTCTTTACAGCCTCACTCCAAATGGGGTTCTGCGCTTCTTCCCTCGCACAACTCCACGCTTACACTAAAGCACGCTTCCAGCGTTCCTTTCAGCAGCAAAACAGAATCAAGCCTGTTTCTCATCCCAGCCACAAAGTGTGCCCAGCATGAGTCTTGGCACTGCTTCACACTTCCCTTGGCATGCTCTTTACAGCCTCACTCCAAATGGGGCTCTGCGCTTCTTCCCTCGCTCAACTCCACGCTTACACTAAAGCGCGCTTCCAGCGTTCCTTTCGGCAGCAAAACAGAATCAAGCCTGTTTCTCATCCCAGCCACAAAGTGTGCCCAGCATGAGTGTTGGCACTGCTTCACACTTCCCTTGGCATGCTCTTTACAGCCTCACTCCAAATGGGGCTCTGCGCTTCTTCCCTCGCTCAACTCCACGCTTACACTAAAGCGCGCTTCCAGCTCTCCTTTCGGCAGGAAAACAGAATCAAGCCTGTTTCTCATCCCAGCCACAAAGTGTGCCCAGCATGAGTCTTGGCACTGCTTCACACTTCCCTTGGCATGCTCTTTACAGCCTCACTCCAAATGGGGTTCTGCGCTTCTTCCCTCGCACAACTCCACGCTTACACTAAAGCACGCTTCCAGCGTTCCTTTCAGCAGCAAAACAGAATCAAGCCTGTTTCTCATCCCAGCCACAAAGTGTGCCCAGCATGAGTCTTGGCACTGCTTCACACTTCCCTTGGCATGCTCTTTACAGCCTCACTCCAAATGGGGCTCTGCGCTTCTTCCCTCGCTCAACTCCACGCTTACACTAAAGCTCGCTTCCAGCGTTCCTTTCGGCAGCAAAACAGAATCATCAAGCCTGTTTCTCATCCCAGCCACAAAGTGTGCCCAGCATGAGCCTTGGCACTGCTTCACACTTCCCTTGGCATGCTCTTTACAGCCTCACTCCAAATGGGGCTCTGCGCTTCTTCCCTCGCTCAACTCCACGCTTACACTAAAGCGCTCTTCCAGCGTTCCTTTCGGCAGCAAAACAGAATCAAGCCTGTTTCTCATCCCAGCCACAAAGTGTGCCCAGCATGGGTGTTGGCACTGCTTCACACTTCCCTTGGCATGCTCTTTACAGCCTCACTCCAAATGGGGCTCTGCGCTTCTTCCCTCGCTCAACTCCACGCTTACACTAAAGCACGCTTCCAGCGTTCCTTTCGGCAGCAAAACAGAATCAAGCCTGTTTCTCATCCCAGCCACAAAGTGTGCCCAGCATGAGTCTTGGCACTGCTTCACACTTCCCTTGGCATGCTCTTTACAGCCTCACTCCAAATGGGGCTCTGCGCTTCTTCCCTCGCTCAACTCCACGCTTACACTAAAGCGCGCTTCCAGCGTTCCTTTCGGCAGCAAAACAGAATCAAGGCTGTTTCTCATCCCAGCCACAAAGTGTGCCCAGCATGAGTCTTGGCACTGCTTCACACTTCCCTTGGCATGCTCTTTACAGCCTCACTCCAAATGGGGCTCTGCGCTTCTTCCCTCGCTCAACTCCACGCTTACACTAAAGCGCGCTTCCAGTGTTCCTTTCGGCAGCAAAACAGAATCAAGCCTGTTTCTCATCCAAGCCACAAAGTGTGCCCAGCATGAGTCTTGGCACTGCTTCACACTTCCCTTGGCATGCTCTTTACAGCCTCACTCCAAATGGGGTTCTGCGCTTCTTCCCTCGCACAACTCCACGCTTGCTTACACTAAAGCACGCTTCCAGCGTTCCTTTCAGCAGCAAAACAGAATCAAGCCTGTTTTTCATCCCAGCCACAAAGTGTGCCCAGCATGAGTGTTGGCACTGCTTCACACTTCCCTTGGCATGCTCTTTACAGCCTCACTCCAAATGGGGCTCTGCGCTTCTTCCCTCGCTCAACTCCACGCTTACACTAAAGCGCGCTTCCAGCGTTCCTTTCGGCAGCAAAACAGAATCAAGCCTGTTTCTCATCCCAGCCACAAAGTGTGCCCAGCATGAGTCTTGGCACTGCTTCACACTTCCCTTGGCATGCTCTTTACAGCCTCACTCCAAATGGGGCTCTGCGCTTCTTCCCTCGCTCAACTCCACGCTTACACTAAAGCGCGCTTCCAGCTCTCCTTTCGGCAGCAAAACAGAATCAAGCCTGTTTCTCATCATCCCAGCCACAAAGTGTGCCCAGCATGAGTGTTGGCACTGCTTCACACTTCCCTTGGCATGCTCTTTACAGCCTCACTCCAAATGGGGCTCTGCGCTTCTTCCCTCACTCAACTCCACGCTTACACTAAAGCGCGCTTCCAGCGTTCCTTTCGGCAGCAAAACAGAATCAAGCCTGTTTCTCATCCCAGCCACAAAGTGTGCCCAGCATGAGTGTTGGCACTGCTTCACACTTCCCTTGGCATGCTCTTTACAGCCTCACTCCAAATGGGGCTCTGCGCTTCTTCCCTCGCTCAACTCCACGCTTACACTAAAGCACGCTTCCAGCGTTCCTTTCGGCAGCAAAACAGAATCAAGCCTGTTTCTCATCCCAGCCACAAAGTGTGCCCAGCATGAGTCTTGGCACTGCTTCACACTTCCCTTGGCATGCTCTTTACAGCCTCACTCCAAATGGGGCTCTGCGCTTCTTCCCTCGCTCAACTCCATGCTTACACTAAAGCGCGCTTCCAGCGTTCCTTTCGGCAGCAAAACAGAATCAAGCCTGTTTCTCATCCCAGCCACAAAGTGTGCCCAGCATGAGTCTTGGCACTGCTTCACACTTCCCTTGGCATGCTCTTTACAGCCTCACTCCAAATGGGGCTCTGCGCTTCTTCCCTCGCTCAACTCCACGCTTACACTAAAGCGCGCTTCCAGTGTTCCTTTCGGCAGCAAAACAGAATGAAGCCTGTTTCTCATCCCAGCCACAAAGTGTGCCCAGCATGAGTCTTGGCACTGCTTCACACTTCCCTTGGCATGCTCTTTACAGCCTCACTCCAAATGGGGCTCTGCGCTTCTTCCCTCGCTCAACTCCACGCTTACACTAAAGCGCGCTTCCAGCGTTCCTTTCGGCAGCAAAACAGAATCAAGCCTGTTTCTCATCCCAGCCACAAAGTGTGCCCAGCATGAGTGTTGGCACTGCTTCACACTTCCCTTGGCATGCTCTTTACAGCCTCACTCCAAATGGGGCTCTGCGCTTCTTCCCTCACTCAACTCCACGCTTACACTAAAGCGTGCTTCCAGCTCTCCTGTCGGCAGCAAAACAGAATCAAGCCTGTTTCTCATCCCAGCCACAAAGTGTGCCCAGCATGAGTCTTGGCACTGCTTCACACTTCCCTTGGCATGCTCTTTACAGCCTCACTCCAAATGGGGCTCTGCGCTTCTTCCCTCGCTCAACTCCACGCTTACACTAAAGCGCGCTTCCAGCATTCCTTTCGGCAGCAAAACAGAATCAAGCCTGTTTCTCATCCCAGCCACAAAGTGTGCCCAGCATGAGTGTTGGCACTGCTTCACACTTCCCTTGGCATGCTCTTTACAGCCTCACTCCAAATGGGGCTCTGCGCTTCTTCCCTCGCTCAACTCCACGCTTACACTAAAGCGCGCTTCCAGCGTTCCTTTCGGCAGCAAAACAGAATCAAGCCTGTTTCTCATCCCAGCCACAAAGTGTGCCCAGCATGAGTGTTGGCACTGCTTCACACTTCCCTTGGCATGCTCTTTACAGCCTCACTCCAAATGGGGCTCTGCGCTTCTTCCCTCGCTCAACTCCACGCTTACACTAAAGCGCTCTTCCAGCGTTCCTTTCGGCAGCAAAACAGAATCAAGCCTGTTTCTCATCCCAGCCACAAAGTGTGCCCAGCATGAGTCTTGGCACTGCTTCACACTTCCCTTGGCATGCTCTTTACAGCCTCACTCCAAATGGGGCTCTGCGCTTCTTCCCTCGCTCAACTCCACGCTTACACTAAAGCACGCTTCCAGCGTTCCTTTCGGCAGCAAAACAGAATCAAGCCTGTTTCTCATCCCAGCCACAAAGTGTGCCCAGCATGAGTCTTGGCACTGCTTCACATTTCCCTTGGCATGCTCTTTACAGCCTCACTCCAAATGGGGCTCTGCGCTTCTTCCCTCGCTCAACTCCACGCTTACACTAAAGCGCGCTTCCAGCGTTCCTTTCGGCAGCAAAACAGAATCAAGCCTGTTTCTCATCCCAGCCACAAAGTGTGCCCAGCATGAGTCTTGGCACTGCTTCACACTTCCCTTGGCATGCTCTTTACAGCCTCACTCCAAATGGGGCTCTGCGCTTCTTCCCTCGCTCAACTCCACGCTTACACTAAAGCGCGCTTCCAGCGTTCCTTTCGGCAGCAAAACAGAATCAAGCCTGTTTCTCATCCCAGCCACAAAGTGTGCCCAGCATGAGTCTTGGCACTGCTTCACACTTCCCTTGGCATGCTCTTTACAGCCTCACTCCAAATGGGGCTCTGCGCTTCTTCCCTCGCTCAACTCCACGCTTACACTAAAGCGCTCTTCCAGCGTTGCTTTCGGCAGCAAAACAGAATCAAGCCTGTTTCTCATCCCAGCCACAAAGTGTGCCCAGCATGAGTGTTGGCACTGCTTCACACTTCCCTTGGCATGCTCTTTACAGCCTCACTCCAAATGGGGCTCTGCGCTTCTTCCCTCGCTCAACTCCACGCTTACACTAAAGCACGCTTCCAGCGTTCCTTTCGGCAGCAAAACAGAATCAAGCCTGTTTCTCATCCCAGCCACAAAGTGTGCCCAGCATGAGTCTTGGCACTGCTTCACATTTCCCTTGGCATGCTCTTTACAGCCTCACTCCAAATGGGGCTCTGCGCTTCTTCCCTCGCTCAACTCCACGCTTACACTAAAGCGCGCTTCCAGCGTTCCTTTCGGCAGCAAAACAGAATCAAGGCTGTTTCTCATCCCAGCCACAAAGTGTGCCCAGCATGAGTCTTGGCACTGCTTCACACTTCCCTTGGCATGCTCTTTACAGCCTCACTCCAAATGGGGCTCTGCGCTTCTTCCCTCGCTCAACTCCACGCTTGCTTACACTAAAGCGCGCTTCCAGTGTTCCTTTCGGCAGCAAAACAGAATCAAGCCTGTTTCTCATCCCAGCCACAAAGTGTGCCCAGCATGAGTGTTGGCACTGCTTCACACTTCCCTTGGCATGCTCTTTACAGCCTCACTCCAAATGGGGTTCTGCGCTTCTTCCCTCGCACAACTCCACGCTTACACTAAAGCGCGCTTCCAGCGTTCCTTTCGGCAGCAAAACAGAATCATCAAGCCTGTTTCTCATCCCAGCCACAAAGTGTGCCCAGCATGAGTGTTGGCACTGCTTCACACTTCCCTTGGCATGCTCTTTACAGCCTCACTCCAAATGGGGTTCTGCGCTTCTTCCCTCGCACAACTCCACGCTTACACTAAAGCACGCTTCCAGCGTTCCTTTCGGCAGCAAAACAGAATCAAGCCTGTTTCTCATCCCAGCCACAAAGTGTGCCCAGCATGGGTCTTGGCACTACTTCACACTTCCCTTGGCATGCTCTTTACAGCCTCACTCCAAATGGGGCTCTGCGCTTCTTCCCTCGCTCAACTCCACGCTTACACTAAAGCGCGCTTCCAGCGTTCCTTTCGGCAGCAAAACAGAATCATCAAGCCTGTTTCTCATCCCAGCCACAAAGTGTGCCCAGCATGAGTGTTGGCACTGCTTCACACTTCCCTTGGCATGCTCTTTACAGCCTCACTCCAAATGGGGCTCTGCGCTTCTTCCCTCGCTCAACTCCACGCTTACACTAAAGCGCGCTTCCAGCGTTCCTTTCGGCAGCAAAACAGAATCAAGGCTGTTTCTCATCCCAGCCACAAAGTGTGCCCAGCATGAGTCTTGGCACTGCTTCACACTTCCCTTGGCATGCTCTTTACAGCCTCACTCCAAATGGGGCTCTGCGCTTCTTCCCTCGCTCAACTCCACGCTTACACTAAAGCGCGCTTCCAGCGTTCCTTTCGGCAGCAAAACAGAATCATCAAGCCTGTTTCTCATCCCAGCCACAAAGTGTGCCCAGCATGAGTGTTGGCACTGCTTCACACTTCCCTTGGCATGCTCTTTACAGCCTCACTCCAAATGGGGCTCTGCGCTTCTTCCCTCGCTCAACTCCACGCTTACACTAAAGCGCGCTTCCAGCGTTCCTTTCGGCAGCAAAACAGAATCAAGGCTGTTTCTCATCCCAGCCACAAAGTGTGCCCAGCATGAGTGTTGGCACTGCTTCACACTTCCCTTGGCATGCTCTTTACAGCCTCACTCCAAATGGGGCTCTGCGCTTCTTCCCTCGCTCAACTCCACGCTTACACTAAAGCGCTCTTCCAGCGTTGCTTTCGGCAGGAAAACAGAATCAAGCCTGTTTCTCATCCCAGCCACAAAGTGTGCCCAGCATGAGTCTTGGCACTGCTTCACACTTCCCTTGGCATGCTCTTTACAGCCTCACTCCAAATGGGGCTCTGCGCTTCTTCTCTCGCTCAACTCCACGCTTACACTAAAGCGCGCTTCCAGCATTCCTTTCGGCAGCAAAACAGAATCATCAAGCCTGTTTCTCATCCCAGCCACAAAGTGTGCCCAGCATGAGTGTTGGCACTGCTTCACACTTCCCTTGGCATGCTCTTTACAGCCTCACTCCAAATGGGGCTCTGCGCTTCTTCCCTCGCTCAACTCCACGCTTACACTAAAGCGCGCTTCCAGCGTTCCTTTCGGCAGCAAAACAGAATCAAGCCTGTTTCTCATCCCAGCCACAAAGTGTGCCCAGCATGAGTGTTGGCACTGCTTCACACTTCCCTTGGCATGCTCTTTACAGCCTCACTCCAAATGGGGCTCTGCGCTTCTTCCCTCGCTCAACTCCACGCTTACACTAAAGCGCGCTTCCAGCTCTCCTTTCGGCAGCAAAACAGAATCAAGCCTGTTTCTCATCCCAGCCACAAAGTGTGCCCAGCATGAGTGTTGGCACTGCTTCACACTTCCCTTGGCATGCTCTTTACAGCCTCACTCCAAATGGGGCTCTGCGCTTCTTCCCTCGCTCAACTCCACGCTTACACTAAAGCACGCTTCCAGCGTTCCTTTCGGCAGCAAAACAGAATCAAGCCTGTTTCTCATCCCAGCCACAAAGTGTGCCCAGCATGAGTGTTGGCACTGCTTCACACTTCCCTTGGCATGCTCTTTACAGCCTCACTCCAAATGGGGCTCTGCGCTTCTTCCCTCGCTCAACTCCACGCTTACACTAAAGCGCGCTTCCAGCGTTCCTTTCGGCAGCAAAACAGAATCAAGCCTGTTTCTCATCCCAGCCACAAAGTGTGCCCAGCATGAGTCTTGGCACTGCTTCACACTTCCCTTGGCATGCTCTTTACAGCCTCACTCCAAATGGGGCTCTGCGCTTCTTCCCTCGCTCAACTCCACGCTTACACTAAAGCGCGCTTCCAGCGTTCCTTTCGGCAGCAAAACAGAATCATCAAGCCTGTTTCTCATCCCAGCCACAAAGTGTGCCCAGCATGAGTCTTGGCACTGCTTCACACTTCCCTTGGCATGCTCTTTACAGCCTCACTCCAAATGGGGTTCTGCGCTTCTTCCCTCGCACAACTCCACGCTTACACTAAAGCGCGCTTCCAGCGTTCCTTTCGGCAGCAAAACAGAATCAAGCCTGTTTCTCATCCCAGCCACAAAGTGTGCCCAGCATGGGTCTTGGCACTACTTCACACTTCCCTTGGCATGCTCTTTACAGCCTCACTCCAAATGGGGCTCTGCGCTTCTTCCCTCGCTCAACTCCACGCTTACACTAAAGCGCGCTTCCAGCATTCCTTTCGGCAGCAAAACAGAATCATCAAGCCTGTTTCTCATCCCAGCCACAAAGTGTGCCCAGCATGAGTGTTGGCACTGCTTCACACTTCCCTTGGCATGCTCTTTACAGCCTCACTCCAAATGGGGCTCTGCGCTTCTTCCCTCGCTCAACTCCACGCTTACACTAAAGCGCGCTTCCAGCGTTCCTTTCGGCAGCAAAACAGAATCATCAAGCCTGTTTCTCATCCCAGCCACAAAGTGTGCCCAGCATGAGTGTTGGCACTGCTTCACACTTCCCTTGGCATGCTCTTTACAGCCTCACTCCAAATGGGGCTCTGCGCTTCTTCCCTCGCTCAACTCCACGCTTACACTAAAGCGCGCTTCCAGCGTTCCTTTCGGCAGCAAAACAGAATCAAGGCTGTTTCTCATCCCAGCCACAAAGTGTGCCCAGCATGAGTGTTGGCACTGCTTCACACTTCCCTTGGCATGCTCTTTACAGCCTCACTCCAAATGGGGCTCTGCGCTTCTTCCCTCGCTCAACTCCACGCTTACACTAAAGCGCTCTTCCAGCGTTGCTTTCGGCAGGAAAACAGAATCAAGCCTGTTTCTCATCCCAGCCACAAAGTGTGCCCAGCATGAGTCTTGGCACTGCTTCACACTTCCCTTGGCATGCTCTTTACAGCCTCACTCCAAATGGGGCTCTGCGCTTCTTCTCTCGCTCAACTCCACGCTTACACTAAAGCGCGCTTCCAGCATTCCTTTCGGCAGCAAAACAGAATCATCAAGCCTGTTTCTCATCCCAGCCACAAAGTGTGCCCAGCATGAGTGTTGGCACTGCTTCACACTTCCCTTGGCATGCTCTTTACAGCCTCACTCCAAATGGGGCTCTGCGCTTCTTCCCTCGCTCAACTCCACGCTTACACTAAAGCGCGCTTCCAGCGTTCCTTTCGGCAGCAAAACAGAATCAAGCCTGTTTCTCATCCCAGCCACAAAGTGTGCCCAGCATGAGTGTTGGCACTGCTTCACACTTCCCTTGGCATGCTCTTTACAGCCTCACTCCAAATGGGGCTCTGCGCTTCTTCCCTCGCTCAACTCCACGCTTACACTAAAGCGCGCTTCCAGCTCTCCTTTCGGCAGCAAAACAGAATCAAGCCTGTTTCTCATCCCAGCCACAAAGTGTGCCCAGCATGAGTGTTGGCACTGCTTCACACTTCCCTTGGCATGCTCTTTACAGCCTCACTCCAAATGGGGCTCTGCGCTTCTTCCCTCGCTCAACTCCACGCTTACACTAAAGCACGCTTCCAGCGTTCCTTTCGGCAGCAAAACAGAATCAAGCCTGTTTCTCATCCCAGCCACAAAGTGTGCCCAGCATGAGTGTTGGCACTGCTTCACACTTCCCTTGGCATGCTCTTTACAGCCTCACTCCAAATGGGGCTCTGCGCTTCTTCCCTCGCTCAACTCCACGCTTACACTAAAGCGCGCTTCCAGCGTTCCTTTCGGCAGCAAAACAGAATCAAGCCTGTTTCTCATCCCAGCCACAAAGTGTGCCCAGCATGAGTCTTGGCACTGCTTCACACTTCCCTTGGCATGCTCTTTACAGCCTCACTCCAAATGGGGCTCTGCGCTTCTTCCCTCGCTCAACTCCACGCTTACACTAAAGCGCGCTTCCAGCGTTCCTTTCGGCAGCAAAACAGAATCATCAAGCCTGTTTCTCATCCCAGCCACAAAGTGTGCCCAGCATGAGTCTTGGCACTGCTTCACACTTCCCTTGGCATGCTCTTTACAGCCTCACTCCAAATGGGGTTCTGCGCTTCTTCCCTCGCACAACTCCACGCTTACACTAAAGCGCGCTTCCAGCGTTCCTTTCGGCAGCAAAACAGAATCAAGCCTGTTTCTCATCCCAGCCACAAAGTGTGCCCAGCATGGGTCTTGGCACTACTTCACACTTCCCTTGGCATGCTCTTTACAGCCTCACTCCAAATGGGGCTCTGCGCTTCTTCCCTCGCTCAACTCCACGCTTACACTAAAGCGCGCTTCCAGCATTCCTTTCGGCAGCAAAACAGAATCATCAAGCCTGTTTCTCATCCCAGCCACAAAGTGTGCCCAGCATGAGTGTTGGCACTGCTTCACACTTCCCTTGGCATGCTCTTTACAGCCTCACTCCAAATGGGGCTCTGCGCTTCTTCCCTCGCTCAACTCCACGCTTACACTAAAGCGCGCTTCCAGCGTTCCTTTCGGCAGCAAAACAGAATGAAGCCTGTTTCTCATCCCAGCCACAAAGTGTGCCCAGCATGAGTGTTGGCACTGCTTCACACTTCCCTTGGCATGCTCTTTACAGCCTCACTCCAAATGGGGCTCTGCGCTTCTTCCCTCGCTCAACTCCACGCTTACACTAAAGCGCTCTTCCAGCGTTGCTTTCGGCAGCAAAACAGAATCAAGCCTGTTTCTCATCCCAGCCACAAAGTGTGCCCAGCATGAGTCTTGGCACTGCTTCACACTTCCCTTGGCATGCTCTTTACAGCCTCACTCCAAATGGGGCTCTGCGCTTCTTCCCTCGCTCAACTCCACGCTTACACTAAAGCGCGCTTCCAGTGTTCCTTTCGGCAGCAAAACAGAATCAAGGCTGTTTCTCATCCCAGCCACAAAGTGTGCCCAGCATGAGTCTTGGCACTGCTTCACACTTCCCTTGGCATGCTCTTTACAGCCTCACTCCAAATGGGGCTCTGCGCTTCTTCCCTCGCTCAACTCCACGCTTACACTAAAGCGCTCTTCCAGCGTTCCTTTCGGCAGCAAAACAGAATCAAGCCTGTTTCTCATCCCAGCCACAAAGTGTGCCCAGCATGAGTCTTGGCACTGCTTCACACTTCCCTTGGCATGCTCTTTACAGCCTCACTCCAAATGGGGCTCTGCGCTTCTTCCCTCGCTCAACTCCACGCTTACACTAAAGCACGCTTCCAGCGTTCCTTTCGGCAGCAAAACAGAATCAAGCCTGTTTCTCATCCCAGCCACAAAGTGTGCCCAGCATGAGTGTTGGCACTGCTTCACACTTCCCTTGGCATGCTCTTTACAGCCTCACTCCAAATGGGGCTCTGCGCTTCTTCCCTCGCTCAACTCCACGCTTACACTAAAGCGCGCTTCCAGCGTTCCTTTCGGCAGCAAAACAGAATCAAGCCTGTTTCTCATCCCAGCCACAAAGTGTGCCCAGCATGAGTGTTGGCACTGCTTCACACTTCCCTTGGCATGCTCTTTACAGCCTCACTCCAAATGGGGCTCTGCGCTTCTTCCCTCGCTCAACTCCACGCTTACACTAAAGCGCTCTTCCAGCGTTGCTTTCGGCAGCAAAACAGAATCAAGCCTGTTTCTCATCCCAGCCACAAAGTGTGCCCAGCATGAGTGTTGGCACTGCTTCACACTTCCCTTGGCATGCTCTTTACAGCCTCACTCCAAATGGGGCTCTGCGCTTCTTCCCTCGCTCAACTCCACGCTTACACTAAAGCACGCTTCCAGCGTTCCTTTCGGCAGCAAAACAGAATCAAGCCTGTTTCTCATCCCAGCCACAAAGTGTGCCCAGCATGAGTCTTGGCACTGCTTCACATTTCCCTTGGCATGCTCTTTACAGCCTCACTCCAAATGGGGCTCTGCGCTTCTTCCCTCGCTCAACTCCACGCTTACACTAAAGCGCGCTTCCAGCGTTCCTTTCGGCAGCAAAACAGAATCAAGGCTGTTTCTCATCCCAGCCACAAAGTGTGCCCAGCATGAGTGTTGGCACTGCTTCACACTTCCCTTGGCATGCTCTTTACAGCCTCACTCCAAATGGGGCTCTGCGCTTCTTCCCTCGCTCAACTCCACGCTTGCTTACACTAAAGCGCGCTTCCAGTGTTCCTTTCGGCAGCAAAACAGAATCAAGCCTGTTTCTCATCCCAGCCACAAAGTGTGCCCAGCATGAGTGTTGGCACTGCTTCACACTTCCCTTGGCATGCTCTTTACAGCCTCACTCCAAATGGGGTTCTGCGCTTCTTCCCTCGCACAACTCCACGCTTACAATAAAGCACGCTTCCAGCGTTCCTTTCAGCAGCAAAACAGAATCAAGCCTGTTTCTCATCCCAGCCACAAAGTGTGCCCAGCATGAGTCTTGGCACTGCTTCACACTTCCCTTGGCATGCTCTTTACAGCCTCACTCCAAATGGGGCTCTGCGCTTCTTCCCTCGCTCAACTCCACGCTTACACTAAAGCGCGCTTCCAGCGTTCCTTTCGGCAGCAAAACAGAATCATCAAGCCTGTTTCTCATCCCAGCCACAAAGTGTGCCCAGCATGAGTGTTGGCACTGCTTCACACTTCCCTTGGCATGCTCTTTACAGCCTCACTCCAAATGGGGTTCTGCGCTTCTTCCCTCGCACAACTCCACGCTTACACTAAAGCACGCTTCCAGCGTTCCTTTCGGCAGCAAAACAGAATCAAGCCTGTTTCTCATCCCAGCCACAAAGTGTGCCCAGCATGGGTCTTGGCACTACTTCACACTTCCCTTGGCATGCTCTTTACAGCCTCACTCCAAATGGGGCTCTGCGCTTCTTCCCTCGCTCAACTCCACGCTTACACTAAAGCGCGCTTCCAGCGTTCCTTTCGGCAGCAAAACAGAATCATCAAGCCTGTTTCTCATCCCAGCCACAAAGTGTGCCCAGCATGAGTGTTGGCACTGCTTCACACTTCCCTTGGCATGCTCTTTACAGCCTCACTCCAAATGGGGCTCTGCGCTTCTTCCCTCGCTCAACTCCACGCTTACACTAAAGCGCGCTTCCAGCGTTCCTTTCGGCAGCAAAACAGAATCAAGGCTGTTTCTCATCCCAGCCACAAAGTGTGCCCAGCATGAGTCTTGGCACTGCTTCACACTTCCCTTGGCATGCTCTTTACAGCCTCACTCCAAATGGGGCTCTGCGCTTCTTCCCTCGCTCAACTCCACGCTTACACTAAAGCGCTCTTCCAGCGTTGCTTTCGGCAGCAAAACAGAATCAAGCCTGTTTCTCATCCCAGCCACAAAGTGTGCCCAGCATGAGTCTTGGCACTGCTTCACACTTCCCTTGGCATGCTCTTTACAGCCTCACTCCAAATGGGGCTCTGCGCTTCTTCCCTCGCTCAACTCCACGCTTACACTAAAGCGCGCTTCCAGCGTTCCTTTCGGCAGCAAAACAGAATCAAGCCTGTTTCTCATCCCAGCCACAAAGTGTGCCCAGCATGAGTGTTGGCACTGCTTCACACTTCCCTTGGCATGCTCTTTACAGCCTCACTCCAAATGGGGCTCTGCGCTTCTTCCCTCGCTCAACTCCACGCTTACACTAAAGCGCTCTTCCAGCGTTGCTTTCGGCAGCAAAACAGAATCAAGCCTGTTTCTCATCCCAGCCACAAAGTGTGCCCAGCATGAGTCTTGGCACTGCTTCACACTTCCCTTGGCATGCTCTTTACAGCCTCACTCCAAATGGGGCTCTGCGCTTCTTCTCTCGCTCAACTCCACGCTTACACTAAAGCGCGCTTCCAGCATTCCTTTCGGCAGCAAAACAGAATCATCAAGCCTGTTTCTCATCCCAGCCACAAAGTGTGCCCAGCATGAGTGTTGGCACTGCTTCACACTTCCCTTGGCATGCTCTTTACAGCCTCACTCCAAATGGGGCTCTGCGCTTCTTCCCTCGCTCAACTCCACGCTTACACTAAAGCGCGCTTCCAGCGTTCCTTTCGGCAGCAAAACAGAATCAAGCCTGTTTCTCATCCCAGCCACAAAGTGTGCCCAGCATGAGTGTTGGCACTGCTTCACACTTCCCTTGGCATGCTCTTTACAGCCTCACTCCAAATGGGGCTCTGCGCTTCTTCCCTCGCTCAACTCCACGCTTACACTAAAGCGCTCTTCCAGCGTTGCTTTCGGCAGCAAAACAGAATCAAGCCTGTTTCTCATCCCAGCCACAAAGTGTGCCCAGCATGAGTCTTGGCACTGCTTCACACTTCCCTTGGCATGCTCTTTACAGCCTCACTCCAAATGGGGCTCTGCGCTTCTTCCCTCGCTCAACTCCACGCTTACACTAAAGCACGCTTCCAGCGTTCCTTTCGGCAGCAAAACAGAATCAAGCCTGTTTCTCATCCCAGCCACAAAGTGTGCCCAGCATGAGTCTTGGCACTGCTTCACATTTCCCTTGGCATGCTCTTTACAGCCTCACTCCAAATGGGGCTCTGCGCTTCTTCCCTCGCTCAACTCCACGCTTACACTAAAGCGCGCTTCCAGCGTTCCTTTCGGCAGCAAAACAGAATCAAGGCTGTTTCTCATCCCAGCCACAAAGTGTGCCCAGCATGAGTGTTGGCACTGCTTCACACTTCCCTTGGCATGCTCTTTACAGCCTCACTCCAAATGGGGCTCTGCGCTTCTTCCCTCGCTCAACTCCACGCTTGCTTACACTAAAGCGCGCTTCCAGTGTTCCTTTCGGCAGCAAAACAGAATCAAGCCTGTTTCTCATCCCAGCCACAAAGTGTGCCCAGCATGAGTGTTGGCACTGCTTCACACTTCCCTTGGCATGCTCTTTACAGCCTCACTCCAAATGGGGTTCTGCGCTTCTTCCCTCGCACAACTCCACGCTTACACTAAAGCACGCTTCCAGCGTTCCTTTCAGCAGCAAAACAGAATCAAGCCTGTTTCTCATCCCAGCCACAAAGTGTGCCCAGCATGAGTCTTGGCACTGCTTCACACTTCCCTTGGCATGCTCTTTACAGCCTCACTCCAAATGGGGCTCTGCGCTTCTTCCCTCGCTCAACTCCACGCTTACACTAAAGCGCGCTTCCAGCGTTCCTTTCGGCAGCAAAACAGAATCATCAAGCCTGTTTCTCATCCCAGCCACAAAGTGTGCCCAGCATGAGTGTTGGCACTGCTTCACACTTCCCTTGGCATGCTCTTTACAGCCTCACTCCAAATGGGGTTCTGCGCTTCTTCCCTCGCACAACTCCACGCTTACACTAAAGCACGCTTCCAGCGTTCCTTTCGGCAGCAAAACAGAATCAAGCCTGTTTCTCATCCCAGCCACAAAGTGTGCCCAGCATGGGTCTTGGCACTACTTCACACTTCCCTTGGCATGCTCTTTACAGCCTCACTCCAAATGGGGCTCTGCGCTTCTTCCCTCGCTCAACTCCACGCTTACACTAAAGCGCGCTTCCAGCGTTCCTTTCGGCAGCAAAACAGAATCATCAAGCCTGTTTCTCATCCCAGCCACAAAGTGTGCCCAGCATGAGTGTTGGCACTGCTTCACACTTCCCTTGGCATGCTCTTTACAGCCTCACTCCAAATGGGGCTCTGCGCTTCTTCCCTCGCTCAACTCCACGCTTACACTAAAGCGCGCTTCCAGCGTTCCTTTCGGCAGCAAAACAGAATCAAGGCTGTTTCTCATCCCAGCCACAAAGTGTGCCCAGCATGAGTCTTGGCACTGCTTCACACTTCCCTTGGCATGCTCTTTACAGCCTCACTCCAAATGGGGCTCTGCGCTTCTTCCCTCGCTCAACTCCACGCTTACACTAAAGCGCTCTTCCAGCGTTGCTTTCGGCAGCAAAACAGAATCAAGCCTGTTTCTCATCCCAGCCACAAAGTGTGCCCAGCATGAGTCTTGGCACTGCTTCACACTTCCCTTGGCATGCTCTTTACAGCCTCACTCCAAATGGGGCTCTGCGCTTCTTCCCTCGCTCAACTCCACGCTTACACTAAAGCGCGCTTCCAGCGTTCCTTTCGGCAGCAAAACAGAATCAAGCCTGTTTCTCATCCCAGCCACAAAGTGTGCCCAGCATGAGTGTTGGCACTGCTTCACACTTCCCTTGGCATGCTCTTTACAGCCTCACTCCAAATGGGGCTCTGCGCTTCTTCCCTCGCTCAACTCCACGCTTACACTAAAGCGCTCTTCCAGCGTTGCTTTCGGCAGCAAAACAGAATCAAGCCTGTTTCTCATCCCAGCCACAAAGTGTGCCCAGCATGAGTCTTGGCACTGCTTCACACTTCCCTTGGCATGCTCTTTACAGCCTCACTCCAAATGGGGCTCTGCGCTTCTTCTCTCGCTCAACTCCACGCTTACACTAAAGCGCGCTTCCAGCATTTCTTTCGGCAGCAAAACAGAATCATCAAGCCTGTTTCTCATCCCAGCCACAAAGTGTGCCCAGCATGAGTGTTGGCACTGCTTCACACTTCCCTTGGCATGCTCTTTACAGCCTCACTCCAAATGGGGCTCTGCGCTTCTTCCCTCGCTCAACTCCACGCTTACACTAAAGCGCGCTTCCAGCGTTCCTTTCGGCAGCAAAACAGAATCAAGCCTGTTTCTCATCCCAGCCACAAAGTGTGCCCAGCATGAGTGTTGGCACTGCTTCACACTTCCCTTGGCATGCTCTTTACAGCCTCACTCCAAATGGGGCTCTGCGCTTCTTCCCTCGCTCAACTCCACGCTTACACTAAAGCGCTCTTCCAGCGTTGCTTTCGGCAGCAAAACAGAATCAAGCCTGTTTCTCATCCCAGCCACAAAGTGTGCCCAGCATGAGTCTTGGCACTGCTTCACACTTCCCTTGGCATGCTCTTTACAGCCTCACTCCAAATGGGGCTCTGCGCTTCTTCCCTCGCTCAACTCCACGCTTACACTAAAGCACGCTTCCAGCGTTCCTTTCGGCAGCAAAACAGAATCAAGCCTGTTTCTCATCCCAGCCACAAAGTGTGCCCAGCATGAGTCTTGGCACTGCTTCACACTTCCCTTGGCATGCTCTTTACAGCCTCACTCCAAATGGGGCTCTGCGCTTCTTCCCTCGCTCAACTCCACGCTTACACTAAAGCGCGCTTCCAGCGTTCCTTTCGGCAGCAAAACAGAATCAAGGCTGTTTCTCATCCCAGCCACAAAGTGTGCCCAGCATGAGTCTTGGCACTGCTTCACACTTCCCTTGGCATGCTCTTTACAGCCTCACTCCAAATGGGGCTCTGCGCTTCTTCCCTCGCTCAACTCCACGCTTACACTAAAGCGCGCTTCCAGTGTTCCTTTCGGCAGCAAAACAGAATCAAGCCTGTTTCTCATCCCAGCCACAAAGTGTGCCCAGCATGAGTCTTGGCACTGCTTCACACTTCCCTTGGCATGCTCTTTACAGCCTCACTCCAAATGGGGCTCTGCGCTTCTTCCCTCGCACAACTCCACGCTTACACTAAAGCACGCTTCCAGCGTTCCTTTCAGCAGCAAAACAGAATCAAGCCTGTTTCTCATCCCAGCCACAAAGTGTGCCCAGCATGAGTCTTGGCACTGCTTCACACTTCCCTTGGCATGCTCTTTACAGCCTCACTCCAAATGGGGCTCTGCGCTTCTTCCCTCGCTCAACTCCACGCTTACACTAAAGCGCGCTTCCAGCGTTCCTTTCGGCAGCAAAACAGAATCATCAAGCCTGTTTCTCATCCCAGCCACAAAGTGTGCCCAGCATGAGTGTTGGCACTGCTTCACACTTCCCTTGGCATGCTCTTTACAGCCTCACTCCAAATGGGGCTCTGCGCTTCTTCCCTCGCTCAACTCCACGCTTACACTAAAGCGCGCTTCCAGCGTTCCTTTCGGCAGCAAAACAGAATCAAGCCTGTTTCTCATCCCAGCCACAAAGTGTGCCCAGCATGAGTGTTGGCACTGCTTCACACTTCCCTTGGCATGCTCTTTACAGCCTCACTCCAAATGGGGCTCTGCGCTTCTTCCCTCGCTCAACTCCACGCATACACTAAAGCGCTCTTCCAGCGTTGCTTTCGGCAGCAAAACAGAATCAAGCCTGTTTCTCATCCCAGCCACAAAGTGTGCCCAGCATGAGTCTTGGCACTGCTTCACACTTCCCTTGGCATGCTCTTTACAGCCTCACTCCAAATGGGGCTCTGCGCTTCTTCCCTCGCTCAACTCCACGCTTACACTAAAGCGCGCTTCCAGCGTTCCTTTCGGCAGCAAAACAGAATCAAGGCTGTTTCTCATCCCAGCCACAAAGTGTGCCCAGCATGAGTCTTGGCACTGCTTCACACTTCCCTTGGCATGCTCTTTACAGCCTCACTCCAAATGGGGCTCTGCGCTTCTTCCCTCGCTCAACTCCACGCTTACACTAAAGCGCTCTTCCAGCGTTCCTTTCGGCAGCAAAACAGAATCAAGCCTGTTTCTCATCCCAGCCACAAAGTGTGCCCAGCATGAGTCTTGGCACTGCTTCACACTTCCCTTGGCATGCTCTTTACAGCCTCACTCCAAATGGGGCTCTGCGCTTCTTCCCTCGCTCAACTCCACGCTTACACTAAAGCACGCTTCCAGTGTTGCTTTCGGCAGCAAAACAGAATGAAGCCTGTTTCTCATCCCAGCCACAAAGTGTGCCCAGCATGAGTCTTGGCACTGCTTCACACTTCCCTTGGCATGCTCTTTACAGCCTCACTCCAAATGGGGCTCTGCGCTTCTTCCCTCGCTCAACTCCACGCTTACACTAAAGCACGCTTCCAGCGTTGCTTTCGGCAGCAAAACAGAATCAAGTCTGTTTCTCATCCCAGCCACAAAGTGTGCCCAGCATGAGTCTTGGCACTGCTTCACACTTCCCTTGGCATGCTCTTTACAGCCTCACTCCAAATGGGGCTCTGCGCTTCTTCCCTCGCTCAACTCCACGCTTACACTAAAGCGCGCTTCCAGCGTTCCTTTCGGCAGCAAAACAGAATCATCAAGCCTGTTTCTCATCCCAGCCACAAAGTGTGCCCAGCATGAGTGTTGGCACTGCTTCACACTTCCCTTGGCATGCTCTTTACAGCCTCACTCCAAATGGGGCTCTGCGCTTCTTCCCTCGCTCAACTCCACGCTTACACTAAAGCGTGCTTCCAGCTCTCCTTTCGGCAGCAAAACAGAATCAAGCCTGTTTCTCATCCCAGCCACAAAGTGTGCCCAGCATGAGTGTTGGCACTGCTTCACACTTCCCTTGGCATGCTCTTTACAGCCTCACTCCAAATGGGGCTCTGCGCTTCTTCCCTCGCTCAACTCCACGCTTACACTAAAGCGCGCTTCCAGCGTTCCTTTCGGCAGCAAAACAGAATCAAGGCTGTTTCTCATCCCAGCCACAAAGTGTGCCCAGCATGAGTCTTGGCACTGCTTCACACTTCCCTTGGCATGCTCTTTACAGCCTCACTCCAAATGGGGCTCTGCGCTTCTTCCCTCGCTCAACTCCACGCTTACACTAAAGCGCGCTTCCAGCATTCCTTTCGGCAGCAAAACAGAATCATCAAGCCTGTTTCTCATCCCAGCCACAAAGTGTGCCCAGCATGAGTGTTGGCACTGCTTCACACTTCCCTTGGCATGCTCTTTACAGCCTCACTCCAAATGGGGCTCTGCGCTTCTTCCCTCGCTCAACTCCACGCTTACACTAAAGCGCGCTTCCAGCGTTCCTTTCAGCAGCAAAACAGAATGAAGCCTGTTTCTCATCCCAGCCACAAAGTGTGCCCAGCATGAGTCTTGGCACTGCTTCACACTTCCCTTGGCATGCTCTTTACAGCCTCACTCCAAATGGGGCTCTGCGCTTCTTCCCTCGCTCAACTCCACGCTTACACTAAAGCGCTCTTCCAGCGTTGCTTTCGGCAGCAAAACAGAATCAAGGCTGTTTCTCATCCCAGCCACAAAGTGTGCCCAGCATGAGTGTTGGCACTGCTTCACACTTCCCTTGGCATGCTCTTTACAGCCTCACTCCAAATGGGGCTCTGCGCTTCTTCCCTCGCTCAACTCCACGCTTACACTAAAGCACGCTTCCAGCGTTCCTTTCGGCAGCAAAACAGAATCAAGGCTGTTTCTCATCCCAGCCACAAAGTGTGCCCAGCATGAGTGTTGGCACTGCTTCACACTTCCCTTGGCATGCTCTTTACAGCCTCACTCCAAATGGGGCTCTGCGCTTCTTCCCTCGCTCAACTCCACGCTTACACTAAAGCACGCTTCCAGCGTTGCTTTCGGCAGCAAAACAGAATCAAGCCTGTTTCTCATCCCAGCCACAAAGTGTGCCCAGCATGAGTGTTGGCACTGCTTCACACTTCCCTTGGCATGCTCTTTACAGCCTCACTCCAAATGGGGCTCTGCGCTTCTTCCCTCGCTCAACTCCACGCTTACACTAAAGCACGCTTCCAGCGTTCCTTTCGGCAGCAAAACAGAATCAAGGCTGTTTCTCATCCCAGCCACAAAGTGTGCCCAGCATGAGTGTTGGCACTGCTTCACACTTCCCTTGGCATGCTCTTTACAGCCTCACTCCAAATGGGGCTCTGCGCTTCTTCCCTCGCTCAACTCCACGCTTACACTAAAGCGCGCTTCCAGCGTTCCTTTCGGCAGCAAAACAGAATCAAGCCTGTTTCTCATCCCAGCCACAAAGTGTGCCCAGCATGAGTGTTGGCACTGCTTCACACTTCCCTTGGCATGCTCTTTACAGCCTCACTCCAAATGGGGCTCTGCGCTTCTTCCCTCGCTCAACTCCACGCTTACACTAAAGCGCGCTTCCAGCATTCCTTTCGGCAGCAAAACAGAATCATCAAGCCTGTTTCTCATCCCAGCCACAAAGTGTGCCCAGCATGAGTGTTGGCACTGCTTCACACTTCCCTTGGCATGCTCTTTACAGCCTCACTCCAAATGGGGCTCTGCGCTTCTTCCCTCGCTCAACTCCACGCTTACACTAAAGCGCTCTTCCAGCGTTCCTTTCAGCAGCAAAACAGAATCAAGCCTGTTTCTCATCCCAGCCACAAAGTGTGCCCAGCATGAGTCTTGGCACTGCTTCACACTTCCCTTGGCATGCTCTTTACAGCCTCACTCCAAATGGGGCTCTGCGCTTCTTCCCTCGCTCAACTCCACGCTTACACTAAAGCGCTCTTCCAGCGTTGCTTTCGGCAGCAAAACAGAATCAAGGCTGTTTCTCATCCCAGCCACAAAGTGTGCCCAGCATGAGTCTTGGCACTGCTTCACACTTCCCTTGGCATGCTCTTTACAGCCTCACTCCAAATGGGGCTCTGCGCTTCTTCCCTCGCTCAACTCCACGCTTACACTAAAGCACGCTTCCAGCGTTCCTTTCGGCAGCAAAACAGAATCAAGCCTGTTTCTCATCCCAGCCACAAAGTGTGCCCAGCATGAGTCTTGGCACTGCTTCACACTTCCCTTGGCATGCTCTTTACAGCCTCACTCCAAATGGGGCTCTGCGCTTCTTCCCTCGCTCAACTCCACGCTTACACTAAAGCGCGCTTCCAGCGTTCCTTTCGGCAGCAAAACAGAATCAAGCCTGTTTCTCATCCCAGCCACAAAGTGTGCCCAGCATGAGTCTTGGCACTGCTTCACACTTCCCTTGGCATGCTCTTTACAGCCTCACTCCAAATGGGGCTCTGCGCTTCTTCCCTCGCTCAACTCCACGCTTACACTAAAGCACGCTTCCAGCGTTCCTTTCGGCAGCAAAACAGAATCAAGCCTGTTTCTCATCCCAGCCACAAAGTGTGCCCAGCATGAGTGTTGGCACTGCTTCACACTTCCCTTGGCATGCTCTTTACAGCCTCACTCCAAATGGGGCTCTGCGCTTCTTCCCTCGCTCAACTCCACGCTTACACTAAAGCGCGCTTCCAGCGTTCCTTTCGGCAGCAAAACAGAATCAAGCCTGTTTCTCATCCCAGCCACAAAGTGTGCCCAGCATGAGTGTTGGCACTGCTTCACACTTCCCTTGGCATGCTCTTTACAGCCTCACTCCAAATGGGGCTCTGCGCTTCTTCCCTCGCTCAACTCCACGCTTACACTAAAGCGCTCTTCCAGCGTTCCTTTCGGCAGCAAAACAGAATCAAGCCTGTTTCTCATCCCAGCCACAAAGTGTGCCCAGCATGAGTCTTGGCACTGCTTCACACTTCCCTTGGCATGCTCTTTACAGCCTCACTCCAAATGGGGCTCTGCGCTTCTTCCCTCGCTCAACTCCACGCTTACACTAAAGCGCGCTTCCAGCATTCATTTCGGCAGCAAAACAGAATCATCAAGCCTGTTTCTCATCCCAGCCACAAAGTGTGCCCAGCAAGAGTGTTGGCACTGCTTCACACTTCCCTTGGCATGCTCTTTACAGCCTCACTCCAAATGGGGCTCTGCGCTTCTTCCCTCGCTCAACTCCACGCTTACACTAAAGCGCGCTTCCAGCGTTCCTTTCGGCAGCAAAACAGAATCAAGCCTGTTTCTCATCCCAGCCACAAAGTGTGCCCAGCATGAGTCTTGGCACTGCTTCACACTTCCCTTGGCATGCTCTTTACAGCCTCACTCCAAATGGGGCTCTGCGCTTCTTCCCTCGCTCAGCTCCACGCTTACACTAAAGCGCTCTTCCAGCGTTGCTTTCGGCAGCAAAACAGAATCAAGCCTGTTTCTCATCCCAGCCACAAAGTGTGCCCAGCATGAGTCTTGGCACTGCTTCACACTTCCCTTGGCATGCTCTTTACAGCCTCACTCCAAATGGGGCTCTGCGCTTCTTCCCTCGCTCAGCTCCACGCTTACACTAAAGCGCTCTTCCAGCGTTGCTTTCGGCAGCAAAACAGAATCAAGCCCTGTTTCTCATCCCAGCCACAAAGTGTGCCCAGCATGAGTCTTGGCACTGCTTCACACTTCCCTTGGCATGCTCTTTACAGCCTCACTCCAAATGGGGCTCTGCGCTTCTTCCCTCGCTCAACTCCACGCTTACACTAAAGCACGCTTCCAGCGTTCCTTTCGGCAGCAAAACAGAATCAAGCCTGTTTCTCATCCCAGCCACAAAGTGTGCCCAGCATGAGTCTTGGCACTGCTTCACACTTCCCTTGGCATGCTCTTTACAGCCTCACTCCAAATGGGGCTCTGCGCTTCTTCCCTCGCTCAACTCCACGCTTACACTAAAGCACGCTTCCAGCGTTGCTTTCGGCAGCAAAACAGAATCAAGCCTGTTTCTCATCCCAGCCACAAAGTGTGCCCAGCATGAGTGTTGGCACTGCTTCACACTTCCCTTGGCATGCTCTTTACAGCCTCACTCCAAATGGGGCTCTGCGCTTCTTCCCTCGCTCAACTCCACGCTTAAACTAAAGCGCGCTTCCAGCGTTCCTTTCGGCAGCAAAACAGAATCAAGCCTGTTTCTCATCCCAGCCACAAAGTGTGCCCAGCATGAGTCTTGGCACTGCTTCACACTTCCCTTGGCATGCTCTTTACAGCCTCACTCCAAATGGGGCTCTGCGCTTCTTCCCTCGCTCAACTCCACGCTTACACTAAAGCGCACTTCCAGCGTTCCTTTCGGCAGCAAAACAGAATCAAGGCTGTTTCTCATCCCAGCCACAAAGTGTGCCCAGCATGAGTCTTGGCACTGCTTCACACTTCCCTTGGCATGCTCTTTACAGCCTCACTCCAAATGGGGCTCTGCGCTTCTTCCCTCGCTCAACTCCACGCTTACACTAAAGCGCGCTTCCAGCGTTCCTTTCGGCAGCAAAACAGAATCAAGCCTGTTTCTCATCCCAGCCACAAAGTGTGCCCAGCATGAGTGTTGGCACTGCTTCACACTTCCCTTGGCATGCTCTTTACAGCCTCACTCCAAATGGGGCTCTGCGCTTCTTCCCTCGCTCAACTCCACGCTTACACTAAAGCTCGCTTCCAGCGTTCCTTTCAGCAGCAAAACAGAATCAAGCCTGTTTCTCATCCCAGCCACAAAGTGTGCCCAGCATGAGTCTTGGCACTGCTTCACACTTCCCTTGGCATGCTCTTTACAGCCTCACTCCAAATGGGGCTCTGCGCTTCTTCCCTCGCTCAACTCCACGCTTACACTAAAGCGCGCTTCCAGCGTTCCTTTCGGCAGCAAAACAGAATCAAGGCTGTTTCTCATCCCAGCCACAAAGTGTGCCCAGCATGAGTCTTGGCACTGCTTCACACTTCCCTTGGCATGCTCTTTACAGCCTCACTCCAAATGGGGCTCTGCGCTTCTTCCCTCGCTCAACTCCACGCTTACACTAAAGCACGCTTCCAGCGTTCCTTTCAGCAGCAAAACAGAATCAAGCCTGTTTCTCATCCCAGCCATAAAGTGTGCCCAGCATGAGTCTTGGCACTGCTTCACACTTCCCTTGGCATGCTCTTTACAGCCTCACTCCAAATGGGGCTCTGCGCTTCTTCCCTCGCTCAACTCCACGCTTACACTAAAGCGCGCTTCCAGCGTTCCTTTCGGCAGCAAAACAGAATCATCAAGCCTGTTTCTCATCCCAGCCACAAAGTGTGCCCAGCATGAGTGTTGGCACTGCTTCACACTTCCCTTGGCATGCTCTTTACAGCCTCACTCCAAATGGGGTTCTGCGCTTCTTCCCTCGCACAACTCCACGCTTACACTAAAGCACGCTTCCAGCGTTCCTTTCGGCAGCAAAACAGAATCAAGCCTGTTTCTCATCCCAGCCACAAAGTGTGCCCAGCATGAGTCTTGGCACTGCTTCACACTTCCCTTGGCATGCTCTTTACAGCCTCACTCCAAATGGGGCTCTGCGCTTCTTCCCTCGCTCAACTCCACGCTTACACTAAAGCGCTCTTCCAGCGTTGCTTTCGGCAGCAAAACAGAATCAAGCCTGTTTCTCATCCCAGCCACAAAGTGTGCCCAGCATGAGTCTTGGCACTGCTTCACACTTCCCTTGGCATGCTCTTTACAGCCTCACTCCAAATGGGGCTCTGCGCTTCTTCCCTCGCTCAACTCCACGCTTAAACTAAAGCGCGCTTCCAGCGTTCCTTTCGGCAGCAAAACAGAATCAAGCCTGTTTCTCATCCCAGCCACAAAGTGTGCCCAGCATGAGTCTTGGCACTGCTTCACACTTCCCTTGGCATGCTCTTTACAGCCTCACTCCAAATGGGGCTCTGCGCTTCTTCCCTCGCTCAACTCCACGCTTACACTAAAGCGCTCTTCCAGCGTTGCTTTCGGCAGCAAAACAGAATCAAGCCTGTTTCTCATCCCAGCCACAAAGTGTGCCCAGCATGAGTCTTGGCACTGCTTCACACTTCCCTTGGCATGCTCTTTACAGCCTCACTCCAAATGGGGCTCTGCGCTTCTTCCCTCGCTCAACTCCACGCTTACACTAAAGCACGCTTCCAGCGTTCCTTTCGGCAGCAAAACAGAATCAAGGCTGTTTCTCATCCCAGCCACAAAGTGTGCCCAGCATGAGTCTTGGCACTGCTTCACACTTCCCTTGGCATGCTCTTTACAGCCTCACTCCAAATGGGGCTCTGCGCTTCTTCCCTCGCTCAACTCCACGCTTACACTAAAGCACGCTTCCAGCGTTGCTTTCGGCAGCAAAACAGAATCAAGCCTGTTTCTCATCCCAGCCACAAAGTGTGCCCAGCATGAGTGTTGGCACTGCTTCACACTTCCCTTGGCATGCTCTTTACAGCCTCACTCCAAATGGGGCTCTGCGCTTCTTCCCTCGCTCAACTCCACGCTTAAACTAAAGCGCGCTTCCAGCGTTCCTTTCGGCAGCAAAACAGAATCAAGCCTGTTTCTCATCCCAGCCACAAAGTGTGCCCAGCATGAGTCTTGGCACTGCTTCACACTTCCCTTGGCATGCTCTTTACAGCCTCACTCCAAATGGGGCTCTGCGCTTCTTCCCTCGCTCAACTCCACGCTTACACTAAAGCGCACTTCCAGCTTTCCTTTCGGCAGCAAAACAGAATCAAACCTGTTTCTCATCCCAGCCACAAAGTGTGCCCAGCATGAGTCTTGGCACTGCTTCACACTTCCCTTGGCATGCTCTTTACAGCCTCACTCCAAATGGGGCTCTGCGCTTCTTCCCTCGCTCAACTCCACGCTTACACTAAAGCGCGCTTCCAGCGTTCCTTTCGGCAGCAAAACAGAATCAAGTCTGTTTCTCATCCCAGCCACAAAGTGTGCCCAGCATGAGTCTTGGCACTGCTTCACACTTCCCTTGGCATGCTCTTTACAGCCTCACTCCAAATGGGGCTCTGCGCTTCTTCCCTCGCTCAACTCCACGCTTACACTAAAGCGCGCTTCCAGCGTTCCTTTCGGCAGCAAAACAGAATCATCAAGCCTGTTTCTCATCCCAGCCACAAAGTGTGCCCAGCATGAGCCTTGGCACTGCTTCACACTTCCCTTGGCATGCTCTTTACAGCCTCACTCCAAATGGGGCTCTGCGCTTCTTCCCTCACTCAACTCCACGCTTACACTAAAGCGTGCTTCCAGCTCTCCTTTCGGCAGCAAAACAGAATCAAGCCTGTTTCTCATCCCAGCCACAAAGTGTGCCCAGCATGAGTCTTGGCACTGCTTCACACTTCCCTTGGCATGCTCTTTACAGCCTCACTCCAAATGGGGCTCTGCGCTTCTTCCCTCGCTCAACTCCACGCTTACACTAAAGCGCGCTTCCAGCGTTCCTTTCGGCAGCAAAACAGAATCAAGCCTGTTTCTCATCCCAGCCACAAAGTGTGCCCAGCATGAGTCTTGGCACTGCTTCACACTTCCCTTGGCATGCTCTTTACAGCCTCACTCCAAATGGGGCTCTGCGCTTCTTCCCTCGCTCAACTCCACGCTTACACTAAAGCGCGCTTCCAGCGTTCCTTTCGGCAGCAAAACAGAATCAAGCCTGTTTCTCATCCCAGCCACAAAGTGTGCCCAGCATGAGTGTTGGCACTGCTTCACACTTCCCTTGGCATGCTCTTTACAGCCTCACTCCAAATGGGGCTCTGCGCTTCTTCCCTCGCTCAACTCCACGCTTACACTAAAGCACGCTTCCAGCGTTCCTTTCGGCAGCAAAACAGAATCAAGGCTGTTTCTCATCCCAGCCACAAAGTGTGCCCAGCATGAGTCTTGGCACTGCTTCACACTTCCCTTGGCATGCTCTTTACAGCCTCACTCCAAATGGGGCTCTGCGCTTCTTCCCTCGCTCAACTCCACGCTTACACTAAAGCACGCTTCCAGCGTTGCTTTCGGCAGCAAAACAGAATCAAGCCTGTTTCTCATCCCAGCCACAAAGTGTGCCCAGCATGAGTGTTGGCACTGCTTCACACTTCCCTTGGCATGCTCTTTACAGCCTCACTCCAAATGGGGCTCTGCGCTTCTTCCCTCGCTCAACTCCACGCTTAAACTAAAGCGCGCTTCCAGCGTTCCTTTCGGCAGCAAAACAGAATCAAGCCTGTTTCTCATCCCAGCCACAAAGTGTGCCCAGCATGAGTCTTGGCACTGCTTCACACTTCCCTTGGCATGCTCTTTACAGCCTCACTCCAAATGGGGCTCTGCGCTTCTTCCCTCGCTCAACTCCACGCTTACACTAAAGCGCACTTCCAGCTTTCCTTTCGGCAGCAAAACAGAATCAAGCCTGTTTCTCATCCCAGCCACAAAGTGTGCCCAGCATGAGTCTTGGCACTGCTTCACACTTCCCTTGGCATGCTCTTTACAGCCTCACTCCAAATGGGGCTCTGCGCTTCTTCCCTCGCTCAACTCCACGCTTACACTAAAGCGCGCTTCCAGCGTTCCTTTCGGCAGCAAAACAGAATCAAGTCTGTTTCTCATCCCAGCCACAAAGTGTGCCCAGCATGAGTCTTGGCACTGCTTCACACTTCCCTTGGCATGCTCTTTACAGCCTCACTCCAAATGGGGCTCTGCGCTTCTTCCCTCGCTCAACTCCACGCTTACACTAAAGCGCGCTTCCAGCGTTCCTTTCGGCAGCAAAACAGAATCATCAAGCCTGTTTCTCATCCCAGCCACAAAGTGTGCCCAGCATGAGCCTTGGCACTGCTTCACACTTCCCTTGGCATGCTCTTTACAGCCTCACTCCAAATGGGGCTCTGCGCTTCTTCCCTCACTCAACTCCACGCTTACACTAAAGCGTGCTTCCAGCTCTCCTTTCGGCAGCAAAACAGAATCAAGCCTGTTTCTCATCCCAGCCACAAAGTGTGCCCAGCATGAGTCTTGGCACTGCTTCACACTTCCCTTGGCATGCTCTTTACAGCCTCACTCCAAATGGGGCTCTGCGCTTCTTCCCTCGCTCAACTCCACGCTTACACTAAAGCGCGCTTCCAGCGTTCCTTTCGGCAGCAAAACAGAATCAAGCCTGTTTCTCATCCCAGCCACAAAGTGTGCCCAGCATGAGTGTTGGCACTGCTTCACACTTCCCTTGGCATGCTCTTTACAGCCTCACTCCAAATGGGGCTCTGCGCTTCTTCCCTCGCTCAACTCCACGCTTACACTAAAGCGCGCTTCCAGCGTTCCTTTCGGCAGCAAAACAGAATCAAGCCTGTTTCTCATCCCAGCCACAAAGTGTGCCCAGCATGAGTGTTGGCACTGCTTCACACTTCCCTTGGCATGCTCTTTACAGCCTCACTCCAAATGGGGCTCTGCGCTTCTTCCCTCGCTCAACTCCACGCTTACACTAAAGCGCTCTTCCAGCGTTGCTTTCGGCAGCAAAACAGAATCAAGCCTGTTTCTCATCCCAGCCACAAAGTGTGCCCAGCATGAGTGTTGGCACTGCTTCACACTTCCCTTGGCATGCTCTTTACAGCCTCACTCCAAATGGGGCTCTGCGCTTCTTCCCTCGCTCAACTCCACGCTTACACTAAAGCGCGCTTCCAGCGTTCCTTTCGGCAGCAAAACAGAATCAAGCCTGTTTCTCATCCCAGCCACAAAGTGTGCCCAGCATGAGTCTTGGCACTGCTTCACACTTCCCTTGGCATGCTCTTTACAGCCTCACTCCAAATGGGGCTCTGCGCTTCTTCCCTCGCTCAACTCCACGCTTACACTAAAGCACACTTCCAGCGTTGCTTTCGGCAGCAAAACAGAATCAAGCCTGTTTCTCATCCCAGCCACAAAGTGTGCCCAGCATGAGTCTTGGCACTGCTTCACACTTCCCTTGGCATGCTCTTTACAGCCTCACTCCAAATGGGGCTCTGCGCTTCTTCCCTCGCTCAACTCCACGCTTACACTAAAGCACGCTTCCATCGTTCCTTTCGGCAGCAAAACAGAATCATCAAGCCTGTTTCTCATCCCAGCCACAAAGTGTGCCCAGCATGAGTCTTGGCACTGCTTCACACTTCCCTTGGCATGCTCTTTACAGCCTCACTCCAAATGGGGCTCTGCGCTTCTTCCCTCGCTCAACTCCACGCTTACACTAAAGCGCGCTTCCAGCGTTCCTTTCGGCAGCAAAACAGAATCATCAAGCCTGTTTCTCATCCCAGCCACAAAGTGTGCCCAGCATGAGTCTTGGCACTGCTTCACACTTCCCTTGGCATGCTCTTTACAGCCTCACTCCAAATGGGGCTCTGCGCTTCTTCCCTCGCTCAACTCCACGCTTACACTAAAGCGCGCTTCCAGCGTTCCTTTCGGCAGCAAAACAGAATCAAGCCTGTTTCTCATCCCAGCCACAAAGTGTGCCCAGCATGAGTGTTGGCACTGCTTCACACTTCCCTTGGCATGCTCTTTACAGCCTCACTCCAAATGGGGCTCTGCGCTTCTTCCCTCGCTCAACTCCACGCTTACACTAAAGCGCGCTTCCAGCGTTCCTTTCGGCAGCAAAACAGAATCAAGCCTGTTTCTCATCCCAGCCACAAAGTGTGCCCAGCATGAGTCTTGGCACTGCTTCACACTTCCCTTGGCATGCTCTTTACAGCCTCACTCCAAATGGGGCTCTGCGCTTCTTCCCTCGCTCAACTCCACGCTTACACTAAAGCGCGCTTCCAGCGTTCCTTTCGGCAGCAAAACAGAATCATCAAGCCTGTTTCTCATCCCAGCCACAAAGTGTGCCCAGCATGAGTCTTGGCACTGCTTCACACTTCCCTTGGCATGCTCTTTACAGCCTCACTCCAAATGGGGCTCTGCGCTTCTTCCCTCACTCAACTCCACGCTTACACTAAAGCGCGCTTCCAGCGTTCCTTTCGGCAGCAAAACAGAATCAAGCCTGTTTCTCATCCCAGCCACAAAGTGTGCCCAGCATGAGTCTTGGCACTGCTTCACACTTCCCTTGGCATGCTCTTTACAGCCTCACTCCAAATGGGGCTCTGCGCTTCTTCAATCGCTCAACTCCACGCTTACACTAAAGCGCGCTTCCAGCGTTCCTTTCGGCAGCAAAACAGAATCAAGCCTGTTTCTCATCCCAGCCACAAAGTGTGCCCAGCATGAGTCTTGGCACTGCTTCACACTTCCCTTGGCATGCTCTTTACAGCCTCACTCCAAATGGGGTTCTGCGCTTCTTCCCTCGCACAACTCCACGCTTACACTAAAGCACGCTTCCAGCGTTCCTTTCAGCAGCAAAACAGAATCATCAAGCCTGTTTCTCACCCCAGCCACAAAGTGTGCCCAGCATGAGTGTTGGCACTGCTTCACACTTCCCTTGGCATGCTCTTTACAGCCTCACTCCAAATGGGGTTCTGCGCTGCTTCCCTCGCACAACTCCACGCTTACACTAAAGCACGCTTCCATCGTTCCTTTCGGCAGCAAAACAGAATCAAGCCTGTTTCTCATCCCAGCCACAAAGTGTGCCCAGCATGAGTCTTGGCACTGCTTCACACTTCCCTTGGCATGCTCTTTACAGCCTCACTCCAAATGGGGCTCTGCGCTTCTTCCCTCGCTCAACTCCACGCTTACACTAAAGCGCGCTTCCAGCGTTCCTTTCGGCAGCAAAACAGAATCATCAAGCCTGTTTCTCATCCCAGCCACAAAGTGTGCCCAGCATGAGTCTTGGCACTGCTTCACACTTCCCTTGGCATGCTCTTTACAGCCTCACTCCAAATGGGGCTCTGCGCTTCTTCCCTCGCTCAACTCCACGCTTACACTAAAGCGCGCTTCCAGCGTTCCTTTCGGCAGCAAAACAGAATCAAGGCTGTTTCTCATCCCAGCCACAAAGTGTGCCCAGCATGAGTGTTGGCACTGCTTCACACTTCCCTTGGCATGCTCTTTACAGCCTCACTCCAAATGGGGCTCTGCGCTTCTTCCCTCGCTCAACTCCACGCTTACACTAAAGCGCTCTTCCAGCGTTGCTTTCGGCAGCAAAACAGAATCAAGCCTGTTTCTCATCCCAGCCACAAAGTGTGCCCAGCATGAGTGTTGGCACTGCTTCACACTTCCCTTGGCATGCTCTTTACAGCCTCACTCCAAATGGGGCTCTGCGCTTCTTCCCTCGCTCAACTCCACGCTTACACTAAAGCGCGCTTCCAGCGTTCCTTTCGGCAGCAAAACAGAATCAAGCCTGTTTCTCATCCCAGCCACAAAGTGTGCCCAGCATGAGTGTTGGCACTGCTTCACACTTCCCTTGGCATGCTCTTTACAGCCTCACTCCAAATGGGGCTCTGCGCTTCTTCCCTCGCTCAACTCCACGCTTACACTAAAGCGCGCTTCCAGCGTTCCTTTCGGCAGCAAAACAGAATCAAGGCTGTTTCTCATCCCAGCCACAAAGTGTGCCCAGCATGAGTGTTGGCACTGCTTCACACTTCCCTTGGCATGCTCTTTACAGCCTCACTCCAAATGGGGCTCTGCGCTTCTTCCCTCGCTCAACTCCACGCTTACACTAAAGCGCTCTTCCAGCGTTGCTTTCGGCAGCAAAACAGAATCAAGCCTGTTTCTCATCCCAGCCACAAAGTGTGCCCAGCATGAGTCTTGGCACTGCTTCACACTTCCCTTGGCATGCTCTTTACAGCCTCACTCCAAATGGGGCTCTGCGCTTCTTCCCTCGCTCAACTCCACGCTTACACTAAAGCGCGCTTCCAGCGTTCCTTTCGGCAGCAAAACAGAATCAAGCCTGTTTCTCATCCCAGCCACAAAGTGTGCCCAGCATGAGTGTTGGCACTGCTTCACACTTCCCTTGGCATGCTCTTTACAGCCTCACTCCAAATGGGGCTCTGCGCTTCTTCCCTCGCTCAACTCCACGCTTACACTAAAGCGCGCTTCCAGCGTTCCTTTCGGCAGCAAAACAGAATCATCAAGCCTGTTTCTCATCCCAGCCACAAAGTGTGCCCAGCATGAGTGTTGGCACTGCTTCACACTTCCCTTGGCATGCTCTTTACAGCCTCACTCCAAATGGGGTTCTGCGCTGCTTCCCTCGCACAACTCCACGCTTACACTAAAGCACGCTTCCATCGTTCCTTTCGGCAGCAAAACAGAATCAAGGCTGTTTCTCATCCCAGCCACAAAGTGTGCCCAGCATGAGTCTTGGCACTGCTTCACACTTCCCTTGGCATGCTCTTTACAGCCTCACTCCAAATGGGGCTCTGCGCTTCTTCCCTCGCTCAACTCCACGCTTACACTAAAGCACGCTTCCAGCGTTGCTTTCGGCAGCAAAACAGAATCAAGCCTGTTTCTCATCCCAGCCACAAAGTGTGCCCAGCATGAGTGTTGGCACTGCTTCACACTTCCCTTGGCATGCTCTTTACAGCCTCACTCCAAATGGGGCTCTGCGCTTCTTCCCTCGCTCAACTCCACGCTTACACTAAAGCGCGCTTCCAGCGTTCCTTTCGGCAGCAAAACAGAATCAAACCTGTTTCTCATCCCAGCCACAAAGTGTGCCCAGCATGAGTCTTGGCACTGCTTCACACTTCCCTTGGCATGCTCTTTACAGCCTCACTCCAAATGGGGCTCTGCGCTTCTTCCCTCGCTCAACTCCACGCTTACACTAAAGCGCGCTTCCAGTGTTCCTTTTGGCAGCAAAACAGAATCAAGCCTGTTTCTCATCCCAGCCACAAAGTGTGCCCAGCATGAGTGTTGGCACTGCTTCACACTTCCCTTGGCATGCTCTTTACAGCCTCACTCCAAATGGGGCTCTGCGCTTCTTCCCTCGCTCAACTCCACGCTTACACTAAAGCGCGCTTCCAGCGTTCCTTTCGGCAGCAAAACAGAATCAAGTCTGTTTCTCATCCCAGCCACAAAGTGTGCCCAGCATGAGTCTTGGCACTGCTTCACACTTCCCTTGGCATGCTCTTTACAGCCTCACTCCAAATGGGGCTCTGCGCTTCTTCCCTCGCTCAACTCCACGCTTACACTAAAGCGCGCTTCCAGCGTTCCTTTCGGCAGCAAAACAGAATCATCAAGCCTGTTTCTCATCCCAGCCACAAAGTGTGCCCAGCATGAGCCTTGGCACTGCTTCACACTTCCCTTGGCATGCTCTTTACAGCCTCACTCCAAATGGGGCTCTGCGCTTCTTCCCTCGCTCAATTCCACGCTTACACTAAAGCGTACTTCCAGCGTTCCTTTCGGCAGCAAAACAGAATCAAGCCTGTTTCTCATCCCAGCCACAAAGTGTGCCCAGCATGAGTCTTGGCACTGCTTCACACTTCCCTTGGCATGCTCTTTACAGCCTCACTCCAAATGGGGCTCTGCGCTTCTTCCCTCGCTCAACTCCACGCTTACACTAAAGCGCTCTTCCAGCGTTCCTTTCGGCAGCAAAACAGAATCAAGCCTGTTTCTCATCCCAGCCACAAAGTGTGCCCAGCATGAGTCTTGACACTGCTTCACACTTCCCTTGGCATGCTCTTTACAGCCTCACTCCAAATGGGGCTCTGCGCTTCTTCCCTCGCTCAACTCCACGCTTACACTAAAGCGCGCTTCCAGCGTTCCTTTCGGCAGCAAAACAGAATCAAGCCTGTTTCTCATCCCAGCCACAAAGTGTGCCCAGCATGAGTGTTGGCACTGCTTCACACTTCCCTTGGCATGCTCTTTACAGCCTCACTCCAAATGGGGCTCTGCGCTTCTTCCCTCGCTCAACTCCACGCTTACACTAAAGCGCGCTTCCAGCATTCCTTTCGGCAGCAAAACAGAATCATCAAGCCTGTTTCTCATCCCAGCCACAAAGTGTGCCCAGCATGAGTGTTGGCACTGCTTCACACTTCCCTTGGCATGCTCTTTACAGCCTCACTCCAAATGGGGCTCTGCGCTTCTTCCCTCGCTCAACTCCACGCTTACACTAAAGCGCGCTTCCAGCGTTCCTTTCAGCAGCAAAACAGAATCAAGCCTGTTTCTCATCCCAGCCACAAAGTGTGCCCAGCATGAGTGTTGGCACTGCTTCACACTTCCCTTGGCATGCTCTTTACAGCCTCACTCCAAATGGGGCTCTGCGCTTCTTCCCTCGCTCAACTCCACGCTTACACTAAAGCGCTCTTCCAGCGTTGCTTTCGGCAGCAAAACAGAATCAAGCCTGTTTCTCATCCCAGCCACAAAGTGTGCCCAGCATGAGTCTTGGCACTGCTTCACACTTCCCTTGGCATGCTCTTTACAGCCTCACTCCAAATGGGGCTCTGCGCTTCTTCCCTCGCTCAACTCCACGCTTACACTAAAGCACGCTTCCAGCGTTCCTTTCGGCAGCAAAACAGAATCAAGCCTGTTTCTCATCCCAGCCACAAAGTGTGCCCAGCATGAGTCTTGGCACTGCTTCACACTTCCCTTGGCATGCTCTTTACAGCCTCACTCCAAATGGGGCTCTGCGCTTCTTCCCTCGCTCAACTCCACGCTTACACTAAAGCACGCTTCCAGCGTTGCTTTCGGCAGCAAAACAGAATCAAGCCTGTTTCTCATCCCAGCCACAAAGTGTGCCCAGCATGAGTGTTGGCACTGCTTCACACTTCCCTTGGCATGCTCTTTACAGCCTCACTCCAAATGGGGCTCTGCGCTTCTTCCCTCGCTCAACTCCACGCTTACACTAAAGCGCGCTTCCAGCGTTCCTTTCGGCAGCAAAACAGAATCATCAAGCCTGTTTCTCATCCCAGCCACAAAGTGTGCCCAGCATGAGTGTTGGCACTGCTTCACACTTCCCTTGGCATGCTCTTTACAGCCTCACTACAAATGGGGCTCTGCGCTTCTTCCCTCGCTCAACTCCACGCTTACACTAAAGCGCTCTTCCAGCGTTCCTTTCGGCAGCAAAACAGAATCAAGGCTGTTTCTCATCCCAGCCACAAAGTGTGCCCAGCATGAGTCTTGGCACTGCTTCACACTTCCCTTGGCATGCTCTTTACAGCCTCACTCCAAATGGGGCTCTGCGCTTCTTCCCTCGCTCAACTCCACGCTTACACTAAAGCGCGCTTCCAGCGTTCCTTTTGGCAGCAAAACAGAATCAAGCCTGTTTCTCATCCCAGCCACAAAGTGTGCCCAGCATGAGTCTTGGCACTGCTTCACACTTCCCTTGGCATGCTCTTTACAGCCTCACTCCAAATGGGGCTCTGCGCTTCTTCCCTCGCTCAACTCCACGCTTACACTAAAGCTCGCTTCCAGCGTTCCTTTCGGCAGCAAAACAGAATCAAGTCTGTTTCTCATCCCAGTCACAAAGTGTGCCCAGCATGAGTCTTGGCACTGCTTCACACTTCCCTTGGCATGCTCTTTACAGCCTCACTCCAAATGGGGCTCTGCGCTTCTTCCCTCGCTCAACTCCACGCTTACACTAAAGCGCGCTTCCAGCGTTCCTTTCGGCAGCAAAACAGAATCATCAAGCCTGTTTCTCATCCCAGCCACAAAGTGTGCCCAGCATGAGCCTTGGCACTGCTTCACACTTCCCTTGGCATGCTCTTTACAGCCTCACTCCAAATGGGGCTCTGCGCTTCTTCCCTCGCTCAACTCCACGCTTACACTAAAGCACGCTTCCAGCGTTGCTTTCGGCAGCAAAACAGAATCAAGCCTGTTTCTCATCCCAGCCACAAAGTGTGCCCAGCATGAGTCTTGGCACTGCTTCACACTTCCCTTGGCATGCTCTTTACAGCCTCACTCCAAATGGGGCTCTGCGCTTCTTCCCTCGCTCAACTCCACGCTTACACTAAAGCGCGCTTCCAGCGTTCCTTTCGGCAGCAAAACAGAATCATCAAGCCTGTTTCTCATCCCAGCCACAAAGTGTGCCCAGCATGAGTGTTGGCACTGCTTCACACTTCCCTTGGCATGCTCTTTACAGCCTCACTCCAAATGGGGCTCTGCGCTTCTTCCCTCACTCAACTCCACGCTTACACTAAAGCGCGCTTCCAGCGTTCCTTTCGGCAGCAAAACAGAATCAAGGCTGTTTCTCATCCCAGCCACAAAGTGTGCCCAGCATGAGTGTTGGCACTGCTTCACACTTCCCTTGGCATGCTCTTTACAGCCTCACTCCAAATGGGGCTCTGCGCTTCTTCCCTCGCTCAACTCCACGCTTACACTAAAGCGCGCTTCCAGCGTTCCTTTCGGCAGCAAAACAGAATCAAGCCTGTTTCTCATCCCAGCCACAAAGTGTGCCCAGCATGAGTCTTGGCACTGCTTCACACTTCCCTTGGCATGCTCTTTACAGCCTCACTCCAAATGGGGTTCTGCGCTTCTTCCCTCGCACAACTCCACGCTTACACTAAAGCACGCTTCCAGCGTTCCTTTCAGCAGCAAAACAGAATCAAGGCTGTTTCTCATCCCAGCCACAAAGTGTGCCCAGCATGAGTGTTGGCACTGCTTCACACTTCCCTTGGCATGCTCTTTACAGCCTCACTCCAAATGGGGCTCTGCGCTTCTTCCCTCGCTCAACTCCACGCTTACACTAAAGCGCGCTTCCAGCGTTCCTTTCGGCAGCAAAACAGAATCATCAAGCCTGTTTCTCATCCCAGCCACAAAGTGTGCCCAGCATGGGTGTTGGCACTGCTTCACACTTCCCTTGGCATGCTCTTTACAGCCTCACTCCAAATGGGGTTCTGCGCTGCTTCCCTCGCACAACTCCACGCTTACACTAAAGCACGCTTCCATCGTTCCTTTCGGCAGCAAAACAGAATCAAGGCTGTTTCTCATCCCAGCCACAAAGTGTGCCCAGCATGAGTGTTGGCACTGCTTCACACTTCCCTTGGCATGCTCTTTACAGCCTCACTCCAAATGGGGCTCTGCGCTTCTTCCCTCGCTCAACTCCACGCTTACACTAAAGCGCGCTTCCAGCGTTCCTTTTGGCAGCAAAACAGAATCAAGCCTGTTTCTCATCCCAGCCACAAAGTGTGCCCAGCATGAGTCTTGGCACTGCTTCACACTTCCCTTGGCATGCTCTTTACAGCCTCACTCCAAATGGGGCTCTGCGCTTCTTCCCTCGCTCAACTCCACGCTTACACTAAAGCTCGCTTCCAGCGTTCCTTTCGGCAGCAAAACAGAATCAAGTCTGTTTCTCATCCCAGTCACAAAGTGTGCCCAGCATGAGTCTTGGCACTGCTTCACACTTCCCTTGGCATGCTCTTTACAGCCTCACTCCAAATGGGGCTCTGCGCTTCTTCCCTCGCTCAACTCCACGCTTACACTAAAGCGCGCTTCCAGCGTTCCTTTCGGCAGCAAAACAGAATCATCAAGCCTGTTTCTCATCCCAGCCACAAAGTGTGCCCAGCATGAGCCTTGGCACTGCTTCACACTTCCCTTGGCATGCTCTTTACAGCCTCACTCCAAATGGGGCTCTGCGCTTCTTCCCTCGCTCAACTCCACGCTTACACTAAAGCACGCTTCCAGCGTTGCTTTCGGCAGCAAAACAGAATCAAGCCTGTTTCTCATCCCAGCCACAAAGTGTGCCCAGCATGAGTCTTGGCACTGCTTCACACTTCCCTTGGCATGCTCTTTACAGCCTCACTCCAAATGGGGCTCTGCGCTTCTTCCCTCGCTCAACTCCACGCTTACACTAAAGCGCGCTTCCAGCGTTCCTTTCGGCAGCAAAACAGAATCATCAAGCCTGTTTCTCATCCCAGCCACAAAGTGTGCCCAGCATGAGTGTTGGCACTGCTTCACACTTCCCTTGGCATGCTCTTTACAGCCTCACTCCAAATGGGGCTCTGCGCTTCTTCCCTCACTCAACTCCACGCTTACACTAAAGCGCGCTTCCAGCGTTCCTTTCGGCAGCAAAACAGAATCAAGGCTGTTTCTCATCCCAGCCACAAAGTGTGCCCAGCATGAGTGTTGGCACTGCTTCACACTTCCCTTGGCATGCTCTTTACAGCCTCACTCCAAATGGGGCTCTGCGCTTCTTCCCTCGCTCAACTCCACGCTTACACTAAAGCGCGCTTCCAGCGTTCCTTTCGGCAGCAAAACAGAATCAAGCCTGTTTCTCATCCCAGCCACAAAGTGTGCCCAGCATGAGTCTTGGCACTGCTTCACACTTCCCTTGGCATGCTCTTTACAGCCTCACTCCAAATGGGGTTCTGCGCTTCTTCCCTCGCACAACTCCACGCTTACACTAAAGCACGCTTCCAGCGTTCCTTTCAGCAGCAAAACAGAATCAAGGCTGTTTCTCATCCCAGCCACAAAGTGTGCCCAGCATGAGTGTTGGCACTGCTTCACACTTCCCTTGGCATGCTCTTTACAGCCTCACTCCAAATGGGGCTCTGCGCTTCTTCCCTCGCTCAACTCCACGCTTACACTAAAGCGCGCTTCCAGCGTTCCTTTCGGCAGCAAAACAGAATCATCAAGCCTGTTTCTCATCCCAGCCACAAAGTGTGCCCAGCATGGGTGTTGGCACTGCTTCACACTTCCCTTGGCATGCTCTTTACAGCCTCACTCCAAATGGGGTTCTGCGCTGCTTCCCTCGCACAACTCCACGCTTACACTAAAGCACGCTTCCATCGTTCCTTTCGGCAGCAAAACAGAATCAAGGCTGTTTCTCATCCCAGCCACAAAGTGTGCCCAGCATGAGTGTTGGCACTGCTTCACACTTCCCTTGGCATGCTCTTTACAGCCTCACTCCAAATGGGGCTCTGCGCTTCTTCCCTCGCTCAACTCCACGCTTACACTAAAGCGCTCTTCCAGCGTTGCTTTCGGCAGCAAAACAGAATCAAGCCTGTTTCTCATCCCAGCCACAAAGTGTGCCCAGCATGAGTCTTGGCACTGCTTCACACTTCCCTTGGCATGCTCTTTACAGCCTCACTCCAAATGGGGCTCTGCGCTTCTTCCCTCGCTCAACTCCACGCTTACACTAAAGCGCGCTTCCAGCGTTCCTTTCGGCAGCAAAACAGAATCAAGCCTGTTTCTCATCCCAGCCACAAAGTGTGCCCAGCATGAGTGTTGGCACTGCTTCACACTTCCCTTGGCATGCTCTTTACAGCCTCACTCCAAATGGGGCTCTGCGCTTCTTCCCTCGCTCAACTCCACGCTTACACTAAAGCGCGCTTCCAGCGTTGCTTTCGGCAGCAAAACAGAATCAAGGCTGTTTCTCATCCCAGCCACAAAGTGTGCCCAGCATGAGTGTTGGCACTGCTTCACACTTCCCTTGGCATGCTCTTTACAGCCTCACTCCAAATGGGGCTCTGCGCTTCTTCCCTCGCTCAACTCCACGCTTACACTAAAGCGCGCTTCCAGCGTTCCTTTCGGCAGCAAAACAGAATCATCAAGCCTGTTTCTCATCCCAGCCACAAAGTGTGCCCAGCATGAGTGTTGGCACTGCTTCACACTTCCCTTGGCATGCTCTTTACAGCCTCACTCCAAATGGGGTTCTGCGCTGCTTCCCTCGCACAACTCCACGCTTACACTAAAGCACGCTTCCATCGTTCCTTTCGGCAGCAAAACAGAATCAAGCCTGTTTCTCATCCCAGCCACAAAGTGTGCCCAGCATGAGTCTTGGCACTGCTTCACACTTCCCTTGGCATGCTCTTTACAGCCTCACTCCAAATGGGGCTCTGCGCTTCTTCCCTCGCTCAACTCCACGCTTACATTAAAGCACGCTTCCAGCGTTGCTTTCGGCAGCAAAACAGAATCAAGCCTGTTTCTCATCCCAGCCACAAAGTGTGCCCAGCATGAGTGTTGGCACTGCTTCACACTTCCCTTGGCATGCTCTTTACAGCCTCACTCCAAATGGGGCTCTGCGCTTCTTCCCTCGCTCAACTCCACGCTTACACTAAAGCGCTCTTCCAGCGTTGCTTTCGGCAGCAAAACAGAATCAAGCCTGTTTCTCATCCCAGCCACAAAGTGTGCCCAGCATGAGTCTTGGCACTGCTTCACACTTCCCTTGGCATGCTCTTTACAGCCTCACTCCAAATGGGGCTCTGCGCTTCTTCCCTCGCTCAACTCCACGCTTACACTAAAGCACGCTTCCAGCGTTCCTTTCGGCAGCAAAACAGAATCAAGCCTGTTTCTCATCCCAGCCACAAAGTGTGCCCAGCATGAGTCTTGGCACTGCTTCACACTTCCCTTGGCATGCTCTTTACAGCCTCACTCCAAATGGGGCTCTGCGCTTCTTCCCTCGCTCAACTCCACGCTTACACTAAAGCACGCTTCCAGCGTTGCTTTCGGCAGCAAAACAGAATCAAGCCTGTTTCTCATCCCAGCCACAAAGTGTGCCCAGCATGAGTGTTGGCACTGCTTCACACTTCCCTTGGCATGCTCTTTACAGCCTCACTCCAAATGGGGCTCTGCGCTTCTTCCCTCGCTCAACTCCACGCTTACACTAAAGCGCGCTTCCAGCGTTCCTTTCGGCAGCAAAACAGAATCATCAAGCCTGTTTCTCATCCCAGCCACAAAGTGTGCCCAGCATGAGTGTTGGCACTGCTTCACACTTCCCTTGGCATGCTCTTTACAGCCTCACTACAAATGGGGCTCTGCGCTTCTTCCCTCACTCAACTCCACGCTTACACTAAAGCGCGCTTCCAGCGTTCCTTTCGGCAGCAAAACAGAATCAAACCTGTTTCTCATCCCAGCCACAAAGTGTGCCCAGCATGAGTCTTGGCACTGCTTCACACTTCCCTTGGCATGCTCTTTACAGCCTCACTCCAAATGGGGCTCTGCGCTTCTTCCCTCGCTCAACTCCACGCTTACACTAAAGCGCGCTTCCAGCGTTCCTTTTGGCAGCAAAACAGAATCAAGCCTGTTTCTCATCCCAGCCACAAAGTGTGCCCAGCATGAGTCTTGGCACTGCTTCACACTTCCCTTGGCATGCTCTTTACAGCCTCACTCCAAATGGGGCTCTGCGCTTCTTCCCTCGCTCAACTCCACGCTTACACTAAAGCTCGCTTCCAGCGTTCCTTTCGGCAGCAAAACAGAATCAAGTCTGTTTCTCATCCCAGTCACAAAGTGTGCCCAGCATGAGTCTTGGCACTGCTTCACACTTCCCTTGGCATGCTCTTTACAGCCTCACTCCAAATGGGGCTCTGCGCTTCTTCCCTCGCTCAACTCCACGCTTACACTAAAGCGCGCTTCCAGCGTTCCTTTCGGCAGCAAAACAGAATCATCAAGCCTGTTTCTCATCCCAGCCACAAAGTGTGCCCAGCATGAGCCTTGGCACTGCTTCACACTTCCCTTGGCATGCTCTTTACAGCCTCACTCCAAATGGGGCTCTGCGCTTCTTCCCTCGCTCAACTCCACGCTTACACTAAAGCACGCTTCCAGCGTTGCTTTCGGCAGCAAAACAGAATCAAGCCTGTTTCTCATCCCAGCCACAAAGTGTGCCCAGCATGAGTCTTGGCACTGCTTCACACTTCCCTTGGCATGCTCTTTACAGCCTCACTCCAAATGGGGCTCTGCGCTTCTTCCCTCGCTCAACTCCACGCTTACACTAAAGCGCGCTTCCAGCGTTCCTTTCGGCAGCAAAACAGAATCATCAAGCCTGTTTCTCATCCCAGCCACAAAGTGTGCCCAGCATGAGTGTTGGCACTGCTTCACACTTCCCTTGGCATGCTCTTTACAGCCTCACTCCAAATGGGGCTCTGCGCTTCTTCCCTCACTCAACTCCACGCTTACACTAAAGCGCGCTTCCAGCGTTCCTTTCGGCAGCAAAACAGAATCAAGGCTGTTTCTCATCCCAGCCACAAAGTGTGCCCAGCATGAGTGTTGGCACTGCTTCACACTTCCCTTGGCATGCTCTTTACAGCCTCACTCCAAATGGGGCTCTGCGCTTCTTCCCTCGCTCAACTCCACGCTTACACTAAAGCGCGCTTCCAGCGTTCCTTTCGGCAGCAAAACAGAATCAAGCCTGTTTCTCATCCCAGCCACAAAGTGTGCCCAGCATGAGTCTTGGCACTGCTTCACACTTCCCTTGGCATGCTCTTTACAGCCTCACTCCAAATGGGGTTCTGCGCTTCTTCCCTCGCACAACTCCACGCTTACACTAAAGCACGCTTCCAGCGTTCCTTTCAGCAGCAAAACAGAATCAAGGCTGTTTCTCATCCCAGCCACAAAGTGTGCCCAGCATGAGTGTTGGCACTGCTTCACACTTCCCTTGGCATGCTCTTTACAGCCTCACTCCAAATGGGGCTCTGCGCTTCTTCCCTCGCTCAACTCCACGCTTACACTAAAGCGCGCTTCCAGCGTTCCTTTCGGCAGCAAAACAGAATCATCAAGCCTGTTTCTCATCCCAGCCACAAAGTGTGCCCAGCATGGGTGTTGGCACTGCTTCACACTTCCCTTGGCATGCTCTTTACAGCCTCACTCCAAATGGGGTTCTGCGCTGCTTCCCTCGCACAACTCCACGCTTACACTAAAGCACGCTTCCATCGTTCCTTTCGGCAGCAAAACAGAATCAAGGCTGTTTCTCATCCCAGCCACAAAGTGTGCCCAGCATGAGTGTTGGCACTGCTTCACACTTCCCTTGGCATGCTCTTTACAGCCTCACTCCAAATGGGGCTCTGCGCTTCTTCCCTCGCTCAACTCCACGCTTACACTAAAGCGCTCTTCCAGCGTTGCTTTCGGCAGCAAAACAGAATCAAGCCTGTTTCTCATCCCAGCCACAAAGTGTGCCCAGCATGAGTCTTGGCACTGCTTCACACTTCCCTTGGCATGCTCTTTACAGCCTCACTCCAAATGGGGCTCTGCGCTTCTTCCCTCGCTCAACTCCACGCTTACACTAAAGCGCGCTTCCAGCGTTCCTTTCGGCAGCAAAACAGAATCAAGCCTGTTTCTCATCCCAGCCACAAAGTGTGCCCAGCATGAGTGTTGGCACTGCTTCACACTTCCCTTGGCATGCTCTTTACAGCCTCACTCCAAATGGGGCTCTGCGCTTCTTCCCTCGCTCAACTCCACGCTTACACTAAAGCGCGCTTCCAGCGTTGCTTTCGGCAGCAAAACAGAATCAAGGCTGTTTCTCATCCCAGCCACAAAGTGTGCCCAGCATGAGTGTTGGCACTGCTTCACACTTCCCTTGGCATGCTCTTTACAGCCTCACTCCAAATGGGGCTCTGCGCTTCTTCCCTCGCTCAACTCCACGCTTACACTAAAGCGCGCTTCCAGCGTTCCTTTCGGCAGCAAAACAGAATCATCAAGCCTGTTTCTCATCCCAGCCACAAAGTGTGCCCAGCATGAGTGTTGGCACTGCTTCACACTTCCCTTGGCATGCTCTTTACAGCCTCACTCCAAATGGGGTTCTGCGCTGCTTCCCTCGCACAACTCCACGCTTACACTAAAGCACGCTTCCATCGTTCCTTTCGGCAGCAAAACAGAATCAAGCCTGTTTCTCATCCCAGCCACAAAGTGTGCCCAGCATGAGTCTTGGCACTGCTTCACACTTCCCTTGGCATGCTCTTTACAGCCTCACTCCAAATGGGGCTCTGCGCTTCTTCCCTCGCTCAACTCCACGCTTACATTAAAGCACGCTTCCAGCGTTGCTTTCGGCAGCAAAACAGAATCAAGCCTGTTTCTCATCCCAGCCACAAAGTGTGCCCAGCATGAGTGTTGGCACTGCTTCACACTTCCCTTGGCATGCTCTTTACAGCCTCACTCCAAATGGGGCTCTGCGCTTCTTCCCTCGCTCAACTCCACGCTTAAACTAAAGCGCGCTTCCAGCGTTCCTTTCGGCAGCAAAACAGAATCAAGCCTGTTTCTCATCCCAGCCACAAAGTGTGCCCAGCATGAGTCTTGGCACTGCTTCACACTTCCCTTGGCATGCTCTTTACAGCCTCACTCCAAATGGGGCTCTGCGCTTCTTCCCTCGCTCAACTCCACGCTTACACTAAAGCGCACTTCCAGCTTTCCTTTCGGCAGCAAAACAGAATCAAACCTGTTTCTCATCCCAGCCACAAAGTGTGCCCAGCATGAGTCTTGGCACTGCTTCACACTTCCCTTGGCATGCTCTTTACAGCCTCACTCCAAATGGGGCTCTGCGCTTCTTCCCTCGCTCAACTCCACGCTTACCCTAAAGCGCGCTTCCAGCGTTCCTTTTGGCAGCAAAACAGAATGAAGCCTGTTTCTCATCCCAGCCACAAAGTGTGCCCAGCATGAGTGTTGGCACTGCTTCACACTTCCCTTGGCATGCTCTTTACAGCCTCACTCCAAATGGGGCTCTGCGCTTCTTCCCTCGCTCAACTCCACGCTTACACTAAAGCTCGCTTCCAGCGTTCCTTTCGGCAGCAAAACAGAATCAAGTCTGTTTCTCATCCCAGCCACAAAGTGTGCCCAGCATGAGTCTTGGCACTGCTTCACACTTCCCTTGGCATGCTCTTTACAGCCTCACTCCAAATGGGGCTCTGCGCTTCTTCCCTCGCTCAACTCCACGCTTACACTAAAGCGCGCTTCCAGCGTTCCTTTCGGCAGCAAAACAGAATCATCAAGCCTGTTTCTCATCCCAGCCACAAAGTGTGCCCAGCATGAGCCTTGGCACTGCTTCACACTTCCCTTGGCATGCTCTTTACAGCCTCACTCCAAATGGGGCTCTGCGCTTCTTCCCTCGCTCAATTCCACGCTTACACTAAAGCGCACTTCCAGCGTTCCTTTCGGCAGCAAAACAGAATCAAGCCTGTTTCTCATCCCAGCCACAAAGTGTGCCCAGCATGGGTGTTGGCACTGCTTCACACTTCCCTTGGCATGCTCTTTACAGCCTCACTCCAAATGGGGCTCTGCGCTTCTTCCCTCGCTCAACTCCACGCTTACACTAAAGCACGCTTCCAGCTCTCCTTTAGGCAGCAAAACAGAATCAAGCCTGTTTCTCATCCCAGCCACAAAGTGTGCCCAGCATGAGTCTTGGCACTGCTTCACACTTCCCTTGGCATGCTCTTTACAGCCTCACTCCAAATGGGGCTCTGCGCTTCTTCCCTCGCTCAACTCCACGCTTACACTAAAGCGCTCTTCCAGCGTTCCTTTCGGCAGCAAAACAGAATCAAGGCTGTTTCTCATCCCAGCCACAAAGTGTGCCCAGCATGAGTGTTGGCACTGCTTCACACTTCCCTTGGCATGCTCTTTACAGCCTCACTCCAAATGGGGCTCTGCGCTTCTTCCCTCGCTCAACTCCACGCTTACACTAAAGCGCTCTTCCAGCGTTCCTTTCAGCAGCAAAACAGAATCAAGCCTGTTTCTCATCCCAGCCACAAAGTGTGCCCAGCATGAGTGTTGGCACTGCTTCACACTTCCCTTGGCATGCTCTTTACAGCCTCACTCCAAATGGGGCTCTGCGCTTCTTCCCTCGCTCAACTCCACGCTTACACTAAAGCGCGCTTCCAGCATTCCTTTCGGCAGCAAAACAGAATCATCAAGCCTGTTTCTCATCCCAGCCACAAAGTGTGCCCAGCATGAGTGTTGGCACTGCTTCACACTTCCCTTGGCATGCTCTTTACAGCCTCACTCCAAATGGGGCTCTGCGCTTCTTCCCTCGCTCAACTCCACGCTTACACTAAAGCGCGCTTCCAGCGTTCCTTTCGGCAGCAAAACAGAATCAAGCCTGTTTCTCATCCCAGCCACAAAGTGTGCCCAGCATGAGTGTTGGCACTGCTTCACACTTCCCTTGGCATGCTCTTTACAGCCTCACTCCAAATGGGGCTCTGCGCTTCTTCCCTCGCTCAACTCCACGCTTACACTAAAGCGCTCTTCCAGCGTTGCTTTCGGCAGCAAAACAGAATCAAGCCTGTTTCTCATCCCAGCCACAAAGTGTGCCCAGCATGAGTGTTGGCACTGCTTCACACTTCCCTTGGCATGCTCTTTACAGCCTCACTCCAAATGGGGCTCTGCGCTTCTTCCCTCGCTCAACTCCACGCTTACACTAAAGCACGCTTCCAGCGTTCCTTTCGGCAGCAAAACAGAATCAAGGCTGTTTCTCATCCCAGCCACAAAGTGTGCCCAGCATGAGTGTTGGCACTGCTTCACACTTCCCTTGGCATGCTCTTTACAGCCTCACTCCAAATGGGGCTCTGCGCTTCTTCCCTCGCTCAACTCCACGCTTACACTAAAGCGCTCTTCCAGCGTTGCTTTCGGCAGCAAAACAGAATCAAGCCTGTTTCTCATCCCAGCCACAAAGTGTGCCCAGCATGAGTCTTGGCACTGCTTCACACTTCCCTTGGCATGCTCTTTACAGCCTCACTCCAAATGGGGCTCTGCGCTTCTTCCCTCGCTCAACTCCACGCTTACACTAAAGCGCGCTTCCAGCGTTCCTTTCGGCAGCAAAACAGAATCATCAAGCCTGTTTCTCATCCCAGCCACAAAGTGTGCCCAGCATGAGTGTTGGCACTGCTTCACACTTCCCTTGGCATGCTCTTTACAGCCTCACTCCAAATGGGGCTCTGCGCTTCTTCCCTCACTCAACTCCACGCTTACACTAAAGCGCGCTTCCAGCGTTCCTTTCGGCAGCAAAACAGAATCAAGGCTGTTTCTCATCCCAGCCACAAAGTGTGCCCAGCATGAGTCTTGGCACTGCTTCACACTTCCCTTGGCATGCTCTTTACAGCCTCACTCCAAATGGGGCTCTGCGCTTCTTCAATCGCTCAACTCCACGCTTACACTAAAGCGCGCTTCCAGTGTTCCTTTCGGCAGCAAAACAGAATCAAGCCTGTTTCTCATCCCAGCCACAAAGTGTGCCCAGCATGAGTCTTGGCACTGCTTCACACTTCCCTTGGCATGCTCTTTACAGCCTCACTCCAAATGGGGCTCTGCGCTTCTTCCCTCGCACAACTCCACGCTTACACTAAAGCACGCTTCCAGCGTTCCTTTCAGCAGCAAAACAGAATCAAGCCTGTTTCTCATCCCAGCCACAAAGTGTGCCCAGCATGAGTCTTGGCACTGCTTCACACTTCCCTTGGCATGCTCTTTACAGCCTCACTCCAAATGGGGCTCTGCGCTTCTTCCCTCGCTCAACTCCACGCTTACACTAAAGCGCGCTTCCAGCGTTCCTTTCGGCAGCAAAACAGAATCATCAAGCCTGTTTCTCATCCCAGCCACAAAGTGTGCCCAGCATGAGTGTTGGCACTGCTTCACACTTCCCTTGGCATGCTCTTTACAGCCTCACTCCAAATGGGGTTCTGCGCTGCTTCCCTCGCACAACTCCACGCTTACACTAAAGCACGCTTCCATCGTTCCTTTCGGCAGCAAAACAGAATCAAGCCTGTTTCTCATCCCAGCCACAAAGTGTGCCCAGCATGGGTCTTGGCACTGCTTCACACTTCCCTTGGCATGCTCTTTACAGCCTCACTCCAAATGGGGCTCTGCGCTTCTTCCCTCGCTCAACTCCACGCTTACACTAAAGCGCGCTTCCAGCGTTCCTTTCGGCAGCAAAACAGAATCATCAAGCCTGTTTCTCATCCCAGCCACAAAGTGTGCCCAGCATGAGTGTTGGCACTGCTTCACACTTCCCTTGGCATGCTCTTTACAGCCTCACTCCAAATGGGGCTCTGCGCTTCTTCCCTCGCTCAACTCCACGCTTACACTAAAGCGCTCTTCCAGCGTTGCTTTCGGCAGCAAAACAGAATCAAGCCTGTTTCTCATCCCAGCCACAAAGTGTGCCCAGCATGAGTCTTGGCACTGCTTCACACTTCCCTTGGCATGCTCTTTACAGCCTCACTCCAAATGGGGCTCTGCGCTTCTTCCCTCGCTCAACTCCACGCTTACACTAAAGCGCGCTTCCAGCGTTCCTTTCGGCAGCAAAACAGAATCAAGCCTGTTTCTCATCCCAGCCACAAAGTGTGCCCAGCATGAGTGTTGGCACTGCTTCACACTTCCCTTGGCATGCTCTTTACAGCCTCACTCCAAATGGGGCTCTGCGCTTCTTCCCTCGCTCAACTCCACGCTTACACTAAAGCGCTCTTCCAGCGTTGCTTTCGGCAGCAAAACAGAATCAAGCCTGTTTCTCATCCCAGCCACAAAGTGTGCCCAGCATGAGTGTTGGCACTGCTTCACACTTCCCTTGGCATGCTCTTTACAGCCTCACTCCAAATGGGGCTCTGCGCTTCTTCCCTCGCTCAACTCCACGCTTACACTAAAGCGCGCTTCCAGCGTTCCTTTCGGCAGCAAAACAGAATCATCAAGCCTGTTTCTCATCCCAGCCACAAAGTGTGCCCAGCATGAGTGTTGGCACTGCTTCACACTTCCCTTGGCATGCTCTTTACAGCCTCACTCCAAATGGGGCTCTGCGCTGCTTCCCTCGCACAACTCCACGCTTACACTAAAGCGCGCTTCCAGCGTTCCTTTCGGCAGCAAAACAGAATCAAGCCTGTTTCTCATCCCAGCTACAAAGTGTGCCCAGCATGAGTGTTGGCACTGCTTCACACTTCCCTTGGCATGCTCTTTACAGCCTCACTCCAAATGGGGCTCTGCGCTTCTTCAATCGCTCAACTCCACGCTTACACTAAAGCGCGCTTCCAGTGTTCCTTTCGGCAGCAAAACAGAATCAAGCCTGTTTCTCATCCCAGCCACAAAGTGTGCCCAGCATGAGTCTTGGCACTGCTTCACACTTCCCTTGGCATGCTCTTTACAGCCTCACTCCAAATGGGGTTCTGCGCTTCTTCCCTCGCACAACTCCACGCTTACACTAAAGCACGCTTCCAGCGTTCCTTTCAGCAGCAAAACAGAATCAAGCCTGTTTCTCATCCCAGCCACAAAGTGTGCCCAGCATGAGTCTTGGCACTGCTTCACACTTCCCTTGGCATGCTCTTTACAGCCTCACTCCAAATGGGGCTCTGCGCTTCTTCCCTCGCTCAACTCCACGCTTACACTAAAGCGCGCTTCCAGCGTTCCTTTCGGCAGCAAAACAGAATCATCAAGCCTGTTTCTCATCCCAGCCACAAAGTGTGCCCAGCATGAGTGTTGGCACTGCTTCACACTTCCCTTGGCATGCTCTTTACAGCCTCACTCCAAATGGGGTTCTGCGCTGCTTCCCTCGCACAACTCCACGCTTACACTAAAGCACGCTTCCATCGTTCCTTTCGGCAGCAAAACAGAATCAAGCCTGTTTCTCATCCCAGCCACAAAGTGTGCCCAGCATGGGTCTTGGCACTGCTTCACACTTCCCTTGGCATGCTCTTTACAGCCTCACTCCAAATGGGGCTCTGCGCTTCTTCCCTCGCTCAACTCCACGCTTACACTAAAGCGCGCTTCCAGCGTTCCTTTCGGCAGCAAAACAGAATCATCAAGCCTGTTTCTCATCCCAGCCACAAAGTGTGCCCAGCATGAGTCTTGGCACTGCTTCACACTTCCCTTGGCATGCTCTTTACAGCCTCACTCCAAATGGGGCTCTGCGCTTCTTCCCTCGCTCAACTCCACGCTTACACTAAAGCGCGCTTCCAGCGTTCCTTTCGGCAGCAAAACAGAATCAAGGCTGTTTCTCATCCCAGCCACAAAGTGTGCCCAGCATGAGTGTTGGCACTGCTTCACACTTCCCTTGGCATGCTCTTTACAGCCTCACTCCAAATGGGGCTCTGCGCTTCTTCCCTCGCTCAACTCCACGCTTACACTAAAGCGCTCTTCCAGCGTTGCTTTCGGCAGCAAAACAGAATCAAGCCTGTTTCTCATCCCAGCCACAAAGTGTGCCCAGCATGAGTGTTGGCACTGCTTCACACTTCCCTTGGCATGCTCTTTACAGCCTCACTCCAAATGGGGCTCTGCGCTTCTTCCCTCGCTCAACTCCACGCTTACACTAAAGCGCGCTTCCAGCGTTCCTTTCGGCAGCAAAACAGAATCAAGCCTGTTTCTCATCCCAGCCACAAAGTGTGCCCAGCATGAGTGTTGGCACTGCTTCACACTTCCCTTGGCATGCTCTTTACAGCCTCACTCCAAATGGGGCTCTGCGCTTCTTCCCTCGCTCAACTCCACGCTTACACTAAAGCGCGCTTCCAGCGTTCCTTTCGGCAGCAAAACAGAATCAAGGCTGTTTCTCATCCCAGCCACAAAGTGTGCCCAGCATGAGTGTTGGCACTGCTTCACACTTCCCTTGGCATGCTCTTTACAGCCTCACTCCAAATGGGGCTCTGCGCTTCTTCCCTCGCTCAACTCCACGCTTACACTAAAGCGCTCTTCCAGCGTTGCTTTCGGCAGCAAAACAGAATCAAGCCTGTTTCTCATCCCAGCCACAAAGTGTGCCCAGCATGAGTGTTGGCACTGCTTCACACTTCCCTTGGCATGCTCTTTACAGCCTCACTCCAAATGGGGCTCTGCGCTTCTTCCCTCGCTCAACTCCACGCTTACACTAAAGCGCGCTTCCAGCGTTCCTTTCGGCAGCAAAACAGAATGAAGCCTGTTTCTCATCCCAGCCACAAAGTGTGCCCAGCATGAGTGTTGGCACTGCTTCACACTTCCCTTGGCATGCTCTTTACAGCCTCACTCCAAATGGGGCTCTGCGCTTCTTCCCTCGCTCAACTCCACGCTTACACTAAAGCGCGCTTCCAGCGTTCCTTTCGGCAGCAAAACAGAATCATCAAGCCTGTTTCTCATCCCAGCCACAAAGTGTGCCCAGCATGAGTGTTGGCACTGCTTCACACTTCCCTTGGCATGCTCTTTACAGCCTCACTCCAAATGGGGTTCTGCGCTGCTTCCCTCGCACAACTCCACGCTTACACTAAAGCGCGCTTCCATCGTTCCTTTCGGCAGCAAAACATAATCAAGCCTGTTTCTCATCCCAGCCACAAAGTGTGCCCAGCATGAGTCTTGGCACTGCTTCACACTTCCCTTGGCATGCTCTTTACAGCCTCACTCCAAATGGGGCTCTGCGCTTCTTCCCTCGCTCAACTCCACGCTTACACTAAAGCGCGCTTCCAGCGTTCCTTTCGGCAGCAAAACAGAATCATCAAGCCTGTTTCTCATCCCAGCCACAAAGTGTGCCCAGCATGAGTGCTGGCACTGCTTCACACTTCCCTTGGCATGCTCTTTACAGCCTCACTCCAAATGGGGCTCTGCGCTTCTTCCCTCGCTCAACTCCACGCTTACACTAAAGCGCGCTTCCAGTGTTCCTTTCGGCAGCAAAACAGAATCAAGGCTGTTTCTCATCCCAGCCACAAAGTGTGCCTAGCATGAGTGTTGGCACTGCTTCACACTTCCCTTGGCATGCTCTTTACAGCCTCACTCCAAATGGGGCTCTGCGCTTCTTCCCTCGCTCAACTCCACGCTTACACTAAAGCGCTCTTCCAGCTCTCCTTTCGGCAGCAAAACAGAATCAAGCCTGTTTCTCATCCCAGCCACAAAGTGTGCCCAGCATGAGTCTTGGCACTGCTTCACACTTCCCTTGGCATGCTCTTTACAGCCTCACTCCAAATGGGGCTCTGCGCTTCTTCCCTCGCTCAACTCCACGCTTACACTAAAGCGCTCTTCCAGCGTTCCTTTCGGCAGCAAAACAGAATCAAGGCTGTTTCTCATCCCAGCCACAAAGTGTGCCCAGCATGAGTCTTGGCACTGCTTCACACTTCCCTTGGCATGCTCTTTACAGCCTCACTCCAAATGGGGCTCTGCGCTTCTTCCCTCGCTCAACTCCACGCTTACACTAAAGCGCGCTTCCAGCGTTCCTTTCGGCAGCAAAACAGAATCAAGCCTGTTTCTCATCCCAGCCACAAAGTGTGCCCAGCATGAGTCTTGGCACTGCTTCACACTTCCCTTGGCATGCTCTTTACAGCCTCACTCCAAATGGGGCTCTGCGCTTCTTCCCTCGCTCAACTCCACGCTTACACTAAAGCGCGCTTCCAGCATTCCTTTCGGCAGCAAAACAGAATCATCAAGCCTGTTTCTCATCCCAGCCACAAAGTGTGCCCAGCATGAGTCTTGGCACTGCTTCACACTTCCCTTGGCATGCTCTTTACAGCCTCACTCCAAATGGGGCTCTGCGCTTCTTCCCTCGCTCAACTCCACGCTTACACTAAAGCGCTCTTCCAGCGTTGCTTTCGGCAGCAAAACAGAATCAAGCCTGTTTCTCATCCCAGCCACAAAGTGTGCCCAGCATGAGTGTTGGCACTGCTTCACACTTCCCTTGGCATGCTCTTTACAGCCTCACTCCAAATGGGGCTCTGCGCTTCTTCCCTCGCTCAACTCCACGCTTACACTAAAGCGCGCTTCCAGCGTTCCTTTCGGCAGCAAAACAGAATCAAGCCTGTTTCTCATCCCAGCCACAAAGTGTGCCCAGCATGAGTGTTGGCACTGCTTCACACTTCCCTTGGCATGCTCTTTACAGCCTCACTCCAAATGGGGCTCTGCGCTTCTTCCCTCGCTCAACTCCACGCTTACACTAAAGCGCGCTTCCAGCGTTCCTTTCGGCAGCAAAACAGAATCAAGGCTGTTTCTCATCCCAGCCACAAAGTGTGCCCAGCATGAGTGTTGGCACTGCTTCACACTTCCCTTGGCATGCTCTTTACAGCCTCACTCCAAATGGGGCTCTGCGCTTCTTCCCTCGCTCAACTCCACGCTTACACTAAAGCGCTCTTCCAGCGTTGCTTTCGGCAGCAAAACAGAATCAAGCCTGTTTCTCATCCCAGCCACAAAGTGTGCCCAGCATGAGTGTTGGCACTGCTTCACACTTCCCTTGGCATGCTCTTTACAGCCTCACTCCAAATGGGGCTCTGCGCTTCTTCCCTCGCTCAACTCCACGCTTACACTAAAGCGCGCTTCCAGCGTTCCTTTCGGCAGCAAAACAGAATGAAGCCTGTTTCTCATCCCAGCCACAAAGTGTGCCCAGCATGAGTGTTGGCACTGCTTCACACTTCCCTTGGCATGCTCTTTACAGCCTCACTCCAAATGGGGCTCTGCGCTTCTTCCCTCGCTCAACTCCACGCTTACACTAAAGCGCGCTTCCAGCGTTCCTTTCGGCAGCAAAACAGAATCATCAAGCCTGTTTCTCATCCCAGCCACAAAGTGTGCCCAGCATGAGTGTTGGCACTGCTTCACACTTCCCTTGGCATGCTCTTTACAGCCTCACTCCAAATGGGGTTCTGCGCTGCTTCCCTCGCACAACTCCACGCTTACACTAAAGCGCGCTTCCATCGTTCCTTTCGGCAGCAAAACATAATCAAGCCTGTTTCTCATCCCAGCCACAAAGTGTGCCCAGCATGAGTCTTGGCACTGCTTCACACTTCCCTTGGCATGCTCTTTACAGCCTCACTCCAAATGGGGCTCTGCGCTTCTTCCCTCGCTCAACTCCACGCTTACACTAAAGCGCGCTTCCAGTGTTCCTTTCGGCAGCAAAACAGAATCATCAAGCCTGTTTCTCATCCCAGCCACAAAGTGTGCCCAGCATGAGTGCTGGCACTGCTTCACACTTCCCTTGGCATGCTCTTTACAGCCTCACTCCAAATGGGGCTCTGCGCTTCTTCCCTCGCTCAACTCCACGCTTACACTAAAGCGCGCTTCCAGGGTTCCTTTCGGCAGCAAAACAGAATCAAGGCTGTTTCTCATCCCAGCCACAAAGTGTGCCTAGCATGAGTGTTGGCACTGCTTCACACTTCCCTTGGCATGCTCTTTACAGCCTCACTCCAAATGGGGCTCTGCGCTTCTTCCCTCGCTCAACTCCACGCTTACACTAAAGCGCTCTTCCAGCTCTCCTTTCGGCAGCAAAACAGAATCAAGCCTGTTTCTCATCCCAGCCACAAAGTGTGCCCAGCATGAGTCTTGGCACTGCTTCACACTTCCCTTGGCATGCTCTTTACAGCCTCACTCCAAATGGGGCTCTGCGCTTCTTCCCTCGCTCAACTCCACGCTTACACTAAAGCGCTCTTCCAGCGTTCCTTTCGGCAGCAAAACAGAATCAAGGCTGTTTCTCATCCCAGCCACAAAGTGTGCCCAGCATGAGTCTTGGCACTGCTTCACACTTCCCTTGGCATGCTCTTTACAGCCTCACTCCAAATGGGGCTCTGCGCTTCTTCCCTCGCTCAACTCCACGCTTACACTAAAGCGCGCTTCCAGCGTTCCTTTCGGCAGCAAAACAGAATCAAGCCTGTTTCTCATCCCAGCCACAAAGTGTGCCCAGCATGAGTCTTGGCACTGCTTCACACTTCCCTTGGCATGCTCTTTACAGCCTCACTCCAAATGGGGCTCTGCGCTTCTTCCCTCGCTCAACTCCACGCTTACACTAAAGCGCGCTTCCAGCATTCCTTTCGGCAGCAAAACAGAATCATCAAGCCTGTTTCTCATCCCAGCCACAAAGTGTGCCCAGCATGAGTCTTGGCACTGCTTCACACTTCCCTTGGCATGCTCTTTACAGCCTCACTCCAAATGGGGCTCTGCGCTTCTTCCCTCGCTCAACTCCACGCTTACACTAAAGCGCGCTTCCAGCGTTCCTTTCGGCAGCAAAACAGAATCATCAAGCCTGTTTCTCATCCCAGCCACAAAGTGTGCCCAGCATGAGTGTTGGCACTGCTTCACACTTCCCTTGGCATGCTCTTTACAGCCTCACTCCAAATGGGGCTCTGCGCTTCTTCCCTCACTCAACTCCACGCTTACACTAAAGCGCGCTTCCAGCGTTCCTTTCGGCAGCAAAACAGAATCAAGCCTGTTTCTCATCCCAGCCACAAAGTGTGCCCAGCATGAGTCTTGGCACTGCTTCACACTTCCCTTGGCATGCTCTTTACAGCCTCACTCCAAATGGGGCTCTGCGCTTCTTCAATCGCTCAACTCCACGCTTACACTAAAGCGCGCTTCCAGCGTTCCTTTCGGCAGCAAAACAGAATCATCAAGCCTGTTTCTCATCCCAGCCACAAAGTGTGCCCAGCATGAGTGTTGGCACTGCTTCACACTTCCCTTGGCATGCTCTTTACAGCCTCACTCCAAATGGGGTTCTGCGCTGCTTCCCTCGCACAACTCCACGCTTACACTAAAGCACGCTTCCATCGTTCCTTTCGGCAGCAAAACAGAATCAAGCCTGTTTCTCATCCCAGCCACAAAGTGTGCCCAGCATGGGTCTTGGCACTGCTTCACACTTCCCTTGGCATGCTCTTTACAGCCTCACTCCAAATGGGGCTCTGCGCTTCTTCCCTCGCTCAACTCCACGCTTACACTAAAGCGCGCTTCCAGCGTTCCTTTCGGCAGCAAAACAGAATCAAGGCTGTTTCTCATCCCAGCCACAAAGTGTGCCCAGCATGAGTGTTGGCACTGCTTCACACTTCCCTTGGCATGCTCTTTACAGCCTCACTCCAAATGGGGCTCTGCGCTTCTTCCCTCGCTCAACTCCACGCTTACACTAAAGCGCTCTTCCAGCGTTCCTTTCGGCAGCAAAACAGAATCAAGGCTGTTTCTCATCCCAGCCACAAAGTGTGCCCAGCATGAGTCTTGGCACTGCTTCACACTTCCCTTGGCATGCTCTTTACAGCCTCACTCCAAATGGGGCTCTGCGCTTCTTCCCTCGCTCAACTCCACACTTACACTAAAGCACGCTTCCAGCGTTCCTTTCGGCAGCAAAACAGAATCAAGCCTGTTTCTCATCCCAGCCACAAAGTGTGCCCAGCATGAGTCTTGGCACTGCTTCACACTTCCCTTGGCATGCTCTTTACAGCCTCACTCCAAATGGGGCTCTGCGCTTCTTCCCTCGCTCAACTCCACGCTTACACTAAAGCGCGCTTCCAGCATTCCTTTCGGCAGCAAAACAGAATCATCAAGCCTGTTTCTCATCCCAGCCACAAAGTGTGCCCAGCATGAGTCTTGGCACTGCTTCACACTTCCCTTGGCATGCTCTTTACAGCCTCACTCCAAATGGGGCTCTGCGCTTCTTCCCTCGCTCAACTCCACGCTTACACTAAAGCGCGCTTCCAGCGTTCCTTTCGGCAGCAAAACAGAATCAAGCCTGTTTCTCATCCCAGCCACAAAGTGTGCCCAGCATGAGTCTTGGCACTGCTTCACACTTCCCTTGGCATGCTCTTTACAGCCTCACTCCAAATGGGGCTCTGCGCTTCTTCCCTCGCTCAACTCCACGCTTACACTAAAGCGCGCTTCCAGCATTCCTTTCGGCAGCAAAACAGAATCATCAAGCCTGTTTCTCATCCCAGCCACAAAGTGTGCCCAGCATGAGTGTTGGCACTGCTTCACACTTCCCTTGGCATGCTCTTTACAGCCTCACTCCAAATGGGGCTCTGCGCTTCTTCCCTCGCTCAACTCCACGCTTACACTAAAGCACGCTTCCATCGTTCCTTTCGGCAGCAAAACAGAATCAAGCCTGTTTCTCATCCCAGCCACAAAGTGTGCCCAGCATGGGTCTTGGCACTGCTTCACACTTCCCTTGGCATGCTCTTTACAGCCTCACTCCAAATGGGGCTCTGCGCTTCTTCCCTCGCTCAACTCCACGCTTACACTAAAGCGCGCTTCCAGCGTTCCTTTCGGCAGCAAAACAGAATCATCAAGCCTGTTTCTCATCCCAGCCACAAAGTGTGCCCAGCATGAGTGTTGGCACTGCTTCACACTTCCCTTGGCATGCTCTTTACAGCCTCACTCCAAATGGGGCTCTGCGCTTCTTCCCTCGCTCAACTCCACGCTTACACTAAAGCGCGCTTCCAGCGTTCCTTTCGGCAGCAAAACAGAATCAAGGCTGTTTCTCATCCCAGCCACAAAGTGTGCCCAGCATGAGTGTTGGCACTGCTTCACACTTCCCTTGGCATGCTCTTTACAGCCTCACTCCAAATGGGGCTCTGCGCTTCTTCCCTCGCTCAACTCCACGCTTACACTAAAGCGCTCTTCCAGCGTTCCTTTCGGCAGCAAAACAGAATCAAGCCTGTTTCTCATCCCAGCCACAAAGTGTGCCCAGCATGAGTCTTGGCACTGCTTCACACTTCCCTTGGCATGCTCTTTACAGCCTCACTCCAAATGGGGCTCTGCGCTTCTTCCCTCCCTCAACTCCACGCTTACACTAAAGCGCGCTTCCAGCGTTCCTTTCGGCAGCAAAACAGAATCAAGCCTGTTTCTCATCCCAGCCACAAAGTGTGCCCAGCATGAGTGTTGGCACTGCTTCACACTTCCCTTGGCATGCTCTTTACAGCCTCACTCCAAATGGGGCTCTGCGCTTCTTCCCTCGCTCAACTCCACGCTTACACTAAAGCGCTCTTCCAGCGTTCCTTTCGGCAGCAAAACAGAATCAAACCTGTTTCTCATCCCAGCCACAGAGTGTGCCCAGCATGAGTCTTGGCACTGCTTCACACTTCCCTTGGCATGCTCTTTACAGCCTCACTCCAAATGGGGCTCTGCGCTTCTTCCCTCGCTCAACTCCACGCTTACACTAAAGCGCGCTTCCAGCGTTCCTTTCGGCAGCAAAACAGAATCAAGCCTGTTTCTCATCCCAGCCACAAAGTGTGCCCAGCATGAGTCTTGGCACTGCTTCACACTTCCCTTGGCATGCTCTTTACAGCCTCACTCCAAATGGGGCTCTGCGCTTCTTCCCTCGCTCAACTCCACGCTTACACTAAAGCGCGCTTCCAGCATTCCTTTCGGCAGCAAAACAGAATCATCAAGCCTGTTTCTCATCCCAGCCACAAAGTGTGCCCAGCATGAGTGTTGGCACTGCTTCACACTTCCCTTGGCATGCTCTTTACAGCCTCACTCCAAATGGGGCTCTGCGCTTCTTCCCTCGCTCAACTCCACGCTTACACTAAAGCGCGCTTCCAGCGTTCCTTTCGGCAGCAAAACAGAATCAAGCCTGTTTCTCATCCCAGCCACAAAGTGTGCCCAGCATGAGTGTTGGCACTGCTTCACACTTCCCTTGGCATGCTCTTTACAGCCTCACTCCAAATGGGGCTCTGCGCTTCTTCCCTCGCTCAACTCCACGCTTACACTAAAGCGCTCTTCCAGCGTTGCTTTCGGCAGCAAAACAGAATCAAGCCTGTTTCTCATCCCAGCCACAAAGTGTGCCCAGCATGAGTCTTGGCACTGCTTCACACTTCCCTTGGCATGCTCTTTACAGCCTCACTCCAAATGGGGCTCTGCGCTTCTTCCCTCGCTCAACTCCACGCTTACACTAAAGCACGCTTCCAGCGTTCCTTTCGGCAGCAAAACAGAATCAAGCCTGTTTCTCATCCCAGCCACAAAGTGTGCCCAGCATGAGTCTTGGCACTGCTTCACACTTCCCTTGGCATGCTCTTTACAGCCTCACTCCAAATGGGGTTCTGCGCTTCTTCCCTCGCACAACTCCACGCTTACACTAAAGCACGCTTCCAGCGTTCCTTTCAGCAGCAAAACAGAATCAAGCCTGTTTCTCATCCCAGCCACAAAGTGTGCCCAGCATGAGTCTTGGCACTGCTTCACACTTCCCTTGGCATGCTCTTTACAGCCTCACTCCAAATGGGGCTCTGCGCTTCTTCCCTCGCTCAACTCCACGCTTACACTAAAGCGCGCTTCCAGCGTTCCTTTCGGCAGCAAAACAGAATCATCAAGCCTGTTTCTCATCCCAGCCACAAAGTGTGCCCAGCATGAGTGTTGGCACTGCTTCACACTTCCCTTGGCATGCTCTTTACAGCCTCACTCCAAATGGGGTTCTGCGCTTCTTCCCTCGCAGAACTCCACGCTTACACTAAAGCACGCTTCCATCGTTCCTTTCGGCAGCATAACAGAATCAAGCCTGTTTCTCATCCCAGCCACAAAGTGTGCCCAGCATGAGTGTTGGCACTGCTTCACACTTCCCTTGGCATGCTCTTTACAGCCTCACTCCAAATGGGGCTCTGCGCTTCTTCCCTCGCTCAACTCCACGCTTACACTAAAGCGCGCTTCCAGCGTTCCTTTCGGCAGCAAAACAGAATCATCAAGCCTGTTTCTCATCCCAGCCACAAAGTGTGCCCAGCATGAGTGTTGGCACTGCTTCACACTTCCCTTGGCATGCTCTTTACAGCCTCACTCCAAATGGGGCTATGCGCTTCTTCCCTCGCTCAACTCCACGCTTACACTAAAGCGCGCTTCCAGCGTTCCTTTCGGCAGCAAAACAGAATCAAGGCTGTTTCTCATCCCAGCCACAAAGTGTGCCCAGCATGAGTGTTGGCACTGCTTCACACTTCCCTTGGCATGCTCTTTACAGCCTCACTCCAAATGGGGCTCTGCGCTTCTTCCCTCGCTCAACTCCACGCTTACACTAAAGCGCTCTTCCAGCGTTGCTTTCGGCAGCAAAACAGAATCAAGCCTGTTTCTCATCCCAGCCACAAAGTGTGCCCAGCATGAGTCTTGGCACTGCTTCACACTTCCCTTGGCATGCTCTTTACAGCCTCACTCCAAATGGGGCTCTGCGCTTCTTCCCTCGCTCAACTCCACGCTTACACTAAAGCACGCTTCCAGCGTTCCTTTCGGCAGCAAAACAGAATCAAGCCTGTTACTCATCCCAGCCACAAAGTGTGCCCAGCATGAGTCTTGGCACTGCTTCACACTTCCCTTGGCATGCTCTTTACAGCCTCACTCCAAATGGGGTTCTGCGCTTCTTCCCTCGCACAACTCCACGCTTACACTAAAGCACGCTTCCAGCGTTCCTTTCAGCAGCAAAACAGAATCAAGCCTGTTTCTCATCCCAGCCACAAAGTGTGCCCAGCATGAGTCTTGGCACTGCTTCACACTTCCCTTGGCATGCTCTTTACAGCCTCACTCCAAATGGGGCTCTGCGCTTCTTCCCTCGCTCAACTCCACGCTTACACTAAAGCGCGCTTCCAGCGTTCCTTTCGGCAGCAAAACAGAATCATCAAGCCTGTTTCTCATCCCAGCCACAAAGTGTGCCCAGCATGAGTGTTGGCACTGCTTCACACTTCCCTTGGCATGCTCTTTACAGCCTCACTCCAAATGGGGTTCTGCGCTGCTTCCCTCGCAGAATTCCACGCTTACACTAAAGCACGCTTCCAGCGTTCCTTTCGGCAGCAAAACAGAATCAAGCCTGTTTCTCATCCCAGCCACAAAGTGTGCCCAGCATGGGTCTTGGCACTGCTTCACACTTCCCTTGGCATGCTCTTTACAGCCTCACTCCAAATGGGGCTCTGCGCTTCTTCCCTCGCTCAACTCCACGCTTACACTAAAGCGCGCTTCCAGCGTTCCTTTCGGCAGCAAAACAGAATCATCAAGCCTGTTTCTCATCCCAGCCACAAAGTGTGCCCAGCATGAGTGTTGGCACTGCTTCACACTTCCCTTGGCATGCTCTTTACAGCCTCACTCCAAATGGGGCTCTGCGCTTCTTCCCTCGCTCAACTCCACGCTTACACTAAAGCGCGCTTCCAGCGTTCCTTTCGGCAGCAAAACAGAATCAAGCCTGTTTCTCATCCCAGCCACAAAGTGTGCCCAGCATGAGTGTTGGCACTGCTTCACACTTCCCTTGGCATGCTCTTTACAGCCTCACTCCAAATGGGGCTCTGCGCTTCTTCCCTCGCTCAACTCCACGCTTACACTAAAGCGCGCTTCCAGCGTTGCTTTCGGCAGCAAAACAGAATCAAGCCTGTTTCTCATCCCAGCCACAAAGTGTGCCCAGCATGAGTCTTGGCACTGCTTCACACTTCCCTTGGCATGCTCTTTACAGCCTCACTCCAAATGGGGCTCTGCGCTTCTTCCCTCGCTCAACTCCACGCTTACACTAAAGCGCGCTTCCAGCGTTCCTTTCGGCAGCAAAACAGAATCATCAAGCCTGTTTCTCATCCCAGCCACAAAGTGTGCCCAGCATGAGTCTTGGCACTGCTTCACACTTCCCTTGGCATGCTCTTTACAGCCTCACTCCAAATGGGGCTCTGCGCTTCTTCCCTCGCTCAACTCCACGCTTACACTAAAGCGCGCTTCCAGCGTTCCTTTCGGCAGCAAAACAGAATCAAGGCTGTTTCTCATCCCAGCCACAAAGTGTGCCCAGCATGAGTGTTGGCACTGCTTCACACTTCCCTTGGCATGCTCTTTACAGCCTCACTCCAAATGGGGCTCTGCGCTTCTTCCCTCGCTCAACTCCACGCTTACACTAAAGCGCTCTTCCAGCGTTCCTTTCGGCAGCAAAACAGAATCAAGCCTGTTTCTCATCCCAGCCACAGAGTGTGCCCAGCATGAGTCTTGGCACTGCTTCACACTTCCCTTGGCATGCTCTTTACAGCCTCACTCCAAATGGGGCTCTGCGCTTCTTCCCTCGCTCAACTCCACGCTTACACTAAAGCGCGCTTCCAGCGTTCCTTTCGGCAGCAAAACAGAATCAAGCCTGTTTCTCATCCCAGCCACAAAGTGTGCCCAGCATGAGTCTTGGCACTGCTTCACACTTCCCTTGGCATGCTCTTTACAGCCTCACTCCAAATGGGGCTCTGCGCTTCTTCCCTCGCTCAACTCCACGCTTACACTAAAGCGCGCTTCCAGCATTCCTTTCGGCAGCAAAACAGAATCATCAAGCCTGTTTCTCATCCCAGCCACAAAGTGTGCCCAGCATGAGTGTTGGCACTGCTTCACACTTCCCTTGGCATGCTCTTTACAGCCTCACTCCAAATGGGGCTCTGCGCTTCTTCCCTCGCTCAACTCCACGCTTACACTAAAGCGCGCTTCCAGCGTTCCTTTCGGCAGCAAAACAGAATCAAGCCTGTTTCTCATCCCAGCCACAAAGTGTGCCCAGCATGAGTGTTGGCACTGCTTCACACTTCCCTTGGCATGCTCTTTACAGCCTCACTCCAAATGGGGCTCTGCGCTTCTTCCCTCGCTCAACTCCACGCTTACACTAAAGCGCTCTTCCAGCGTTGCTTTCGGCAGCAAAACAGAATCAAGCCTGTTTCTCATCCCAGCCACAAAGTGTGCCCAGCATGAGTCTTGGCACTGCTTCACACTTCCCTTGGCATGCTCTTTACAGCCTCACTCCAAATGGGGCTCTGCGCTTCTTCCCTCGCTCAACTCCACGCTTACACTAAAGCACGCTTCCAGCGTTCCTTTCGGCAGCAAAACAGAATCAAGCCTGTTTCTCATCCCAGCCACAAAGTGTGCCCAGCATGAGTGTTGGCACTGCTTCACACTTCCCTTGGCATGCTCTTTACAGCCTCACTCCAAATGGGGTTCTGCGCTTCTTCCCTCGCACAACTCCACATTACACTAAAGCACGCTTCCAGCGTTCCTTTCAGCAGCAAAACAGAATCAAGCCTGTTTCTCATCCCAGCCACAAAGTGTGCCCAGCATGAGTCTTGGCACTGCTTCACACTTCCCTTGGCATGCTCTTTACAGCCTCACTCCAAATGGGGCTCTGCGCTTCTTCCCTCGCTCAACTCCACGCTTACACTAAAGCGCGCTTCCAGCGTTCCTTTCGGCAGCAAAACAGAATCATCAAGCCTGTTTCTCATCCCAGCCACAAAGTGTGCCCAGCATGAGTGTTGGCACTGCTTCACACTTCCCTTGGCATGCTCTTTACAGCCTCACTCCAAATGGGGTTCTGCGCTTCTTCCCTCGCAGAACTCCACGCTTACACTAAAGCACGCTTCCATCGTTCCTTTCGGCAGCATAACAGAATCAAGCCTGTTTCTCATCCCAGCCACAAAGTGTGCCCAGCATGAGTGTTGGCACTGCTTCACACTTCCCTTGGCATGCTCTTTACAGCCTCACTCCAAATGGGGCTCTGCGCTTCTTCCCTCGCTCAACTCCACGCTTACACTAAAGCGCGCTTCCAGCGTTCCTTTCGGCAGCAAAACAGAATCATCAAGCCTGTTTCTCATCCCAGCCACAAAGTGTGCCCAGCATGAGTCTTGGCACTGCTTCACACTTCCCTTGGCATGCTCTTTACAGCCTCACTCCAAATGGGGCTATGCGCTTCTTCCCTCGCTCAACTCCACGCTTACACTAAAGCGCGCTTCCAGCGTTCCTTTCGGCAGCAAAACAGAATCAAGCCTGTTTCTCATCCCAGCCACAAAGTGTGCCCAGCATGAGTGTTGGCACTGCTTCACACTTCCCTTGGCATGCTCTTTACAGCCTCACTCCAAATGGGGCTCTGCGCTTCTTCCCTCGCTCAACTCCACGCTTACACTAAAGCGCTCTTCCAGCGTTGCTTTCGGCAGCAAAACAGAATCAAGCCTGTTTCTCATCCCAGCCACAAAGTGTGCCCAGCATGAGTCTTGGCACTGCTTCACACTTCCCTTGGCATGCTCTTTACAGCCTCACTCCAAATGGGGCTCTGCGCTTCTTCCCTCGCTCAACTCCACGCTTACACTAAAGCACGCTTCCAGCGTTCCTTTCGGCAGCAAAACAGAATCAAGCCTGTTACTCATCCCAGCCACAAAGTGTGCCCAGCATGAGTCTTGGCACTGCTTCACACTTCCCTTGGCATGCTCTTTACAGCCTCACTCCAAATGGGGTTCTGCGCTTCTTCCCTCGCACAACTCCACGCTTACACTAAAGCACGCTTCCAGCGTTCCTTTCAGCAGCAAAACAGAATCAAGCCTGTTTCTCATCCCAGCCACAAAGTGTGCCCAGCATGAGTCTTGGCACTGCTTCACACTTCCCTTGGCATGCTCTTTACAGCCTCACTCCAAATGGGGCTCTGCGCTTCTTCCCTCGCTCAACTCCACGCTTACACTAAAGCGCGCTTCCAGCGTTCCTTTCGGCAGCAAAACAGAATCATCAAGCCTGTTTCTCATCCCAGCCACAAAGTGTGCCCAGCATGAGTGTTGGCACTGCTTCACACTTCCCTTGGCATGCTCTTTACAGCCTCACTCCAAATGGGGTTCTGCGCTGCTTCCCTCGCAGAATTCCACGCTTACACTAAAGCACGCTTCCAGCGTTCCTTTCGGCAGCAAAACAGAATCAAGCCTGTTTCTCATCCCAGCCACAAAGTGTGCCCAGCATGGGTCTTGGCACTGCTTCACACTTCCCTTGGCATGCTCTTTACAGCCTCACTCCAAATGGGGCTCTGCGCTTCTTCCCTCGCTCAACTCCACGCTTACACTAAAGCGCGCTTCCAGCGTTCCTTTCGGCAGCAAAACAGAATCATCAAGCCTGTTTCTCATCCCAGCCACAAAGTGTGCCCAGCATGAGTGTTGGCACTGCTTCACACTTCCCTTGGCATGCTCTTTACAGCCTCACTCCAAATGGGGCTCTGCGCTTCTTCCCTCGCTCAACTCCACGCTTACACTAAAGCGCACTTCCAGCGTTCCTTTCGGCAGCAAAACAGAATCAAGCCTGTTTCTCATCCCAGCCACAAAGTGTGCCCAGCATGAGTGTTGGCACTGCTTCACACTTCCCTTGGCATGCTCTTTACAGCCTCACTCCAAATGGGGCTCTGCGCTTCTTCCCTCGCTCAACTCCACGCTTACACTAAAGCGCGCTTCCAGCGTTGCTTTCGGCAGCAAAACAGAATCAAGCCTGTTTCTCATCCCAGCCACAAAGTGTGCCCAGCATGAGTCTTGGCACTGCTTCACACTTCCCTTGGCATGCTCTTTACAGCCTCACTCCAAATGGGGCTCTGCGCTTCTTCCCTCGCTCAACTCCACGCTTACACTAAAGCGCGCTTCCAGCGTTCCTTTCGGCAGCAAAACAGAATCAAGCCTGTTTCTCATCCCAGCCACAAAGTGTGCCCAGCATGAGTCTTGGCACTGCTTCACACTTCCCTTGGCATGCTCTTTACAGCCTCACTCCAAATGGGGCTCTGCGCTTCTTCCCTCGCTCAACTCCACGCTTACACTAAAGCGCTCTTCCAGTGTTGCTTTCGGCAGCAAAACAGAATCAAGCCTGTTTCTCATCCCAGCCACAAAGTGTGCCCAGCATGAGTCTTGGCACTGCTTCACACTTCCCTTGGCATGCTCTTTACAGCCTCACTCCAAATGGGGCTCTGCGCTTCTTCCCTCGCTCAACTCCACGCTTACACTAAAGCGCGCTTCCAGCGTTCCTTTCGGCAGCAAAACAGAATCATCAAGCCTGTTTCTCATCCCAGCCACAAAGTGTGCCCAGCATGAGTGTTGGCACTGCTTCACACTTCCCTTGGCATGCTCTTTACAGCCTCACTCCAAATGGGGTTCTGCGCTGCTTCCCTCGCAGAATTCCACGCTTACACTAAAGCACGCTTCCAGCGTTCCTTTCGGCAGCAAAACAGAATCAAGCCTGTTTCTCATCCCAGCCACAAAGTGTGCCCAGCATGGGTCTTGGCACTGCTTCACACTTCCCTTGGCATGCTCTTTACAGCCTCACTCCAAATGGGGCTCTGCGCTTCTTCCCTCGCTCAACTCCACGCTTACACTAAAGCGCGCTTCCAGCGTTCCTTTCGGCAGCAAAACAGAATCATCAAGCCTGTTTCTCATCCCAGCCACAAAGTGTGCCCAGCATGAGTGTTGGCACTGCTTCACACTTCCCTTGGCATGCTCTTTACAGCCTCACTCCAAATGGGGCTCTGCGCTTCTTCCCTCGCTCAACTCCACGCTTACACTAAAGCGCACTTCCAGCGTTCCTTTCGGCAGCAAAACAGAATCAAGCCTGTTTCTCATCCCAGCCACAAAGTGTGCCCAGCATGAGTGTTGGCACTGCTTCACACTTCCCTTGGCATGCTCTTTACAGCCTCACTCCAAATGGGGCTCTGCGCTTCTTCCCTCGCTCAACTCCACGCTTACACTAAAGCGCGCTTCCAGCGTTGCTTTCGGCAGCAAAACAGAATCAAGCCTGTTTCTCATCCCAGCCACAAAGTGTGCCCAGCATGAGTCTTGGCACTGCTTCACACTTCCCTTGGCATGCTCTTTACAGCCTCACTCCAAATGGGGCTCTGCGCTTCTTCCCTCGCTCAACTCCACGCTTACACTAAAGCGCGCTTCCAGCGTTCCTTTCGGCAGCAAAACAGAATCAAGCCTGTTTCTCATCCCAGCCACAAAGTGTGCCCAGCATGAGTCTTGGCACTGCTTCACACTTCCCTTGGCATGCTCTTTACAGCCTCACTCCAAATGGGGCTCTGCGCTTCTTCCCTCGCTCAACTCCACGCTTACACTAAAGCGCTCTTCCAGTGTTGCTTTCGGCAGCAAAACAGAATCAAGCCTGTTTCTCATCCCAGCCACAAAGTGTGCCCAGCATGAGTCTTGGCACTGCTTCACACTTCCCTTGGCATGCTCTTTACAGCCTCACTCCAAATGGGGCTCTGCGCTTCTTCCCTCGCTCAACTCCACGCTTACACTAAAGCACGCTTCCAGCGTTCCTTTCGGCAGCAAAACAGAATCAAGCCTGTTTCTCATCCCAGCCACAAAGTGTGCCCAGCATGAGTCTTGGCACTGCTTCACACTTCCCTTGGCATGCTCTTTACAGCCTCACTCCAAATGGGGCTCTGCGCTTCTTCCCTCGCTCAACTCCACGCTTACACTAAAGCACGCTTCCAGCGTTGCTTTCGGCAGCAAAACAGAATCAAGCCTGTTTCTCATCCCAGCCACAAAGTGTGCCCAGCATGAGTCTTGGCACTGCTTCACACTTCCCTTGGCATGCTCTTTACAGCCTCACTCCAAATGGGGCTCTGCGCTTCTTCCCTCGCTCAACTCCACGCTTAAACTAAAGCGCGCTTCCAGCGTTCCTTTCGGCAGCAAAACAGAATCAAGCCTGTTTCTCATCCCAGCCACAAAGTGTGCCCAGCATGAGTGTTGGCACTGCTTCACACTTCCCTTGGCATGCTCTTTACAGCCTCACTCCAAATGGGGCTCTGCGCTTCTTCCCTCGCTCAACTCCACGCTTACACTAAAGCGCGCTTCCAGCGTTCCTTTCGGCAGCAAAACAGAATCAAACCTGTTTCTCATCCCAGCCACAAAGTGTGCCCAGCATGAGTCTTGGCACTGCTTCACACTTCCCTTGGCATGCTCTTTACAGCCTCACTCCAAATGGGGCTCTGCGCTTCTTCCCTCGCTCAACTCCACGCTTACACTAAAGCGCGCTTCCAGCGTTCCTTTCGGCAGCAAAACAGAATCAAGCCTGTTTCTCATCCCAGCCACAAAGTGTGCCCAGCATGAGTGTTGGCACTGCTTCACACTTCCCTTGGCATGCTCTTTACAGCCTCACTCCAAATGGGGCTCTGCGCTTCTTCCCTCGCTCAACTCCACGCTTACACTAAAGCGCGCTTCCAGCGTTGCTTTCGGCAGCAAAACAGAATCAAGCCTGTTTCTCATCCCAGCCACAAAGTGTGCCCAGCATGAGTCTTAGCACTGCTTCACACTTCCCTTGGCATGCTCTTTACAGCCTCACTCCAAATGGGGCTCTGCGCTTCTTCCCTCGCTCAACTCCACGCTTACACTAAAGCGCGCTTCTAGCGTTCCTTTCGGCAGCAAAACAGAATCAAGCCTGTTTCTCATCCCAGCCACAAAGTGTGCCCAGCATGAGTCTTGGCACTGCTTCACACTTCCCTTGGCATGCTCTTTACAGCCTCACTCCAAATGGGGCTCTGCGCTTCTTCCCTCGCTCAACTCCACGCTTACACTAAAGCGCTCTTCCAGCGTTGCTTTCGGCAGCAAAACAGAATCAAGCCTGTTTCTCATCCCAGCCACAAAGTGTGCCCAGCATGAGTCTTGGCACTGCTTCACACTTCCCTTGGCATGCTCTTTACAGCCTCACTCCAAATGGGGCTCTGCGCTTCTTCCCTCGCTCAACTCCACGCTTACACTAAAGCACGCTTCCAGCGTTCCTTTCGGCAGCAAAACAGAATCAAGCCTGTTTCTCATCCCAGCCACAAAGTGTGCCCAGCATGAGTGTTGGCACTGCTTCACACTTCCCTTGGCATGCTCTTTACAGCCTCACTCCAAATGGGGCTCTGCGCTTCTTCCCTCGCTCAACTCCACGCTTACACTAAAGCGCTCTTCCAGCGTTGCTTTCGGCAGCAAAACAGAATCAAGCCTGTTTCTCATCCCAGCCACAAAGTGTGCCCAGCATGAGTCTTGGCACTGCTTCACACTTCCCTTGGCATGCTCTTTACAGCCTCACTCCAAATGGGGCTCTGCGCTTCTTCCCTCGCTCAACTCCACGCTTACACTAAAGCACGCTTCCAGCGTTCCTTTCGGCAGCAAAACAGAATCAAGCCTGTTACTCATCCCAGCCACAAAGTGTGCCCAGCATGAGTCTTGGCACTGCTTCACACTTCCCTTGGCATGCTCTTTACAGCCTCACTCCAAATGGGGTTCTGCGCTTCTTCCCTCGCACAACTCCACGCTTACACTAAAGCACGCTTCCAGCGTTCCTTTCAGCAGCAAAACAGAATCAAGCCTGTTTCTCATCCCAGCCACAAAGTGTGCCCAGCATGAGTGTTGGCACTGCTTCACACTTCCCTTGGCATGCTCTTTACAGCCTCACTCCAAATGGGGCTCTGCGCTTCTTCCCTCGCTCAACTCCACGCTTACACTAAAGCGCGCTTCCAGCGTTCCTTTCGGCAGCAAAACAGAATCATCAAGCCTGTTTCTCATCCCAGCCACAAAGTGTGCCCAGCATGAGTGTTGGCACTGCTTCACACTTCCCTTGGCATGCTCTTTACAGCCTCACTCCAAATGGGGTTCTGCGCTGCTTCCCTCGCAGAATTCCACGCTTACACTAAAGCACGCTTCCAGCGTTCCTTTCGGCAGCAAAACAGAATGAAGCCTGTTTCTCATCCCAGCCACAAAGTGTGCCCAGCATGGGTCTTGGCACTGCTTCACACTTCCCTTGGCATGCTCTTTACAGCCTCACTCCAAATGGGGCTCTGCGCTTCTTCCCTCGCTCAACTCCACGCTTACACTAAAGCGCGCTTCCAGCGTTCCTTTCGGCAGCAAAACAGAATCATCAAGCCTGTTTCTCATCCCAGCCACAAAGTGTGCCCAGCATGAGTGTTGGCACTGCTTCACACTTCCCTTGGCATGCTCTTTACAGCCTCACTCCAAATGGGGCTCTGCGCTTCTTCCCTCGCTCAACTCCACGCTTACACTAAAGCGCGCTTCCAGCGTTCCTTTCGGCAGCAAAACAGAATCAAGCCTGTTTCTCATCCCAGCCACAAAGTGTGCCCAGCATGAGTGTTGGCACTGCTTCACACTTCCCTTGGCATGCTCTTTACAGCCTCACTCCAAATGGGGTTCTGCGCTGCTTCCCTCGCTCAACTCCACGCTTACACTAAAGCGCGCTTCCAGCGTTGCTTTCGGCAGCAAAACAGAATCAAGCCTGTTTCTCATCCCAGCCACAAAGTGTGCCCAGCATGAGTCTTGGCACTGCTTCACACTTCCCTTGGCATGCTCTTTACAGCCTCACTCCAAATGGGGCTCTGCGCTTCTTCCCTCGCTCAACTCCACGCTTACACTAAAGCGCGCTTCCAGCGTTCCTTTCGGCAGCAAAACAGAATCAAGCCTGTTTCTCATCCCAGCCACAAAGTGTGCCCAGCATGAGTCTTGGCACTGCTTCACACTTCCCTTGGCATGCTCTTTACAGCCTCACTCCAAATGGGGCTCTGCGCTTCTTCCCTCGCTCAACTCCACGCTTACACTAAAGCGCTCTTCCAGTGTTGCTTTCGGCAGCAAAACAGAATCAAGCCTGTTTCTCATCCCAGCCACAAAGTGTGCCCAGCATGAGTCTTGGCACTGCTTCACACTTCCCTTGGCATGCTCTTTACAGCCTCACTCCAAATGGGGCTCTGCGCTTCTTCCCTCGCTCAACTCCACGCTTACACTAAAGCACGCTTCCAGCGTTGCTTTCGGCAGCAAAACAGAATCAAGCCTGTTTCTCATCCCAGCCACAAAGTGTGCCCAGCATGAGTCTTGGCACTGCTTCACACTTCCCTTGGCATGCTCTTTACAGCCTCACTCCAAATGGGGCTCTGCGCTTCTTCCCTCGCTCAACTCCACGCTTAAACTAAAGCGCGCTTCCAGCGTTCCTTTCGGCAGCAAAACAGAATCAAGCCTGTTTCTCATCCCAGCCACAAAGTGTGCCCAGCATGAGTGTTGGCACTGCTTCACACTTCCCTTGGCATGCTCTTTACAGCCTCACTCCAAATGGGGCTCTGCGCTTCTTCCCTCGCTCAACTCCACGCTTACACTAAAGCGCGCTTCCAGCGTTCCTTTCGGCAGCAAAACAGAATCAAACCTGTTTCTCATCCCAGCCACAAAGTGTGCCCAGCATGAGTCTTGGCACTGCTTCACACTTCCCTTGGCATGCTCTTTACAGCCTCACTCCAAATGGGGCTCTGCGCTTCTTCCCTCGCTCAACTCCACGCTTACACTAAAGCGCGCTTCCAGCGTTCCTTTCGGCAGCAAAACAGAATCAAGCCTGTTTCTCATCCCAGCCACAAAGTGTGCCCAGCATGAGTGTTGGCACTGCTTCACACTTCCCTTGGCATGCTCTTTACAGCCTCACTCCAAATGGGGCTCTGCGCTTCTTCCCTCGCTCAACTCCACGCTTACACTAAAGCGCGCTTCCAGCGTTGCTTTCGGCAGCAAAACAGAATCAAGCCTGTTTCTCATCCCAGCCACAAAGTGTGCCCAGCATGAGTCTTAGCACTGCTTCACACTTCCCTTGGCATGCTCTTTACAGCCTCACTCCAAATGGGGCTCTGCGCTTCTTCCCTCGCTCAACTCCACGCTTACACTAAAGCGCGCTTCCAGCGTTCCTTTCGGCAGCAAAACAGAATCAAGCCTGTTTCTCATCCCAGCCACAAAGTGTGCCCAGCATGAGTCTTGGCACTGCTTCACACTTCCCTTGGCATGCTCTTTACAGCCTCACTCCAAATGGGGCTCTGCGCTTCTTCCCTCGCTCAACTCCACGCTTACACTAAAGCGCTCTTCCAGCGTTGCTTTCGGCAGCAAAACAGAATCAAGCCTGTTTCTCATCCCAGCCACAAAGTGTGCCCAGCATGAGTCTTGGCACTGCTTCACACTTCCCTTGGCATGCTCTTTACAGCCTCACTCCAAATGGGGCTCTGCGCTTCTTCCCTCGCTCAACTCCACGCTTACACTAAAGCACGCTTCCAGCGTTCCTTTCGGCAGCAAAACAGAATCAAGCCTGTTTCTCATCCCAGCCACAAAGTGTGCCCAGCATGAGTGTTGGCACTGCTTCACACTTCCCTTGGCATGCTCTTTACAGCCTCACTCCAAATGGGGCTCTGCGCTTCTTCCCTCGCTCAACTCCACGCTTACACTAAAGCACGCTTCCAGCGTTGCTTTCGGCAGCAAAACAGAATCAAGCCTGTTTCTCATCCCAGCCACAAAGTGTGCCCAGCATGAGTCTTGGCACTGCTTCACACTTCCCTTGGCATGCTCTTTACAGCCTCACTCCAAATGGGGCTCTGCGCTTCTTCCCTCGCTCAACTCCACGCTTAAACTAAAGCGCGCTTCCAGCGTTCCTTTCGGCAGCAAAACAGAATCAAGCCTGTTTCTCATCCCAGCCACAAAGTGTGCCCAGCATGAGTGTTGGCACTGCTTCACACTTCCCTTGGCATGCTCTTTACAGCCTCACTCCAAATGGGGCTCTGCGCTTCTTCCCTCGCTCAACTCCACGCTTACACTAAAGCGCGCTTCCAGCGTTCCTTTCGGCAGCAAAACAGAATCAAACCTGTTTCTCATCCCAGCCACAAAGTGTGCCCAGCATGAGTCTTGGCACTGCTTCACACTTCCCTTGGCATGCTCTTTACAGCCTCACTCCAAATGGGGCTCTGCGCTTCTTCCCTCGCTCAACTCCACGCTTACACTAAAGCGCACTTCCAGCGTTCCTTTTGGCAGCAAAACAGAATCAAGCCTGTTTCTCATCCCAGCCACAAAGTGTGCCCAGCATGAGTGTTGGCACTGCTTCACACTTCCCTTGGCATGCTCTTTACAGCCTCACTCCAAATGGGGCTCTGCGCTTCTTCCCTCGCTCAACTCCACGCTTACACTAAAGCTCGCTTCCAGCGTTCCTTTCGGCAGCAAAACAGAATCAAGTCTGTTTCTCATCCCAGCCACAAAGTGTGCCCAGCATGAGTCTTGGCACTGCTTCACACTTCCCTTGGCATGCTCTTTACAGCCTCACTCCAAATGGGGCTCTGCACTTCTTCCCTCGCTCAACTCCACGCTTACACTAAAGCGCGCTTCCAGCGTTCCTTTCGGCAGCAAAACACAATCATCAAGCCTGTTTCTCATCCCAGCCACAAAGTGTGCCCAGCATGAGTCTTGGCACTGCTTCACACTTCCCTTGGCATGCTCTTTACAGCCTCACTCCAAATGGGGCTCTGCGCTTCTTCCCTCGCTCAACTCCACGCTTACACTAAAGCGCTCTTCCAGCGTTCCTTTCGGCAGCAAAACAGAATCAAGCCTGTTTCTCATCCCAGCCACAAAGTGTGCCCAGCATGAGTGTTGGCACTGCTTCACACTTCCCTTGGCATGCTCTTTACAGCCTCACTCCAAATGGGGCTCTGCGCTTCTTCCCTCGCTCAACTCCACGCTTACACTAAAGCGCTCTTCCAGCGTTCCTTTCGGCAGCAAAACAGAATCAAGCCTGTTTCTCATCCCAGCCACAAAGTGTGCCCAGCATGAGTGTTGGCACTGCTTCACACTTCCCTTGGCATGCTCTTTACAGCCTCACTCCAAATGGGGCTCTGCGCTTCTTCCCTCGCTCAACTCCACGCTTACACTAAAGCGCGCTTCCAGCATTCCTTTCGGCAGCAAAACAGAATCATCAAGCCTGTTTCTCATCCCAGCCACAAAGTGTGCCCAGCATGAGTGTTGGCACTGCTTCACACTTCCCTTGGCATGCTCTTTACAGCCTCACTCCAAATGGGGCTCTGCGCTTCTTCCCTCGCTCAACTCCACGCTTACACTAAAGCGCGCTTCCAGCGTTCCTTTCGGCAGCAAAACAGAATCAAGCCTGTTTCTCATCCCAGCCACAAAGTGTGCCCAGCATGAGTGTTGGCACTGCTTCACACTTCCCTTGGCATGCTCTTTACAGCCTCACTCCAAATGGGGCTCTGCGCTTCTTCCCTCGCTCAACTCCACGCTTACACTAAAGCGCTCTTCCAGCGTTGCTTTCGGCAGCAAAACAGAATCAAGCCTGTTTCTCATCCCAGCCACAAAGTGTGCCCAGCATGAGTCTTGGCACTACTTCACACTTCCCTTGGCATGCTCTTTACAGCCTCACTCCAAATGGGGCTCTGCGCTTCTTCCCTCGCTCAACTCCACGCTTACACTAAAGCACGCTTCCAGCGTTCCTTTCGGCAGCAAAACAGAATCAAGGCTGTTTCTCATCCCAGCCACAAAGTGTGCCCAGCATGAGTGTTGGCACTGCTTCACACTTCCCTTGGCATGCTCTTTACAGCCTCACTCCAAATGGGGCTCTGCGCTTCTTCCCTCGCTCAACTCCACGCTTACACTAAAGAGCTCTTCCAGCGTTGCTTTCGGCAGCAAAACAGAATCAAGCCTGTTTCTCATCCCAGCCACAAAGTGTGCCCAGCATGAGTCTTGGCACTGCTTCACACTTCCCTTGGCATGCTCTTTACAGCCTCACTCCAAATGGGGCTCTGCGCTTCTTCCCTCGCTCAACTCCACGCTTACACTAAAGCGCGCTTCCAGCGTTCCTTTCGGCAGCAAAACAGAATCATCAAGCCTGTTTCTCATCCCAGCCACAAAGTGTGCCCAGCATGAGTGTTGGCACTGCTTCACACTTCCCTTGGCATGCTCTTTACAGCCTCACTCCAAATGGGGCTCTGCGCTTCTTCCCTCACTCAACTCCACGCTTACACTAAAGCGCGCTTCCAGCGTTCCTTTCGGCAGCAAAACAGAATCAAGCCTGTTTCTCATCCCAGCCACAAAGTGTGCCCAGCATGAGTCTTGGCACTGCTTCACACTTCCCTTGGCATGCTCTTTACAGCCTCACTCCAAATGGGGCTCTGCGCTTCTTCAATCGCTCAACTCCACGCTTACACTAAAGCGCGCTTCCAGCGTTCCTTTCGGCAGCAAAACAGAATCAAGCCTGTTTCTCATCCCAGCCACAAAGTGTGCCCAGCATGAGTCTTGGCACTGCTTCACACTTCCCTTGGCATGCTCTTTACAGCCTCACTCCAAATGGGGTTCTGCGCTTCTTCCCTCGCACAACTCCACGCTTACACTAAAGCACGCTTCCAGCGTTCCTTTCAGCAGCAAAACAGAATCAAGCCTGTTTCTCATCCCAGCCACAAAGTGTGCCCAGCATGAGTCTTGGCACTGCTTCACACTTCCCTTGGCATGCTCTTTACAGCCTCACTCCAAATGGGGCTCTGCGCTTCTTCCCTCGCTCAACTCCACGCTTACACTAAAGCGCGCTTCCAGCGTTCCTTTCGGCAGCAAAACAGAATCATCAAGCCTGTTTCTCATCCCAGCCACAAAGTGTGCCCAGCATGAGTGTTGGCACTGCTTCACACTTCCCTTGGCATGCTCTTTACAGCCTCACTCCAAATGGGGTTCTGCGCTGCTTCCCTCGCACAACTCCACGCTTACACTAAAGCACGCTTCCAGCGTTCCTTTCGGCAGCAAAACAGAATCAAGCCTGTTTCTCATCCCAGCCACAAAGTGTGCCCAGCATGGGTCTTGGCACTGCTTCACACTTCCCTTGGCATGCTCTTTACAGCCTCACTCCAAATGGGGCTCTGCGCTTCTTCCCTCGCTCAACTCCACGCTTACACTAAAGCGCGCTTCCAGCGTTCCTTTCGGCAGCAAAACAGAATCATCAAGCCTGTTTCTCATCCCAGCCACAAAGTGTGCCCAGCATGAGTGTTGGCACTGCTTCACACTTCCCTTGGCATGCTCTTTACAGCCTCACTCCAAATGGGGCTCTGCGCTTCTTCCCTCGCTCAACTCCACGCTTACACTAAAGCGCTCTTCCAGCGTTGCTTTCGGCAGCAAAACAGAATCAAGCCTGTTTCTCATCCCAGCCACAAAGTGTGCCCAGCATGAGTCTTGGCACTGCTTCACACTTCCCTTGGCATGCTCTTTACAGCCTCACTCCAAATGGGGCTCTGCGCTTCTTCCCTCGCTCAACTCCACGCTTACACTAAAGCGCGCTTCCAGCGTTCCTTTCGGCAGCAAAACAGAATCAAGCCTGTTTCTCATCCCAGCCACAAAGTGTGCCCAGCATGAGTGTTGGCACTGCTTCACACTTCCCTTGGCATGCTCTTTACAGCCTCACTCCAAATGGGGCTCTGCGCTTCTTCCCTCGCTCAACTCCACGCTTACACTAAAGCGCGCTTCCAGCGTTCCTTTCGGCAGCAAAACAGAATCAAGCCTGTTTCTCATCCCAGCCACAAAGTGTGCCCAGCATGAGTGTTGGCACTGCTTCACACTTCCCTTGGCATGCTCTTTACAGCCTCACTCCAAATGGGGCTCTGCGCTTCTTCCCTCGCTCAACTCCACGCTTACACTAAAGCGCTCTTCCAGCGTTGCTTTCGGCAGCAAAACAGAATCAAGCCTGTTTCTCATCCCAGCCACAAAGTGTGCCCAGCATGAGTGTTGGCACTGCTTCACACTTCCCTTGGCATGCTCTTTACAGCCTCACTCCAAATGGGGCTCTGCGCTTCTTCCCTCGCTCAACTCCACGCTTACACTAAAGCGCGCTTCCAGCGTTCCTTTCGGCAGCAAAACAGAATCATCAAGCCTGTTTCTCATCCCAGCCACAAAGTGTGCCCAGCATGAGTCTTGGCACTGCTTCACACTTCCCTTGGCATGCTCTTTACAGCCTCACTCCAAATGGGGTTCTGCGCTGCTTCCCTCGCACAACTCCACGCTTACACTAAAGCGCGCTTCCAGCGTTCCTTTCGGCAGCAAAACAGAATCAAGCCTGTTTCTCATCCCAGCCACAAAGTGTGCCCAGCATGAGTGTTGGCACTGCTTCACACTTCCCTTGGCATGCTCTTTACAGCCTCACTCCAAATGGGGCTCTGCGCTTCTTCAATCGCTCAACTCCACGCTTACACTAAAGCGCGCTTCCAGTGTTCCTTTCGGCAGCAAAACAGAATCAAGCCTGTTTCTCATCCCAGCCACAAAGTGTGCCCAGCATGAGTCTTGGCACTGCTTCACACTTCCCTTGGCATGCTCTTTACAGCCTCACTCCAAATGGGGTTCTGCGCTTCTTCCCTCGCACAACTCCACGCTTACACTAAAGCACGCTTCCAGCGTTCCTTTCAGCAGCAAAACAGAATCAAGCCTGTTTCTCATCCCAGCCACAAAGTGTGCCCAGCATGAGTCTTGGCACTGCTTCACACTTCCCTTGGCATGCTCTTTACAGCCTCACTCCAAATGGGGCTCTGCGCTTCTTCCCTCGCTCAACTCCACGCTTACACTAAAGCGCGCTTCCAGCGTTCCTTTCGGCAGCAAAACAGAATCATCAAGCCTGTTTCTCATCCCAGCCACAAAGTGTGCCCAGCATGAGTGTTGGCACTGCTTCACACTTCCCTTGGCATGCTCTTTACAGCCTCACTCCAAATGGGGTTCTGCGCTGCTTCCCTCGCACAACTCCACGCTTACACTAAAGCACGCTTCCATCGTTCCTTTCGGCAGCAAAACAGAATCAAGCCTGTTTCTCATCCCAGCCACAAAGTGTGCCCAGCATGGGTCTTGGCACTGCTTCACACTTCCCTTGGCATGCTCTTTACAGCCTCACTCCAAATGGGGCTCTGCGCTTCTTCCCTCGCTCAACTCCACGCTTACACTAAAGCGCGCTTCCAGCGTTCCTTTCGGCAGCAAAACAGAATCATCAAGCCTGTTTCTCATCCCAGCCACAAAGTGTGCCCAGCATGAGTGTTGGCACTGCTTCACACTTCCCTTGGCATGCTCTTTACAGCCTCACTCCAAATGGGGCTCTGCGCTTCTTCCCTCGCTCAACTCCACGCTTACACTAAAGCGCGCTTCCAGCGTTCCTTTCGGCAGCAAAACAGAATCAAGCCTGTTTCTCATCCCAGCCACAAAGTGTGCCCAGCATGAGTCTTGGCACTGCTTCACACTTCCCTTGGCATGCTCTTTACAGCCTCACTCCAAATGGGGCTCTGCGCTTCTTCCCTCGCTCAACTCCACGCTTACACTAAAGCGCTCTTCCAGCGTTGCTTTCGGCAGCAAAACAGAATCAAGCCTGTTTCTCATCCCAGCCACAAAGTGTGCCCAGCATGAGTCTTGGCACTGCTTCACACTTCCCTTGGCATGCTCTTTACAGCCTCACTCCAAATGGGGCTCTGCGCTTCTTCCCTCGCTCAACTCCACGCTTACACTAAAGCGCGCTTCCAGCGTTCCTTTCGGCAGCAAAACAGAATCAAGCCTGTTTCTCATCCCAGCCACAAAGTGTGCCCAGCATGAGTGTTGGCACTGCTTCACACTTCCCTTGGCATGCTCTTTACAGCCTCACTCCAAATGGGGCTCTGCGCTTCTTCCCTCGCTCAACTCCACGCTTACACTAAAGCGCGCTTCCAGCGTTCCTTTCGGCAGCAAAACAGAATCAAGGCTGTTTCTCATCCCAGCCACAAAGTGTGCCCAGCATGAGTCTTGGCACTGCTTCACACTTCCCTTGGCATGCTCTTTACAGCCTCACTCCAAATGGGGCTCTGCGCTTCTTCCCTCGCTCAACTCCACGCTTACACTAAAGCGCGCTTCCAGCGTTCCTTTCGGCAGCAAAACAGAATGAAGCCTGTTTCTCATCCCAGCCACAAAGTGTGCCCAGCATGAGTCTTGGCACTGCTTCACACTTCCCTTGGCATGCTCTTTACAGCCTCACTCCAAATGGGGCTCTGCGCTTCTTCCCTCGCTCAACTCCACGCTTACACTAAAGCGCGCTTCCAGCGTTCCTTTCGGCAGCAAAACAGAATCAAGGCTGTTTCTCATCCCAGCCACAAAGTGTGCCCAGCATGAGTCTTGGCACTGCTTCACACTTCCCTTGGCATGCTCTTTACAGCCTCACTCCAAATGGGGCTCTGCGCTTCTTCCCTCGCTCAACTCCACGCTTACACTAAAGCGCGCTTCCAGCGTTCCTTTCGGCAGCAAAACAGAATGAAGCCTGTTTCTCATCCCAGCCACAAAGTGTGCCCAGCATGAGTGTTGGCACTGCTTCACACTTCCCTTGGCATGCTCTTTACAGCCTCACTCCAAATGGGGCTCTGCGCTTCTTCCCTCGCTCAACTCCACGCTTACACTAAAGCGCGCTTCCAGCGTTCCTTTCGGCAGCAAAACAGAATCATCAAGCCTGTTTCTCATCCCAGCCACAAAGTGTGCCCAGCATGAGTGTTGGCACTGCTTCACACTTCCCTTGGCATGCTCTTTACAGCCTCACTCCAAATGGGGTTCTGCGCTGCTTCCCTCGCACAACTCCACGCTTACACTAAAGCGCGCTTCCATCGTTCCTTTCGGCAGCAAAACAGAATCAAGCCTGTTTCTCATCCCAGCCACAAAGTGTGCCCAGCATGGGTCTTGGCACTGCTTCACACTTCCCTTGGCATGCTCTTTACAGCCTCACTCCAAATGGGGCTCTGCGCTTCTTCCCTCGCTCAACTCCACGCTTACACTAAAGCGCGCTTCCAGCGTTCCTTTCGGCAGCAAAACAGAATCATCAAGCCTGTTTCTCATCCCAGCCACAAAGTGTGCCCAGCATGAGTGCTGGCACTGCTTCACACTTCCCTTGGCATGCTCTTTACAGCCTCACTCCAAATGGGGCTCTGCGCTTCTTCCCTCGCTCAACTCCACGCTTACACTAAAGCGCGCTTCCAGGGTTCCTTTCGGCAGCAAAACAGAATCAAGGCTGTTTCTCATCCCAGCCACAAAGTGTGCCTAGCATGAGTGTTGGCACTGCTTCACACTTCCCTTGGCATGCTCTTTACAGCCTCACTCCAAATGGGGCTCTGCGCTTCTTCCCTCGCTCAACTCCAAGCTTACACTAAAGCGCTCTTCCAGCGTTGCTTTCGGCAGCAAAACAGAATCAAGCCTGTTTCTCATCCCAGCCACAAAGTGTGCCCAGCATGAGTCTTGGCACTGCTTCACACTTCCCTTGGCATGCTCTTTACAGCCTCACTCCAAATGGGGCTCTGCGCTTCTTCCCTCGCTCAACTCCACGCTTACACTAAAGCGCGCTTCCAGCGTTCCTTTCGGCAGCAAAACAGAATCAAGCCTGTTTCTCATCCCAGCCACAAAGTGTGCCCAGCATGAGTCTTGGCACTGCTTCACACTTCCCTTGGCATGCTCTTTACAGCCTCACTCCAAATGGGGCTCTGCGCTTCTTCCCTCGCTCAATTCCACGCTTACACTAAAGCGCGCTTCCAGCGTTCCTTTCGGCAGCAAAACAGAATCAAGCCTGTTTCTCATCCCAGCCACAAAGTGTGCCCAGCATGGGTGTTGGCACTGCTTCACACTTCCCTTGGCATGCTCTTTACAGCCTCACTCCAAATGGGGCTCTGCGCTTCTTCCCTCACTCAACTCCACGCTTACACTAAAGCGTGCTTCCAGCTCTCCTTTCGGCAGCAAAACAGAATCAAGCCTGTTTCTCATCCCAGCCACAAAGTGTGCCCAGCATGAGTGTTGGCACTGCTTCACACTTCCCTTGGCATGCTCTTTACAGCCTCACTCCAAATGGGGCTCTGCGCTTCTTCCCTCGCTCAACTCCACGCTTACACTAAAGCGCTCTTCCAGCGTTCCTTTCGGCAGCAAAACAGAATCAAGCCTGTTTCTCATCCCAGCCACAAAGTGTGCCCAGCATGAGTGTTGGCACTGCTTCACACTTCCCTTGGCATGCTCTTTACAGCCTCACTCCAAATGGGGCTCTGCGCTTCTTCCCTCGCTCAACTCCACGCTTACACTAAAGCGCGCTTCCAGCGTTCCTTTCGGCAGCAAAACAGAATCAAGCCTGTTTCTCATCCCAGCCACAAAGTGTGCCCAGCATGAGTCTTGGCACTGCTTCACACTTCCCTTGGCATGCTCTTTACAGCCTCACTCCAAATGATGCTCTGCGCTTCTTCCCTCGCTCAACTCCACGCTTACACTAAAGCGCGCTTCCAGCATTCCTTTCGGCAGCAAAACAGAATCATCAAGCCTGTTTCTCATCCCAGCCACAAAGTGTGCCCAGCATGAGTGTTGGCACTGCTTCACACTTCCCTTGGCATGCTCTTTACAGCCTCACTCCAAATGGGGCTCTGCGCTTCTTCCCTCGCTCAACTCCACGCTTACACTAAAGCGCGCTTCCAGCGTTCCTTTCGGCAGCAAAACAGAATCATCAAGCCTGTTTCTCATCCCAGCCACAAAGTGTGCCCAGCATGAGTCTTGGCACTGCTTCACACTTCCCTTGGCATGCTCTTTACAGCCTCACTCCAAATGGGGCTCTGCGCTTCTTCCCTCGCTCAACTCCACGCTTACACTAAAGCGCGCTTCCAGCGTTCCTTTCGGCAGCAAAACAGAATCATCAAGCCTGTTTCTCATCCCAGCCACAAAGTGTGCCCAGCATGAGTGTTGGCACTGCTTCACACTTCCCTTGGCATGCTCTTTACAGCCTCACTCCAAATGGGGTTCTGCGCTGCTTCCCTCGCACAACTCCAACGCTTACACTAAAGCGCGCTTCCATCGTTCCTTTCGGCAGCAAAACAGAATCAAGCCTGTTTCTCATCCCAGCCACAAAGTGTGCCCAGCATGGGTCTTGGCACTGCTTCACACTTCCCTTGGCATGCTCTTTACAGCCTCACTCCAAATGGGGCTCTGCGCTTCTTCCCTCGCTCAACTCCACGCTTACACTAAAGCGCGCTTCCAGCGTTCCTTTCGGCAGCAAAACAGAATCATCAAGCCTGTTTCTCATCCCAGCCACAAAGTGTGCCCAGCATGAGTGCTGGCACTGCTTCACACTTCCCTTGGCATGCTCTTTACAGCCTCACTCCAAATGGGGCTCTGCGCTTCTTCCCTCGCTCAACTCCACGCTTACACTAAAGCGCGCTTCCAGGGTTCCTTTCGGCAGCAAAACAGAATCAAGGCTGTTTCTCATCCCAGCCACAAAGTGTGCCTAGCATGAGTGTTGGCACTGCTTCACACTTCCCTTGGCATGCTCTTTACAGCCTCACTCCAAATGGGGCTCTGCGCTTCTTCCCTCGCTCAACTCCAAGCTTACACTAAAGCGCTCTTCCAGCGTTGCTTTCGGCAGCAAAACAGAATCAAGCCTGTTTCTCATCCCAGCCACAAAGTGTGCCCAGCATGAGTCTTGGCACTGCTTCACACTTCCCTTGGCATGCTCTTTACAGCCTCACTCCAAATGGGGCTCTGCGCTTCTTCCCTCGCTCAACTCCACGCTTACACTAAAGCGCGCTTCCAGCGTTCCTTTCGGCAGCAAAACAGAATCAAGCCTGTTTCTCATCCCAGCCACAAAGTGTGCCCAGCATGAGTCTTGGCACTGCTTCACACTTCCCTTGGCATGCTCTTTACAGCCTCACTCCAAATGGGGCTCTGCGCTTCTTCCCTCGCTCAATTCCACGCTTACACTAAAGCGCGCTTCCAGCGTTCCTTTCGGCAGCAAAACAGAATCAAGCCTGTTTCTCATCCCAGCCACAAAGTGTGCCCAGCATGGGTGTTGGCACTGCTTCACACTTCCCTTGGCATGCTCTTTACAGCCTCACTCCAAATGGGGCTCTGCGCTTCTTCCCTCACTCAACTCCACGCTTACACTAAAGCGTGCTTCCAGCTCTCCTTTCGGCAGCAAAACAGAATCAAGCCTGTTTCTCATCCCAGCCACAAAGTGTGCCCAGCATGAGTGTTGGCACTGCTTCACACTTCCCTTGGCATGCTCTTTACAGCCTCACTCCAAATGGGGCTCTGCGCTTCTTCCCTCGCTCAACTCCACGCTTACACTAAAGCGCTCTTCCAGCGTTCCTTTCGGCAGCAAAACAGAATCAAGCCTGTTTCTCATCCCAGCCACAAAGTGTGCCCAGCATGAGTGTTGGCACTGCTTCACACTTCCCTTGGCATGCTCTTTACAGCCTCACTCCAAATGGGGCTCTGCGCTTCTTCCCTCGCTCAACTCCACGCTTACACTAAAGCGCGCTTCCAGCGTTCCTTTCGGCAGCAAAACAGAATCAAGCCTGTTTCTCATCCCAGCCACAAAGTGTGCCCAGCATGAGTGTTGGCACTGCTTCACACTTCCCTTGGCATGCTCTTTACAGCCTCACTCCAAATGGGGCTCTGCGCTTCTTCCCTCGCTCAACTCCACGCTTACACTAAAGCGCGCTTCCAGCATTCCTTTCGGCAGCAAAACAGAATCATCAAGCCTGTTTCTCATCCCAGCCACAAAGTGTGCCCAGCATGAGTGTTGGCACTGCTTCACACTTCCCTTGGCATGCTCTTTACAGCCTCACTCCAAATGGGGCTCTGCGCTTCTTCCCTCGCTCAACTCCACGCTTACACTAAAGCGCGCTTCCAGCGTTCCTTTCGGCAGCAAAACAGAATCATCAAGCCTGTTTCTCATCCCAGCCACAAAGTGTGCCCAGCATGAGTGTTGGCACTGCTTCACACTTCCCTTGGCATGCTCTTTACAGCCTCACTCCAAATGGGGCTCTGCGCTTCTTCCCTCACTCAACTCCACGCTTACACTAAAGCGCGCTTCCAGCGTTCCTTTCGGCAGCAAAACAGAATCAAGCCTGTTTCTCATCCCAGCCACAAAGTGTGCCCAGCATGAGTCTTGGCACTGCTTCACACTTCCCTTGGCATGCTCTTTACAGCCTCACTCCAAATGGGGCTCTGCGCTTCTTCAATCGCTCAACTCCACGCTTACACTAAAGCGCGCTTCCAGTGTTCCTTTCGGCAGCAAAACAGAATCAAGCCTGTTTCTCATCCCAGCCACAAAGTGTGCCCAGCATGAGTCTTGGCACTGCTTCACACTTCCCTTGGCATGCTCTTTACAGCCTCACTCCAAATGGGGTTCTGCGCTTCTTCCCTCGCACAACTCCACGCTTACACTAAAGCACGCTTCCAGCGTTCCTTTCAGCAGCAAAACAGAATCAAGCCTGTTTCTCATCCCAGCCACAAAGTGTGCCCAGCATGAGTCTTGGCACTGCTTCACACTTCCCTTGGCATGCTCTTTACAGCCTCACTCCAAATGGGGCTCTGCGCTTCTTCCCTCGCTCAACTCCACGCTTACACTAAAGCGCGCTTCCAGCGTTCCTTTCGGCAGCAAAACAGAATCATCAAGCCTGTTTCTCATCCCAGCCACAAAGTGTGCCCAGCATGAGTGTTGGCACTGCTTCACACTTCCCTTGGCATGCTCTTTACAGCCTCACTCCAAATGGGGTTCTGCGCTGCTTCCCTCGCACAACTCCACGCTTACACTAAAGCACGCTTCCATCGTTCCTTTCGGCAGCAAAACAGAATCAAGCCTGTTTCTCATCCCAGCCACAAAGTGTGCCCAGCATGGGTCTTGGCACTGCTTCACACTTCCCTTGGCATGCTCTTTACAGCCTCACTCCAAATGGGGCTCTGCGCTTCTTCCCTCGCTCAACTCCACGCTTACACTAAAGCGCGCTTCCAGCGTTCCTTTCGGCAGCAAAACAGAATCAAGCCTGTTTCTCATCCCAGCCACAAAGTGTGCCCAGCATGAGTCTTGGCACTGCTTCACACTTCCCTTGGCATGCTCTTTACAGCCTCACTCCAAATGGGGCTCTGCGCTTCTTCCCTCGCTCAACTCCACGCTTACACTAAAGCGCGCTTCCAGCGTTCCTTTCGGCAGCAAAACAGAATGAAGCCTGTTTCTCATCCCAGCCACAAAGTGTGCCCAGCATGAGTGTTGGCACTGCTTCACACTTCCCTTGGCATGCTCTTTACAGCCTCACTCCAAATGGGGCTCTGCGCTTCTTCCCTCGCTCAACTCCACGCTTACACTAAAGCGCGCTTCCAGCGTTCCTTTCGGCAGCAAAACAGAATCATCAAGCCTGTTTCTCATCCCAGCCACAAAGTGTGCCCAGCATGAGTGTTGGCACTGCTTCACACTTCCCTTGGCATGCTCTTTACAGCCTCACTCCAAATGGGGTTCTGCGCTGCTTCCCTCGCACAACTCCACGCTTACACTAAAGCGCGCTTCCATCGTTCCTTTCGGCAGCAAAACAGAATCAAGCCTGTTTCTCATCCCAGCCACAAAGTGTGCCCAGCATGGGTCTTGGCACTGCTTCACACTTCCCTTGGCATGCTCTTTACAGCCTCACTCCAAATGGGGCTCTGCGCTTCTTCCCTCGCTCAACTCCACGCTTACACTAAAGCGCGCTTCCAGCGTTCCTTTCGGCAGCAAAACAGAATCATCAAGCCTGTTTCTCATCCCAGCCACAAAGTGTGCCCAGCATGAGTGCTGGCACTGCTTCACACTTCCCTTGGCATGCTCTTTACAGCCTCACTCCAAATGGGGCTCTGCGCTTCTTCCCTCGCTCAACTCCACGCTTACACTAAAGCGCGCTTCCAGGGTTCCTTTCGGCAGCAAAACAGAATCAAGGCTGTTTCTCATCCCAGCCACAAAGTGTGCCTAGCATGAGTGTTGGCACTGCTTCACACTTCCCTTGGCATGCTCTTTACAGCCTCACTCCAAATGGGGCTCTGCGCTTCTTCCCTCGCTCAACTCCAAGCTTACACTAAAGCGCTCTTCCAGCGTTGCTTTCGGCAGCAAAACAGAATCAAGCCTGTTTCTCATCCCAGCCACAAAGTGTGCCCAGCATGAGTCTTGGCACTGCTTCACACTTCCCTTGGCATGCTCTTTACAGCCTCACTCCAAATGGGGCTCTGCGCTTCTTCCCTCGCTCAACTCCACGCTTACACTAAAGCGCGCTTCCAGCGTTCCTTTCGGCAGCAAAACAGAATCAAGCCTGTTTCTCATCCCAGCCACAAAGTGTGCCCAGCATGAGTCTTGGCACTGCTTCACACTTCCCTTGGCATGCTCTTTACAGCCTCACTCCAAATGGGGCTCTGCGCTTCTTCCCTCGCTCAATTCCACGCTTACACTAAAGCGCGCTTCCAGCGTTCCTTTCGGCAGCAAAACAGAATCAAGCCTGTTTCTCATCCCAGCCACAAAGTGTGCCCAGCATGGGTGTTGGCACTGCTTCACACTTCCCTTGGCATGCTCTTTACAGCCTCACTCCAAATGGGGCTCTGCGCTTCTTCCCTCACTCAACTCCACGCTTACACTAAAGCGTGCTTCCAGCTCTCCTTTCGGCAGCAAAACAGAATCAAGCCTGTTTCTCATCCCAGCCACAAAGTGTGCCCAGCATGAGTGTTGGCACTGCTTCACACTTCCCTTGGCATGCTCTTTACAGCCTCACTCCAAATGGGGCTCTGCGCTTCTTCCCTCGCTCAACTCCACGCTTACACTAAAGCGCTCTTCCAGCGTTCCTTTCGGCAGCAAAACAGAATCAAGCCTGTTTCTCATCCCAGCCACAAAGTGTGCCCAGCATGAGTGTTGGCACTGCTTCACACTTCCCTTGGCATGCTCTTTACAGCCTCACTCCAAATGGGGCTCTGCGCTTCTTCCCTCGCTCAACTCCACGCTTACACTAAAGCGCGCTTCCAGCGTTCCTTTCGGCAGCAAAACAGAATCAAGCCTGTTTCTCATCCCAGCCACAAAGTGTGCCCAGCATGAGTCTTGGCACTGCTTCACACTTCCCTTGGCATGCTCTTTACAGCCTCACTCCAAATGGGGCTCTGCGCTTCTTCCCTCGCTCAACTCCACGCTTACACTAAAGCGCGCTTCCAGCATTCCTTTCGGCAGCAAAACAGAATCATCAAGCCTGTTTCTCATCCCAGCCACAAAGTGTGCCCAGCATGAGTGTTGGCACTGCTTCACACTTCCCTTGGCATGCTCTTTACAGCCTCACTCCAAATGGGGCTCTGCGCTTCTTCCCTCGCTCAACTCCACGCTTACACTAAAGCGCGCTTCCAGCGTTCCTTTCGGCAGCAAAACAGAATCATCAAGCCTGTTTCTCATCCCAGCCACAAAGTGTGCCCAGCATGAGTCTTGGCACTGCTTCACACTTCCCTTGGCATGCTCTTTACAGCCTCACTCCAAATGGGGCTCTGCGCTTCTTCCCTCGCTCAACTCCACGCTTACACTAAAGCGCGCTTCCAGCGTTCCTTTCGGCAGCAAAACAGAATCATCAAGCCTGTTTCTCATCCCAGCCACAAAGTGTGCCCAGCATGAGTGTTGGCACTGCTTCACACTTCCCTTGGCATGCTCTTTACAGCCTCACTCCAAATGGGGTTCTGCGCTGCTTCCCTCGCACAACTCCAACGCTTACACTAAAGCGCGCTTCCATCGTTCCTTTCGGCAGCAAAACAGAATCAAGCCTGTTTCTCATCCCAGCCACAAAGTGTGCCCGGCATGGGTCTTGGCACTGCTTCACACTTCCCTTGGCATGCTCTTTACAGCCTCACTCCAAATGGGGCTCTGCGCTTCTTCCCTCGCTCAACTCCACGCTTACACTAAAGCGCGCTTCCAGCGTTCCTTTCGGCAGCAAAACAGAATCATCAAGCCTGTTTCTCATCCCAGCCACAAAGTGTGCCCAGCATGAGTGCTGGCACTGCTTCACACTTCCCTTGGCATGCTCTTTACAGCCTCACTCCAAATGGGGCTCTGCGCTTCTTCCCTCGCTCAACTCCACGCTTACACTAAAGCGCGCTTCCAGGGTTCCTTTCGGCAGCAAAACAGAATCAAGGCTGTTTCTCATCCCAGCCACAAAGTGTGCCTAGCATGAGTGTTGGCACTGCTTCACACTTCCCTTGGCATGCTCTTTACAGCCTCACTCCAAATGGGGCTCTGCGCTTCTTCCCTCGCTCAACTCCAAGCTTACACTAAAGCGCTCTTCCAGCGTTGCTTTCGGCAGCAAAACAGAATCAAGCCTGTTTCTCATCCCAGCCACAAAGTGTGCCCAGCATGAGTCTTGGCACTGCTTCACACTTCCCTTGGCATGCTCTTTACAGCCTCACTCCAAATGGGGCTCTGCGCTTCTTCCCTCGCTCAACTCCACGCTTACACTAAAGCGCGCTTCCAGCGTTCCTTTCGGCAGCAAAACAGAATCAAGCCTGTTTCTCATCCCAGCCACAAAGTGTGCCCAGCATGAGTCTTGGCACTGCTTCACACTTCCCTTGGCATGCTCTTTACAGCCTCACTCCAAATGGGGCTCTGCGCTTCTTCCCTCGCTCAATTCCACGCTTACACTAAAGCGCGCTTCCAGCGTTCCTTTCGGCAGCAAAACAGAATCAAGCCTGTTTCTCATCCCAGCCACAAAGTGTGCCCAGCATGGGTGTTGGCACTGCTTCACACTTCCCTTGGCATGCTCTTTACAGCCTCACTCCAAATGGGGCTCTGCGCTTCTTCCCTCACTCAACTCCACGCTTACACTAAAGCGCTCTTCCAGCGTTCCTTTCGGCAGCAAAACAGAATCAAGCCTGTTTCTCATCCCAGCCACAAAGTGTGCCCAGCATGAGTGTTGGCACTGCTTCACACTTCCCTTGGCATGCTCTTTACAGCCTCACTCCAAATGGGGCTCTGCGCTTCTTCCCTCGCTCAACTCCACGCTTACACTAAAGCGCGCTTCCAGCGTTCCTTTCGGCAGCAAAACAGAATCAAGCCTGTTTCTCATCCCAGCCACAAAGTGTGCCCAGCATGAGTCTTGGCACTGCTTCACACTTCCCTTGGCATGCTCTTTACAGCCTCACTCCAAATGGGGCTCTGCGCTTCTTCCCTCGCTCAACTCCACGCTTACACTAAAGCGCGCTTCCAGCATTCCTTTCGGCAGCAAAACAGAATCATCAAGCCTGTTTCTCATCCCAGCCACAAAGTGTGCCCAGCATGAGTGTTGGCACTGCTTCACACTTCCCTTGGCATGCTCTTTACAGCCTCACTCCAAATGGGGCTCTGCGCTTCTTCCCTCGCTCAACTCCACGCTTACACTAAAGCGCGCTTCCAGCGTTCCTTTCGGCAGCAAAACAGAATCATCAAGCCTGTTTCTCATCCCAGCCACAAAGTGTGCCCAGCATGAGTGTTGGCACTGCTTCACACTTCCCTTGGCATGCTCTTTACAGCCTCACTCCAAATGGGGCTCTGCGCTTCTTCCCTCACTCAACTCCACGCTTACACTAAAGCGCGCTTCCAGCGTTCCTTTCGGCAGCAAAACAGAATCAAGCCTGTTTCTCATCCCAGCCACAAAGTGTGCCCAGCATGAGTCTTGGCACTGCTTCACACTTCCCTTGGCATGCTCTTTACAGCCTCACTCCAAATGGGGCTCTGCGCTTCTTCAATCGCTCAACTCCACGCTTACACTAAAGCGCGCTTCCAGTGTTCCTTTCGGCAGCAAAACAGAATCAAGCCTGTTTCTCATCCCAGCCACAAAGTGTGCCCAGCATGAGTCTTGGCACTGCTTCACACTTCCCTTGGCATGCTCTTTACAGCCTCACTCCAAATGGGGTTCTGCGCTTCTTCCCTCGCACAACTCCACGCTTACACTAAAGCACGCTTCCAGCGTTCCTTTCAGCAGCAAAACAGAATCAAGCCTGTTTCTCATCCCAGCCACAAAGTGTGCCCAGCATGAGTCTTGGCACTGCTTCACACTTCCCTTGGCATGCTCTTTACAGCCTCACTCCAAATGGGGCTCTGCGCTTCTTCCCTCGCTCAACTCCACGCTTACACTAAAGCGCGCTTCCAGCGTTCCTTTCGGCAGCAAAACAGAATCAAGGCTGTTTCTCATCCCAGCCACAAAGTGTGCCCAGCATGAGTGTTGGCACTGCTTCACACTTCCCTTGGCATGCTCTTTACAGCCTCACTCCAAATGGGGCTCTGCGCTTCTTCCCTCGCTCAACTCCACGCTTACACTAAAGCGCTCTTCCAGCGTTCCTTTCGGCAGCAAAACAGAATCAAGGCTGTTTCTCATCCCAGCCACAAAGTGTGCCCAGCATGAGTCTTGGCACTGCTTCACACTTCCCTTGGCATGCTCTTTACAGCCTCACTCCAAATGGGGCTCTGCGCTTCTTCCCTCGCTCAACTCCACGCTTACACTAAAGCGCTCTTCCAGCGTTGCTTTCGGCAGCAAAACAGAATCAAGCCTGTTTCTCATCCCAGCCACAAAGTGTGCCCAGCATGAGTCTTGGCACTGCTTCACACTTCCCTTGGCATGCTCTTTACAGCCTCACTCCAAATGGGGCTCTGCGCTTCTTCCCTCCCTCAACTCCACGCTTACACTAAAGCACGCTTCCAGCGTTCCTTTCGGCAGCAAAACAGAATCAAGCCTGTTTCTCATCCCAGCCACAAAGTGTGCCCAGCATGAGTGTTGGCACTGCTTCACACTTCCCTTGGCATGCTCTTTACAGCCTCACTCCAAATGGGGCTCTGCACTTCTTCCCTCGCTCAACTCCACGCTTACACTAAAGCGCTCTTCCAGCGTTCCTTTCGGCAGCAAAACAGAATCAAGCCTGTTTCTCATCCCAGCCACAAAGTGTGCCCAGCATGAGTCTTGGCACTGCTTCACACTTCCCTTGGCATGCTCTTTACAGCCTCACTCCAAATGGGGCTCTGCGCTTCTTCCCTCGCTCAACTCCACGCTTACACTAAAGCGCGCTTCCAGCGTTCCTTTCGGCAGCAAAACAGAATCAAGCCTGTTTCTCATCCCAGCCACAAAGTGTGCCCAGCATGAGTCTTGGCACTGCTTCACACTTCCCTTGGCATGCTCTTTACAGCCTCACTCCAAATGGGGCTCTGCACTTCTTCCCTCGCTCAACTCCACGCTTACACTAAAGCGCGCTTCCAGCATTCCTTTCGGCAGCAAAACAGAATCATCAAGCCTGTTTCTCATCCCAGCCACAAAGTGTGCCCAGCATGAGTGTTGGCACTGTTTCACACTTCCCTTGGCATGCTCTTTACAGCCTCACTCCAAATGGGGCTCTGCGCTTCTTCCCTCGCTCAACTCCACGCTTACACTAAAGCGCGCTTCCAGCGTTCCTTTCGGCAGCAAAACAGAATCAAGCCTGTTTCTCATCCCAGCCACAAAGTGTGCCCAGCATGAGTGTTGGCACTGCTTCACACTTCCCTTGGCATGCTCTTTACAGCCTCACTCCAAATGGGGCTCTGCGCTTCTTCCCTCGCTCAACTCCACGCTTACACTAAAGCGCTCTTCCAGCGTTCCTTTCGGCAGCAAAACAGAATCAAGCCTGTTTCTCATCCCAGCCACAAAGTGTGCCCAGCATGAGTCTTGGCACTGCTTCACACTTCCCTTGGCATGCTCTTTACAGCCTCACTCCAAATGGGGCTCTGCGCTTCTTCCCTCGCACAACTCCACGCTTACACTAAAGCACGCTTCCAGCGTTCCTTTCAGCAGCAAAACAGAATCAAGCCTGTTTCTCATCCCAGCCACAAAGTGTGCCCAGCATGAGTGTTGGCACTGCTTCACACTTCCCTTGGCATGCTCTTTACAGCCTCACTCCAAATGGGGCTCTGCGCTTCTTCCCTCGCTCAACTCCACGCTTACACTAAAGCACGCTTCCAGCGTTCCTTTCGGCAGCAAAACAGAATCAAGGCTGTTTCTCATCCCAGCCACAAAGTGTGCCCAGCATGAGTCTTGGCACTGCTTCACACTTCCCTTGGCATGCTCTTTACAGCCTCACTCCAAATGGGGCTCTGCGCTTCTTCCCTCGCTCAACTCCACGCTTACACTAAAGCTCGCTTCCAGCGTTCCTTTCGGCAGCAAAACAGAATCAAGTCTGTTTCTCATCCCAGCCACAAAGTGTGCCCAGCATGAGTCTTGGCACTGCTTCACACTTCCCTTGGCATGCTCTTTACAGCCTCACTCCAAATGGGGCTCTGCGCTTCTTCCCTCGCTCAACTCCACGCTTACACTAAAGCGCACTTCCAGCGTTCCTTTCGGCAGCAAAACAGAATCAAGCCTGTTTATCATCCCAGCCACAAAGTGTGCCCAGCATGAGTCTTGGCACTGCTTCACACTTCCCTTGGCATGCTCTTTACAGCCTCACTCCAAATGGGGCTCTGCGCTTCTTCCCTCGCTCAACTCCACGCTTACACTAAAGCGCGCTTCCAGCTCTCTTTTCGGCAGCAAAACAGAATGAAGCCTGTTTCTCATCCCAGCCACAAAGTGTGCCCACCATGAGTGTTGGCACTGCTTCACACTTCCCTTGGCATGCTCTTTACAGCCTCACTCCAAATGGGGCTCTGCGCTTCTTCCCTCGCTCAACTCCACGCTTACACTAAAGCGCGCTTCCAGCGTTCCTTTCGGCAGCAAAACAGAATCAAGCCTGTTTCTCATCCCAGCCACAAAGTGTGCCCAGCATGAGTCTTGGCACTGCTTCACACTTCCCTTGGCATGCTCTTTACAGCCTCACTCCAAATGGGGCTCTGCGCTTCTTCCCTCGCTCAACTCCACGCTTACACTAAAGCGCGCTTCCAGCGTTCCTTTCGGCAGCAAAACAGAATCAAGCCTGTTTCTCATCCCAGCCACAAAGTGTGCCCAGCATGAGTCTTGGCACTGCTTCACACTTCCCTTGGCATGCTCTTTACAGCCTCACTCCAAATGGGGCTCTGCGCTTCTTCCCTCGCTCAACTCCACGCTTACACTAAAGCACGCTTCCAGCATTCCTTTCGGCAACAAAACAGAATCATCAAGCCTGTTTCTCATCCCAGCCACAAAGTGTGCCCAGCATGAGTCTTGGCACTGCTTCACACTTCCCTTGGCATGCTCTTTACAGCCTCACTCCAAATGGGGCTCTGCGCTTCTTCCCTCGCTCAACTCCACGCTTACACTAAAGCGCACTTCCAGCTTTCCTTTCGGCAGCAAAACAGAATCAAGCCTGTTTCTCATCCCAGCCACAAAGTGTGCCCAGCATGAGTCTTGGCACTGCTTCACACTTCCCTTGGCATGCTCTTTACAGCCTCACTCCAAATGGGGCTCTGCGCTTCTTCCCTCGCTCAACTCCACGCTTACACTAAAGCACGCTTCCAGCATTCCTTTCGGCAGCAAAACAGAATCATCAAGCCTGTTTCTCATCCCAGCCACAAAGTGTGCCCAGCATGAGTGTTGGCACTGCTTCACACTTCCCTTGGCATGCTCTTTACAGCCTCACTCCAAATGGGGCTCTGCGCTTCTTCCCTCGCTCAACTCCACGCTTACACTAAAGCGAGCTTCCAGCATTCCTTTCGGCAGCAAAACAGAATCATCAAGCCTGTTTCTCATCCCAGCCACAAAGTGTGCCCAGCATGAGTGTTGGCACTGCTTCACACTTCCCTTGGCATGCTCTTTACAGCCTCACTCCAAATGGGGCTCTGCGCTTCTTCCCTCGCTCAACTCCACGCTTACACTAAAGCGCGCTTCCAGCGTTCCTTTCGGCAGCAAAACAGAATCAAGCCTGTTTCTCATCCCAGCCACAAAGTGTGCCCAGCATGAGTGTTGGCACTGCTTCACACTTCCCTTGGCATGCTCTTTACAGCCTCACTCCAAATGGGGCTCTGCGCTTCTTCCCTCGCTCAACTCCACGCTTACACTAAAGCGCGCTTCCAGTGTTCCTTTCGGCAGCAAAACAGAATCAAGCCTGTTTCTCATCCCAGCCACAAAGTGTGCCCAGCATGAGTCTTGGCACTGCTTCACACTTCCCTTGGCATGCTCTTTACAGCCTCACTCCAAATGGGGCTCTGCGCTTCTTCCCTCGCACAACTCCACGCTTACACTAAAGCACGCTTCCAGCGTTCCTTTCAGCAGCAAAACAGAATCAAGCCTGTTTCTCATCCCAGCCACAAAGTGTGCCCAGCATGGGTCTTGGCACTGCTTCACACTTCCCTTGGCATGCTCTTTACAGCCTCACTCCAAATGGGGCTCTGCGCTTCTTCCCTCGCTCAACTCCACGCTTACACTAAAGCGCGCTTCCAGCGTTCCTTTCGGCAGCAAAACAGAATCAAGCCTGTTTCTCATCCCAGCCACAAAGTGTGCCCAGCATGAGTCTTGGCACTGCTTCACACTTCCCTTGGCATGCTCTTTACAGCCTCACTCCAAATGGGGCTCTGCGCTTCTTCCCTCGCTCAACTCCACACTTACACTAAAGGGCGCTTAAAGCTCTCTTTTCGGCAGCAAAACAGAATGAAGCCTGTTTCTCATCCCAGCCACAAAGTGTGCCCAGCATGAGTCTTGGCACTGCTTCACACTTCCCTTGGCATGCTCTTTACAGCCTCACTCCAAATGGGGCTCTGCGCTTCTTCCCTCGCTCAACTCCACGCTTACACTAAAGCGCGCTTCCAGCGTTCCTTTCGGCAGCAAAACAGAATCAAGCCTGTTTCTCATCCCAGCCACAAAGTGTGCCCAGCATGAGTCTTGGCACTGCTTCACACTTCCCTTGGCATGCTCTTTACAGCCTCACTCCAAATGGGGCTCTGCGCTTCTTCCCTCGCTCAACTCCACGCTTACACTAAAGCGCGCTTCCAGCGTTCCTTTCGGCAGCAAAACAGAATCAAGCCTGTTTCTCATCCCAGCCACAAAGTGTGCCCAGCATGAGTGTTGGCACTGCTTCACACTTCCCTTGGCATGCTCTTTACAGCCTCACTCCAAATGGGGCTCTGCGCTTCTTCCCTCGCTCAACTCCACGCTTACACTAAAGCGCGCTTCCAGCGTTCCTTTCGGCAGCAAAACAGAATCAAGCCTGTTTCTCATCCCAGCCACAAAGTGTGCCCAGCATGAGTGTTGGCACTGCTTCACACTTCCCTTGGCATGCTCTTTACAGCCTCACTCCAAATGGGGCTCTGCGCTTCTTCCCTCGCTCAACTCCACGCTTACACTAAAGCATGCTTCCAGCGTTCCTTTCGGCAGCAAAACAGAATCAAGCCTGATTCTCATCCGAGCCACAAAGTGTGCCCAGCATGAGTCTTGGCACTGCTTCACACTTCCCTTGGCATGCTCTTTACAGCCTCACTCCAAATGGGGCTCTGCGCTTCTTCCCTCGCTCAACTCCACGCTTACACTAAAGCGCGCTTCCAGCGTTCCTTTCGGCAGCAAAACAGAATCATCAAGCCTGTTTCTCATCCCAGCCACAAAGTGTGCCCAGCATGAGTCTTGGCACTGCTTCACACTTCCCTTGGCATGCTCTTTACAGCCTCACTCCAAATGGGGCTCTGCGCTTCTTCCCTCGCTCAACTCCACGCTTACACTAAAGCGCGCTTCCAGCGTTCCTTTCGGCAGCAAAACAGAATAATCAAGCCTGTTTCTCATCCCAGCCACAAAGTGTGCCCAGCATGAGTGTTGGCACTGCTTCACACTTCCCTTGGCATGCTCTTTACAGCCTCACTCCAAATGGGGTTCTGCGCTTCTTCCCTCGCACAACTCCACGCTTACACTAAAGCACGCTTCCAGCGTTCCTTTCGGCAGCAAAACAGAATCAAGCCTGTTTCTCATCCCAGCCACAAAGTGTGCCCAGCATGGGTCTTGGCACTGCTTCACACTTCCCTTGGCATGCTATTTACAGCCTCACTCCAAATGGGGCTCTGCGCTTCTTCCCTCGCTCAACTCCACGCTTACACTAAAGCGCGCTTCCAGCGTTCCTTTCGGCAGCAAAACAGAATCATCAAGCCTGTTTCTCATCCCAGCCACAAAGTGTGCCCAGCATGAGTGTTGGCACTGCTTCACACTTCCCTTGGCATGCTCTTTACAGCCTCACTCCAAATGGGGCTCTGCGCTTCTTCCCTCGCTCAACTCCACGCTTACAATAAAGCGCGCTTCCAGCGTTCCTTTCGGCAGCAAAACAGAATCAAGCCTGTTTCTCATCCCAGCCACAAAGTGTGCCCAGCATGGGTGTTGGCACTGCTTCACACTTCCCTTGGCATGCTCTTTACAGCCTCACTCCAAATGGGGCTCTGCGCTTCTTCCCTCGCTCAACTCCACGCTTACACTAAAGCGCGCTTCCAGCGTTCCTTTCGGCAGCAAAACAGAATCAAGCCTGTTTCTCATCCCAGCCACAAAGTGTGCCCAGCATGAGTGTTGGCACTGCTTCACACTTCCCTTGGCATGCTCTTTACAGCCTCACTCCAAATGGGGCTCTGCGCTTCTTCCCTCGCTCAACTCCACGCTTACACTAAAGCACGCTTCCAGCGTTGCTTTCGGCAGCAAAACAGAATCAAGCCTGTTTCTCATCCCAGCCACAAAGTGTGCCCAGCATGAGTGTTGGCACTGCTTCACACTTCCCTTGGCATGCTCTTTACAGCCTCACTCCAAATGGGGCTCTGCGCTTCTTCCCTCGCTCAACTCCACGCTTACACTAAAGCGCGCTTCCAGCGTTCCTTTCGGCAGCAAAACAGAATCAAGCCTGTTTCTCATCCCAGCCACAAAGTGTGCCCAGCATGAGTCTTGGCACTGCTTCACACTTCCCTTGGCATGCTCTTTACAGCCTCACTCCAAATGGGGCTCTGCGCTTCTTCCCTCGCTCAACTCCACGCTTACACTAAAGCGCGCTTCCAGCGTTCCTTTCGGCAGCAAAACAGAATCATCAAGGCTGTTTCTCATCCCAGCCACAAAGTGTGCCCAGCATGAGTGTTGGCACTGCTTCACACTTCCCTTGGCATGCTCTTTACAGCCTCACTCCAAATGGGGCTCTGCGCTTCTTCCCTCGCTCAACTCCACGCTTACACTAAAGCGCTCTTCCAGCGTTGCTTTCGGCAGCAAAACAGAATCAAGCCTGTTTCTCATCCCAGCCACAAAGTGTGCCCAGCATGAGTCTTGGCACTGCTTCACACTTCCCTTGGCATGCTCTTTACAGCCTCACTCCAAATGGGGCTCTGCGCTTCTTCCCTCGCTCAACTCCACGCTTACACTAAAGCACGCTTCCAGCGTTGCTTTCGGCAGCAAAACAGAATCAAGCCTGTTTCTCATCCCAGCCACAAAGTGTGCCCAGCATGATTCTTGGCACTGCTTCACACTTCCCTTGGCATGCTCTTTACAGCCTCACTCCAAATGGGGCTCTGCGCTTCTTCCCTCGCTCAACTCCATGCTTACACTAAAGCGCGCTTCCAGCGTTCCTTTCGGCAGCAAAACAGAATCAAGCCTGTTTCTCATCCCAGCCACAAAGTGTGCCCAGCATGAGTGTTGGCACTGCTTCACACTTCCCTTGGCATGCTCTTTACAGCCTCACTCCAAATGGGGCTCTGCGCTTCTTCCCTCGCTCAACTCCACGCTTACACTAAAGCGCGCTTCCAGCGTTCCTTTCGGCAGCAAAACAGAATCAAGCCTGTTTCTCATCCCAGCCACAAAGTGTGCCCAGCATGAGTCTTGGCACTGCTTCACACTTCCCTTGGCATGCTCTTTACAGCCTCACTCCAAATGGGGCTCTGCGCTTCTTCCCTCGCTCAACTCCACGCTTACACTAAAGCGCGCTTCCATCGTTCCTTTCGGCAGCAAAACAGAATCAAGCCTGTTTCTCATCCCAGCCACAAAGTGTGCCCAGCATGAGTCTTGGCACTGCTTCACACTTCCCTTGGCATGCTCTTTACAGCCTCACTCCAAATGGGGCTCTGCGCTTCTTCCCTCGCTCAACTCCACGCTTACACTAAAGCGCGCTTCCTGCTCTCTTTTCGGCAGCAAAACAGAATGAAGCCTGTTTCTCATCCCAGCCACAAAGTGTGCCCAGCATGAGTCTTGGCACTGCTTCACACTTCCCTTGGCATGCTCTTTACAGCCTCACTCCAAATGGGGCTCTGCGCTTCTTCCCTCGCTCAACTCCACGCTTACACTAAAGCGAGCTTCCAGCGTTCCTTTCGGCAGCAAAACAGAATCATCAAGCCTGTTTCTCATCCCAGCCACAAAGTGTGCCCAGCATGAGTGTTGGCACTGCTTCACACTTCCCTTGGCATGCTCTTTACAGCCTCACTCCAAATGGGGCTCTGCGCTTCTTCCCTCGCTCAACTCCACGCTTACACTAAAGCGCGCTTCCAGCGTTCCTTTCGGCAGCAAAACAGAATCAAGCCTGTTTCTCATCCCAGCCACAAAGTGTGCCCAGCATGAGTGTTGGCACTACTTCACACTTCCCTTGGCATGCTCTTTACAGCCTCACTCCAAATGGGGCTCTGCGCTTCTTCCCTCGCTCAACTCCACGCTTACACTAAAGCGCGCTTCCAGTGTTCCTTTCGGCAGCAAAACAGAATCAAGCCTGTTTCTCATCCCAGCCACAAAGTGTGCCCAGCATGAGTCTTGGCACTGCTTCACACTTCCCTTGGCATGCTCTTTACAGCCTCACTCCAAATGGGGCTCTGCGCTTCTTCCCTCGCTCAACTCCACGCTTACACTAAAGCGCGCTTCCAGCGTTCCTTTCGGCAGCAAAACAGAATCATCAAGCCTGTTTCTCATCCCAGCCACAAAGTGTGCCCAGCATGAGTGTTGGCACTGCTTCACATTTCCCTTGGCATGCTCTTTACAGCCTCACTCCAAATGGGGCTCTGCGCTTCTTCCCTCGCTCAACTCCACGCTTACACTAAAGCGCACTTCCAGCGTTCCTTTCGGCAGCAAAACAGAATCAAGCCTGTTTATCATCCCAGCCACAAAGTGTGCCCAGCATGAGTCTTGGCACTGCTTCACACTTCCCTTGGCATGCTCTTTACAGCCTCACTCCAAATGGGGCTCTGCGCTTCTTCCCTCGCTCAACTCCACGCTTACACTAAAGCGCGCTTCCAGCTCTCTTTTCGGCAGCAAAACAGAATGAAGCCTGTTTCTCATCCCAGCCACAAAGTGTGCCCACCATGAGTGTTGGCACTGCTTCACACTTCCCTTGGCATGCTCTTTACAGCCTCACTCCAAATGGGGCTCTGCGCTTCTTCCCTCGCTCAACTCCACGCTTACACTAAAGCGCGCTTCCAGCGTTCCTTTCGGCAGCAAAACAGAATCAAGCCTGTTTCTCATCCCAGCCACAAAGTGTGCCCAGCATGAGTCTTGGCACTGCTTCACACTTCCCTTGGCATGCTCTTTACAGCCTCACTCCAAACGGGGCTCTGCGCTTCTTCCTCGCTCAACTCCACGCTTACACTAAAGCGCGCTTCCAGCGTTCCTTTCGGCAGCAAAACAGAATCAAGCCTGTTTCTCATCCCAGCCACAAAGTGTGCCCAGCATGAGTCTTGGCACTGCTTCACACTTCCCTTGGCATGCTCTTTACAGCCTCACTCCAAATGGGGCTCTGCGCTTCTTCCCTCGCTCAACTCCACGCTTACACTAAAGCACGCTTCCAGCGTTCCTTTCGGCAACAAAACAGAATCATCAAGCCTGTTTCTCATCCCAGCCACAAAGTGTGCCCAGCATGAGTCTTGGCACTGCTTCACACTTCCCTTGGCATGCTCTTTACAGCCTCACTCCAAATGGGGCTCTGCGCTTCTTCCCTCGCTCAACTCCACGCTTACACTAAAGCGCGCTTCCAGCGTTCCTTTCGGCAGCAAAACAGAATCAAGCCTGTTTCTCATCCCAGCCACAAAGTGTGCCCAGCATGAGTCTTGGCACTGCTTCACACTTCCCTTGGCATGCTCTTTACAGCCTCACTCCAAATGGGGCTCTGCGCTTCTTCCCTCGCTCAACTCCAAGCTTACACTAAAGAGCTCTTCCAGCGTTCCTTTCGGCAGCAAAACAGAATCAAACCTGTTTCTCATCCCAGCCACAAAGTGTGCCCAGCATGAGTCTTGGCACTGCTTCACACTTCCCTTGGCATGCTCTTTACAGCCTCACTCCAAATGGGGCTCTGCGCTTCTTCCCTCGCTCAACTCCACGCTTACACTAAAGCACGCTTCCAGCGTTCCTTTCGGCAGCAAAACAGAATCATCAAGCCTGTTTCTCATCCCAGCCACAAAGTGTGCCCAGCATGAGTGTTGGCACTGCTTCACATTTCCCTTGGCATGCTCTTTACAGCCTCACTCCAAATGGGGCTCTGCGCTTCTTCCCTCGCTCAACTCCACGCTTACACTAAAGCGCGCTTCCAGCGTTCCTTTCGGCAGCAAAACAGAATCAAGCCTGTTTCTCATCCCAGCCACAAAGTGTGCCCAGCATGAGTCTTGGCACTGCTTCACACTTCCCTTGGCATGCTCTTTACAGCCTCACTCCAAATGGGGCTCTGCGCTTCTTCCCTCGCTCAACTCCACGCTTACACTAAAGCGCGCTTCCAGCGTTCCTTTCGGCAGCAAAACAGAATCAAGCCTGTTTCTCATCCCAGCCACAAAGTGTGCCCAGCATGAGTCTTGGCACTGCTTCACACTTCCCTTGGCATGCTCTTTACAGCCTCACTCCAAATGGGGCTCTGCGCTTCTTCCCTCGCTCAACTCCACGCTTACACTAAAGCACGCTTCCAGCATTCCTTTCGGCAGCAAAACAGAATCATCAAGCCTGTTTCTCATCCCAGCCACAAAGTGTGCCCAGCATGAGTGTTGGCACTGCTTCACACTTCCCTTGGCATGCTCTTTACAGCCTCACTCCAAATGGGGCTCTGCGCTTCTTCCCTCGCTCAACTCCACGCTTACACTAAAGCGCGCTTCCAGCGTTCCTTTCGGCAGCAAAACAGAATCATCAAGCCTGTTTCTCATCCCAGCCACAAAGTGTGCCCAGCATGAGTGTTGGCACTGCTTCACACTTCCCTTGGCATGCTCTTTACAGCCTCACTCCAAATGGGGCTCTGCGCTTCTTCCCTCGCTCAACTCCACGCTTACACTAAAGCGCGCTTCCAGCGTTCCTTTCGGCAGCAAAACAGAATCAAGCCTGTTTCTCATCCCAGCCACAAAGTGTGCCCAGCATGAGTCTTGGCACTGCTTCACACTTCCCTTGGCATGCTCTTTACAGCCTCACTCCAAATGGGGCTCTGCGCTTCTTCCCTCGCTCAACTCCACGCTTACACTAAAGCGCGCTTCCAGCTCTCTTTTCGGCAGCAAAACAGAATGAAGCCTGTTTCTCATCCCAGCCACAAAGTGTGCCCAGCATGAGTGTTGGCACTGCTTCACACTTCCCTTGGCATGCTCTTTACAGCCTCACTCCAAATGGGGCTCTGCGCTTCTTCCCTCGCTCAACTCCACGCTTACACTAAAGCGCGCTTCCAGCGTTCCTTTCGGCAGCAAAACAGAATCAAGCCTGTTTCTCATCCCAGCCACAAAGTGTGCCCAGCATGAGTGTTGGCACTGCTTCACACTTCCCTTGGCATGCTCTTTACAGCCTCACTCCAAATGGGGCTCTGCGCTTCTTCCCTCGCTCAACTCCACGCTTACACTAAAGCGCGCTTCCAGCGTTCCTTTCGGCAGCAAAACAGAATCAAGCCTGTTTCTCATCCCAGCCACAAAGTGTGCCCAGCATGAGTCTTGGCACTGCTTCACACTTCCCTTGGCATGCTCTTTACAGCCTCACTCCAAATGGGGCTCTGCGCTTCTTCCCTCGCTCAACTCCACGCTTACACTAAAGCGCGCTTCCAGCGTTCCTTTCGGCAGCAAAACAGAATCATCAAGCCTGTTTCTCATCCCAGCCACAAAGTGTGCCCAGCATGAGTCTTGGCACTGCTTCACACTTCCCTTGGCATGCTCTTTACAGCCTCACTCCAAATGGGGCTCTGCGCTTCTTCCCTCGCTCAACTCCACGCTTACACTAAAGCGCGCTTCCAGCGTTCCTTTCGGCAGCAAAACAGAATCATCAAGCCTGTTTCTCATCCCAGCCACAAAGTGTGCCCAGCATGAGTGTTGGCACTGCTTCACACTTCCCTTGGCATGCTCTTTACAGCCTCACTCCAAATGGGGTTCTGCGCTTCTTCCCTCGCACAACTCCACGCTTACACTAAAGCACGCTTCCAGCGTTCCTTTCGGCAGCAAAACAGAATCAAGCCTGTTTCTCATCCCAGCCACAAAGTGTGCCCAGCATGGGTCTTGGCACTGCTTCACACTTCCCTTGGCATGCTCTTTACAGCCTCACTCCAAATGGGGCTCTGCGCTTCTTCCCTCGCTCAACTCCACGCTTACACTAAAGCGCGCTTCCAGCGTTCCTTTCGGCAGCAAAACAGAATCATCAAGCCTGTTTCTCATCCCAGCCACAAAGTGTGCCCAGCATGAGTGTTGGCACTGCTTCACACTTCCCTTGGCATGCTCTTTACAGCCTCACTCCAAATGGGGCTCTGCGCTTCTTCCCTCGCTCAACTCCACGCTTACAATAAAGCGCGCTTCCAGCGTTCCTTTCGGCAGCAAAACAGAATCAAGCCTGTTTCTCATCCCAGCCACAAAGTGTGCCCAGCATGGGTGTTGGCACTGCTTCACACTTCCCTTGGCATGCTCTTTACAGCCTCACTCCAAATGGGGCTCTGCGCTTCTTCCCTCGCTCAACTCCACGCTTACACTAAAGCGCGCTTCCAGCGTTCCTTTCGGCAGCAAAACAGAATCAAGCCTGTTTCTCATCCCAGCCACAAAGTGTGCCCAGCATGAGTGTTGGCACTGCTTCACACTTCCCTTGGCATGCTCTTTACAGCCTCACTCCAAATGGGGCTCTGCGCTTCTTCCCTCGCTCAACTCCACGCTTACACTAAAGCACGCTTCCAGCGTTGCTTTCGGCAGCAAAACAGAATGAAGCCTGTTTCTCATCCCAGCCACAAAGTGTGCCCAGCATGAGTCTTGGCACTGCTTCACACTTCCCTTGGCATGCTCTTTACAGCCTCACTCCAAATGGGGCTCTGCGCTTCTTCCCTCGCTCAACTCCACGCTTACACTAAAGCGCGCTTCCAGCGTTCCTTTCGGCAGCAAAACAGAATCAAGCCTGTTTCTCATCCCAGCCACAAAGTGTGCCCAGCATGAGTCTTGGCACTGCTTCACACTTCCCTTGGCATGCTCTTTACAGCCTCACTCCAAATGGGGCTCTGCGCTTCTTCCCTCGCTCAACTCCACGCTTACACTAAAGCTCGCTTCCAGCGTTCCTTTCGGCAGCAAAACAGAATCAAGGCTGTTTCTCATCCCAGCCACAAAGTGTGCCCAGCATGAGTGTTGGCACTGCTTCACACTTCCCTTGGCATGCTCTTTACAGCCTCACTCCAAATGGGGCTCTGCGCTTCTTCCCTCGCTCAACTCCACGCTTACACTAAAGCACGCTTCCAGCGTTCCTTTCGGCAGCAAAACAGAATCATCAAGGCTGTTTCTCATCCCAGCCACAAAGTGTGCCCAGCATGAGTGTTGGCACTGCTTCACACTTCCCTTGGCATGCTCTTTACAGCCTCACTCCAAATGGGGCTCTGCGCTTCTTCCCTCGCTCAACTCCACGCTTACACTAAAGCGCTCTTCCAGCGTTGCTTTCGGCAGCAAAACAGAATCAAGCCTGTTTCTCATCCCAGCCACAAAGTGTGCCCAGCATGAGTCTTGGCACTGCTTCACACTTCCCTTGGCATGCTCTTTACAGCCTCACTCCAAATGGGGCTCTGCGCTTCTTCCCTCGCTCAACTCCACGCTTACACTAAAGCACGCTTCCAGCGTTGCTTTCGGCAGCAAAACAGAATCAAGCCTGTTTCTCATCCCAGCCACAAAGTGTGCCCAGCATGATTCTTGGCACTGCTTCACACTTCCCTTGGCATGCTCTTTACAGCCTCACTCCAAATGGGGCTCTGCGCTTCTTCCCTCGCTCAACTCCATGCTTACACTAAAGCGCGCTTCCAGCGTTCCTTTCGGCAGCAAAACAGAATCAAGCCTGTTTCTCATCCCAGTCACAAAGTGTGCCCAGCATGAGTCTTGGCACTGCTTCACACTTCCCTTGGCATGCTCTTTACAGCCTCACTCCAAATGGGGCTCTGCGCTTCTTCCCTCGCTCAACTCCACGCTTACACTAAAGCGCGCTTCCAGCGTTCCTTTCGGCAGCAAAACAGAATCAAGCCTGTTTCTCATCCCAGCCACAAAGTGTGCCCAGCATGAGTCTTGGCACTGCTTCACACTTCCCTTGGCATGCTCTTTACAGCCTCACTCCAAATGGGGCTCTGCGCTTCTTCCCTCGCTCAACTCCACGCTTACACTAAAGCGCGCTTCCAGCGTTCCTTTCGGCAGCAAAACAGAATCAAGCCTGTTTCTCATCCCAGCCACAAAGTGTGCCCAGCATGAGTCTTGGCACTGCTTCACACTTCCCTTGGCATGCTCTTTACAGCCTCACTCCAAATGGGGCTCTGCGCTTCTTCCCTCGCTCAACTCCACGCTTACACTAAAGCGCGCTTCCTGCTCTCTTTTCGGCAGCAAAACAGAATGAAGCCTGTTTCTCATCCCAGCCACAAAGTGTGCCCAGCATGAGTCTTGGCACTGCTTCACACTTCCCTTGGCATGCTCTTTACAGCCTCACTCCAAATGGGGCTCTGCGCTTCTTCCCTCGCTCAACTCCACGCTTACACTAAAGCGAGCTTCCAGCGTTCCTTTCGGCAGCAAAACAGAATCATCAAGCCTGTTTCTCATCCCAGCCACAAAGTGTGCCCAGCATGAGTGTTGGCACTGCTTCACACTTCCCTTGGCATGCTCTTTACAGCCTCACTCCAAATGGGGCTCTGCGCTTCTTCCCTCGCTCAACTCCACGCTTACACTAAAGCGCGCTTCCAGCGTTCCTTTCGGCAGCAAAACAGAATCAAGCCTGTTTCTCATCCCAGCCACAAAGTGTGCCCAGCATGAGTGTTGGCACTACTTCACACTTCCCTTGGCATGCTCTTTACAGCCTCACTCCAAATGGGGCTCTGCGCTTCTTCCCTCGCTCAACTCCACGCTTACACTAAAGCGCGCTTCCAGTGTTCCTTTCGGCAGCAAAACAGAATCAAGCCTGTTTCTCATCCCAGCCACAAAGTGTGCCCAGCATGAGTCTTGGCACTGCTTCACACTTCCCTTGGCATGCTCTTTACAGCCTCACTCCAAATGGGGCTCTGCGCTTCTTCCCTCGCACAACTCCACGCTTACACTAAAGCACGCTTCCAGCGTTCCTTTCAGCAGCAAAACAGAATCAAGCCTGTTTCTCATCCCAGCCACAAAGTGTGCCCAGCATGAGTCTTGGCACTGCTTCACACTTCCCTTGGCATGCTCTTTACAGCCTCACTCCAAATGGGGCTCTGCGCTTCTTCCCTCGCTCAACTCCACGCTTACACTAAAGCGCTCTTCCAGCGTTCCTTTCGGCAGCAAAACAGAATCATCAAGCCTGTTTCTCATCCCAGCCACAAAGTGTGCCCAGCATGAGTGTTGGCACTGCTTCACACTTCCCTTGGCATGCTCTTTACAGCCTCACTCCAAATGGGGCTCTGCGCTTCTTCCCTCGCTCAACTCCACGCTTACACTAAAGCGCGCTTCCAGCGTTCCTTTCGGCAGCAAAACAGAATCATCAAGCCTGTTTCTCATCCCAGCCACAAAGTGTGCCCAGCATGAGTGTTGGCACTGCTTCACACTTCCCTTGGCATGCTCTTTACAGCCTCACTCCAAATGGGGCTCTGCGCTTCTTCCCTCGCTCAACTCCACGCTTACAATAAAGCGCGCTTCCAGCGTTCCTTTCGGCAGCAAAACAGAATCAAGCCTGTTTCTCATCCCAGCCACAAAGTGTGCCCAGCATGAGTGTTGGCACTGCTTCACACTTCCCTTGGCATGCTCTTTACAGCCTCACTCCAAATGGGGCTCTGCGCTTCTTCCCTCGCTCAACTCCACGCTTACACTAAAGCGCGCTTCCAGCGTTCCTTTCGGCAGCAAAACAGAATCAAGCCTGTTTCTCATCCCAGCCACAAAGTGTGCCCAGCATGAGTGTTGGCACTGCTTCACACTTCCCTTGGCATGCTCTTTACAGCCTCACTCCAAATGGGGCTCTGCGCTTCTTCCCTCGCTCAACTCCACGCTTACACTAAAGCACGCTTCCAGCGTTGCTTTCGGCAGCAAAACAGAATCAAGCCTGTTTCTCATCCCAGCCACAAAGTGTGCCCAGCATGAGTGTTGGCACTGCTTCACACTTCCCTTGGCATGCTCTTTACAGCCTCACTCCAAATGGGGCTCTGCGCTTCTTCCCTCGCTCAACTCCACGCTTACACTAAAGCGCGCTTCCAGCGTTCCTTTCGGCAGCAAAACAGAATCAAGCCTGTTTCTCATCCCAGCCACAAAGTGTGCCCAGCATGAGTCTTGGCACTGCTTCACACTTCCCTTGGCATGCTCTTTACAGCCTCACTCCAAATGGGGCTCTGCGCTTCTTCCCTCGCTCAACTCCACGCTTACACTAAAGCGCGCTTCCAGCTCTCTTTTCGGCAGCAAAACAGAATGAAGCCTGTTTCTCATCCCAGCCACAAAGTGTGCCCAGCATGAGTCTTGGCACTGCTTCACACTTCCCTTGGCATGCTCTTTACAGCCTCACTCTAAATGGGGCTCTGCGCTTCTTCCCTCGCTCAACTCCACGCTTACACTAAAGCGCGCTTCCAGCGTTCCTTTCGGCAGCAAAACAGAATCAAGCCTGTTTCTCATCCCAGCCACAAAGTGTGCCCAGCATGAGTGTTGGCACTGCTTCACACTTCCCTTGGCATGCTCTTTACAGCCTCACTCCAAATGGGGCTCTGCGCTTCTTCCCTCGCTCAACTCCACGCTTACACTAAAGCGCGCTTCCAGCGTTGCTTTCGGCAGCAAAACAGAATCAAGCCTGATTCTCATCCCAGCCACAAAGTGTGCCCAGCATGAGTGTTGGCACTGCTTCACACTTCCCTTGGCATGCTCTTTACAGCCTCACTCCAAATGGGGCTCTGCGCTTCTTCCCTCGCTCAACTCCACGCTTACACTAAAGCACGCTTCCAGCATTCCTTTCGGCAGCAAAACAGAATCATCAAGGCTGTTTCTCATCCCAGCCACAAAGTGTGCCCAGCATGAGTGTTGGCACTGCTTCACACTTCCCTTGGCATGCTCTTTACAGCCTCACTCCAAATGGGGCTCTGCGCTTCTTCCCTCGCTCAACTCCACGCTTACACTAAAGCGCTCTTCCAGCGTTGCTTTCGGCAGCAAAACAGAATCAAGCCTGTTTCTCATCCCAGCCACAAAGTGTGCCCAGCATGAGTGTTGGCACTGCTTCACACTTCCCTTGGCATGCTCTTTACAGCCTCACTCCAAATGGGGCTCTGCGCTTCTTCCCTCGCTCAACTCCACGCTTACACTAAAGCACGCTTCCAGCGTTGCTTTCGGCAGCAAAACAGAATCAAGCCTGTTTCTCATCCCAGCCACAAAGTGTGCCCAGCATGAGTCTTGGCACTGCTTCACACTTCCCTTGGCATGCTCTTTACAGCCTCACTCCAAATGGGGCTCTGCGCTTCTTCCCTCGCTCAACTCCATGCTTACACTAAAGCGCGCTTCCAGCGTTCCTTTCGGCAGCAAAACAGAATCAAGCCTGTTTCTCATCCCAGCCACAAAGTGTGCCCAGCATGAGTCTTGGCACTGCTTCACACTTCCCTTGGCATGCTCTTTACAGCCTCACTCCAAATGGGGCTCTGCGCTTCTTCCCTCGCTCAACTCCACGCTTACACTAAAGCACGCTTCCAGCGTTCCTTTCGGCAGCAAAACAGAATCAAGCCTGTTTCTCATCCCAGCCACAAAGTGTGCCCAGCATGAGTCTTGGCACTGCTTCACACTTCCCTTGGCATGCTCTTTACAGCCTCACTCCAAATGGGGCTCTACGCTTCTTCCCTCGCTCAACTCCACGCTTACACTAAAGCATGCTTCCAGCGTTCCTTTCGGCAGCAAAACAGAATCAAGCCTGATTCTCATCCCAGCCACAAAGTGTGCCCAGCATGAGTGTTGGCACTGCTTCACACTTCCCTTGGCATGCTCTTTACAGCCTCACTCCAAATGGGGCTCTGCGCTTCTTCCCTCGCTCAACTCCACGCTTACACTAAAGCGCGCTTCCAGCGTTCCTTTCGGCAGCAAAACAGAATCATCAAGCCTGTTTCTCATCCCAGCCACAAAGTGTGCCCAGCATGAGTGTTGGCACTGCTTCACACTTCCCTTGGCATGCTCTTTACAGCCTCACTCCAAATGGGCCTCTGCGCTTCTTCCCTCGCTCAACTCCACGCTTACACTAAAGCGCGCTTCCAGCGTTCCTTTCGGCAGCAAAACAGAATCAAGCCTGTTTCTCATCCCAGCCACAAAGTGTGCCCAGCATGAGTCTTGGCACTGCTTCACACTTCCCTTGGCATGCTCTTTACAGCCTCACTCCAAATGGGGCTCTGCGCTTCTTCCCTCGCTCAACTCCACGCTTACACTAAAGCGCGCTTCCAGCGTTCCTTTCGGCAGCAAAACAGAATCAAGCCTGTTTCTCATCCCAGCCACAAAGTGTGCCCAGCATGAGTGTTGGCACTGCTTCACACTTCCCTTGGCATGCTCTTTACAGCCTCACTCCAAATGGGGCTCTGCGCTTCTTCCCTCGCTCAACTCCACGCTTACACTAAAGCGCGCTTCCAGCGTTCCTTTCGGCAGCAAAACAGAATCATCAAGCCTGTTTCTCATCCCAGCCACAAAGTGTGCCCAGCATGAGTGTTGGCACTGCTTCACACTTCCCTTGGCATGGTCTTTACAGCCTCACTCCAAATGGGGCTCTGCGCTTCTTCACTCGCTCAACTCCACGCTTACACTAAAGCTCGCTTCCAGCGTTCCTTTCGGCAGCAAAACAGAATCAAGGCTGTTTCTCATCCCAGCCACAAAGTGTGCCCAGCATGAGTCTTGGCACTGCTTCACACTTCCCTTGGCATGCTCTTTACAGCCTCACTCCAAATGGGGCTCTGCGCTTCTTCCCTCGCTCAACTCCACGCTTACACTAAAGCGCGCTTCCAGTGTTCCTTTCGGCAGCAAAACAGAATCAAGCCTGTTTCTCATCCCAGCCACAAAGTGTGCCCAGCATGAGTCTTGGCACTGCTTCACACTTCCCTTGGCATGCTCTTTACAGCCTCACTCCAAATGGGGTTCTGCGCTGCTTCCCTCGCACAACTCCACGCTTACACTAAAGCACGCTTCCAGCGTTCCTTTCAGCAGCAAAACAGAATCAAGCCTGTTTCTCATCCCAGCCACAAAGTGTGCCCAGCATGAGTCTTGGCACTGCTTCACACTTCCCTTGGCATGCTCTTTACAGCCTCACTCCAAATGGGGCTCTGCGCTTCTTCCCTCGCTCAACTCCACGCTTACACTAAAGCGCGCTTCCAGCGTTCCTTTCGGGAGCAAAACAGAATCATCAAGCCTGTTTCTCATCCCAGCCACAAAGTGTGCCCAGCATGAGTGTTGGCACTGCTTCACACTTCCCTTGGCATGCTCTTTACAGCCTCACTCCAAATGGGGTTCTGCGCTTCTTCCCTCGCACAACTCCACGCTTACACTAAAGCACGCTTCCAGCGTTGCTTTCGGCAGCAAAACAGAATCAAGCCTCTTTCTCATCCCAGCCACAAAGTGTGCCCAGCATGGGTCTTGGCACTGCTTCACACTTCCCTTGGCATGCTCTTTACAGCCTCACTCCAAATGGGGCTCTGCGCTTCTTCCCTCGCTCAACTCCACGCTTACACTAAAGCGCGCTTCCAGCGTTCCTTTCGGCAGCAAAACAGAATCATCAAGCCTGTTTCTCATCCCAGCCACAAAGTGTGCCCAGCATGAGTGTTGGCACTGCTTCACACTTCCCTTGGCATGCTCTTTACAGCCTCACTCCAAATGGGGCTCTGCGCTTCTTCCCTCGCTCAACTCCACGCTTACACTAAAGCGCTCTTCCAGCGTTCCTTTCGGCAGCAAAACAGAATCAAGCCTGTTTCTCATCCCAGCCACAAAGTGTGCCCAGCATGAGTCTTGGCACTGCTTCACACTTCCCTTGGCATGCTCTTTACAGCCTCACTCCAAATGGGGCTCTGCGCTTCTTCCCTCGCTCAACTCCACGCTTACACTAAAGCACGCTTCCAGCGTTCCTTTCGGCAGCAAAACAGAATCAAGCCTGTTTCTCATCCCAGCCACAAAGTGTGCCCAGCATGAGTCTTGGCACTGCTTCACACTTCCCTTGGCATGCTCTTTACAGCCTCACTCCAAATGGGGCTCTGCGCTTCTTCCCTCGCTCAACTCCACGCTTACACTAAAGCGCGCTTCCAGCGTTCCTTTCGGCAGCAAAACAGAATCAAGGCTGTTTCTCATCCCAGCCACAAAGTGTGCCCAGCATGAGTCTTGGCACTGCTTCACACTTCCCTTGGCATGCTCTTTACAGCCTCACTCCAAATGGGGCTCTGCGCTTCTTCCCTCGCTCAACTCCACGCTTACACTAAAGCGCGCTTCCAGCGTTCCTTTCGGCAGCAAAACAGAATCAAGCCTGTTTCTCATCCCAGCCACAAAGTGTGCCCAGCATGAGTGTTGGCACTGCTTCACACTTCCCTTGGCATGCTCTTTACAGCCTCACTCCAAATGGGGCTCTGCGCTTCTTCCCTCGCTCAACTCCACGCTTACACTAAAGCACGCTTCCATCGTTCCTTTCGGCAGCAAAACAGAATCAAGCCTGATTCTCATCCCAGCCACAAAGTGTGCCCAGCATGAGTGTTGGCACTGCTTCACACTTCCCTTGGCATGCTCTTTACAGCCTCACTCCAAATGGGGCTCTGCGCTTCTTCCCTCGCTCAACTCCACGCTTACACTAAAGCGCGCTTCCAGCGTTCCTTTCGGCAGCAAAACAGAATCATCAAGCCTGTTTCTCATCCCAGCCACAAAGTGTGCCCAGCATGAGTGTTGGCACTGCTTCACACTTCCCTTGGCATGCTCTTTACAGCCTCACTCCAAATGGGGCTCTGCGCTTCTTCCCTCGCTCAACTCCACGCTTACACTAAAGCGCGCTTCCAGCGTTCCTTTCGGCAGCAAAACAGAATCAAGCCTGTTTCTCATCCCAGCCACAAAGTGTGCCCAGCATGAGTGTTGGCACTGCTTCACACTTCCCTTGGCATGCTCTTTACAGCCTCACTCCAAATGGGGCTCTGCGCTTCTTCCCTCGCTCAACTCCACGCTTACACTAAAGCGCGCTTCCAGCGTTGCTTTCGGCAGCAAAACAGAATCAAGCCTGATTCTCATCCCAGCCACAAAGTGTGCCCAGCATGAGTGTTGGCACTGCTTCACACTTCCCTTGGCATGCTCTTTACAGCCTCACTCCAAATGGGGCTCTGCGCTTCTTCCCTCGCTCAACTCCACGCTTACACTAAAGCACGCTTCCAGCATTCCTTTCGGCAGCAAAACAGAATCATCAAGGCTGTTTCTCATCCCAGCCACAAAGTGTGCCCAGCATGAGTGTTGGCACTGCTTCACACTTCCCTTGGCATGCTCTTTACAGCCTCACTCCAAATGGGGCTCTGCGCTTCTTCCCTCGCTCAACTCCACGCTTACACTAAAGCGCTCTTCCAGCGTTGCTTTCGGCAGCAAAACAGAATCAAGCCTGTTTCTCATCCCAGCCACAAAGTGTGCCCAGCATGAGTGTTGGCACTGCTTCACACTTCCCTTGGCATGCTCTTTACAGCCTCACTCCAAATGGGGCTCTGCGCTTCTTCCCTCGCTCAACTCCACGCTTACACTAAAGCACGCTTCCAGCGTTGCTTTCGGCAGCAAAACAGAATCAAGCCTGTTTCTCATCCCAGCCACAAAGTGTGCCCAGCATGAGTCTTGGCACTGCTTCACACTTCCCTTGGCATGCTCTTTACAGCCTCACTCCAAATGGGGCTCTGCGCTTCTTCCCTCGCTCAACTCCATGCTTACACTAAAGCGCGCTTCCAGCGTTCCTTTCGGCAGCAAAACAGAATCAAGCCTGTTTCTCATCCCAGCCACAAAGTGTGCCCAGCATGAGTCTTGGCACTGCTTCACACTTCCCTTGGCATGCTCTTTACAGCCTCACTCCAAATGGGGCTCTGCGCTTCTTCCCTCGCTCAACTCCACGCTTACACTAAAGCACGCTTCCAGCGTTCCTTTCGGCAGCAAAACAGAATCAAGCCTGTTTCTCATCCCAGCCACAAAGTGTGCCCAGCATGAGTCTTGGCACTGCTTCACACTTCCCTTGGCATGCTCTTTACAGCCTCACTCCAAATGGGGCTCTACGCTTCTTCCCTCGCTCAACTCCACGCTTACACTAAAGCATGCTTCCAGCGTTCCTTTCGGCAGCAAAACAGAATCAAGCCTGATTCTCATCCCAGCCACAAAGTGTGCCCAGCATGAGTGTTGGCACTGCTTCACACTTCCCTTGGCATGCTCTTTACAGCCTCACTCCAAATGGGGCTCTGCGCTTCTTCCCTCGCTCAACTCCACGCTTACACTAAAGCGCGCTTCCAGCGTTCCTTTCGGCAGCAAAACAGAATCATCAAGCCTGTTTCTCATCCCAGCCACAAAGTGTGCCCAGCATGAGTGTTGGCACTGCTTCACACTTCCCTTGGCATGCTCTTTACAGCCTCACTCCAAATGGGCCTCTGCGCTTCTTCCCTCGCTCAACTCCACGCTTACACTAAAGCGCGCTTCCAGCGTTCCTTTCGGCAGCAAAACAGAATCAAGCCTGTTTCTCATCCCAGCCACAAAGTGTGCCCAGCATGAGTCTTGGCACTGCTTCACACTTCCCTTGGCATGCTCTTTACAGCCTCACTCCAAATGGGGCTCTGCGCTTCTTCCCTCGCTCAACTCCACGCTTACACTAAAGCGCGCTTCCAGCGTTCCTTTCGGCAGCAAAACAGAATCAAGCCTGTTTCTCATCCCAGCCACAAAGTGTGCCCAGCATGAGTGTTGGCACTGCTTCACACTTCCCTTGGCATGCTCTTTACAGCCTCACTCCAAATGGGGCTCTGCGCTTCTTCCCTCGCTCAACTCCACGCTTACACTAAAGCGCGCTTCCAGCGTTCCTTTCGGCAGCAAAACAGAATCATCAAGCCTGTTTCTCATCCCAGCCACAAAGTGTGCCCAGCATGAGTGTTGGCACTGCTTCACACTTCCCTTGGCATGGTCTTTACAGCCTCACTCCAAATGGGGCTCTGCGCTTCTTCACTCGCTCAACTCCACGCTTACACTAAAGCTCGCTTCCAGCGTTCCTTTCGGCAGCAAAACAGAATCAAGGCTGTTTCTCATCCCAGCCACAAAGTGTGCCCAGCATGAGTCTTGGCACTGCTTCACACTTCCCTTGGCATGCTCTTTACAGCCTCACTCCAAATGGGGCTCTGCGCTTCTTCCCTCGCTCAACTCCACGCTTACACTAAAGCGCGCTTCCAGTGTTCCTTTCGGCAGCAAAACAGAATCAAGCCTGTTTCTCATCCCAGCCACAAAGTGTGCCCAGCATGAGTCTTGGCACTGCTTCACACTTCCCTTGGCATGCTCTTTACAGCCTCACTCCAAATGGGGTTCTGCGCTGCTTCCCTCGCACAACTCCACGCTTACACTAAAGCACGCTTCCAGCGTTCCTTTCAGCAGCAAAACAGAATCAAGCCTGTTTCTCATCCCAGCCACAAAGTGTGCCCAGCATGAGTCTTGGCACTGCTTCACACTTCCCTTGGCATGCTCTTTACAGCCTCACTCCAAATGGGGCTCTGCGCTTCTTCCCTCGCTCAACTCCACGCTTACACTAAAGCGCGCTTCCAGCGTTCCTTTCGGGAGCAAAACAGAATCATCAAGCCTGTTTCTCATCCCAGCCACAAAGTGTGCCCAGCATGAGTGTTGGCACTGCTTCACACTTCCCTTGGCATGCTCTTTACAGCCTCACTCCAAATGGGGTTCTGCGCTTCTTCCCTCGCACAACTCCACGCTTACACTAAAGCACGCTTCCAGCGTTGCTTTCGGCAGCAAAACAGAATCAAGCCTCTTTCTCATCCCAGCCACAAAGTGTGCCCAGCATGGGTCTTGGCACTGCTTCACACTTCCCTTGGCATGCTCTTTACAGCCTCACTCCAAATGGGGCTCTGCGCTTCTTCCCTCGCTCAACTCCACGCTTACACTAAAGCGCGCTTCCAGCGTTCCTTTCGGCAGCAAAACAGAATCATCAAGCCTGTTTCTCATCCCAGCCACAAAGTGTGCCCAGCATGAGTGTTGGCACTGCTTCACACTTCCCTTGGCATGCTCTTTACAGCCTCACTCCAAATGGGGCTCTGCGCTTCTTCCCTCGCTCAACTCCACGCTTACACTAAAGCGCTCTTCCAGCGTTCCTTTCGGCAGCAAAACAGAATCAAGCCTGTTTCTCATCCCAGCCACAAAGTGTGCCCAGCATGAGTCTTGGCACTGCTTCACACTTCCCTTGGCATGCTCTTTACAGCCTCACTCCAAATGGGGCTCTGCGCTTCTTCCCTCGCTCAACTCCACGCTTACACTAAAGCACGCTTCCAGCGTTCCTTTCGGCAGCAAAACAGAATCAAGCCTGTTTCTCATCCCAGCCACAAAGTGTGCCCAGCATGAGTCTTGGCACTGCTTCACACTTCCCTTGGCATGCTCTTTACAGCCTCACTCCAAATGGGGCTCTGCGCTTCTTCCCTCGCTCAACTCCACGCTTACACTAAAGCGCGCTTCCAGCGTTCCTTTCGGCAGCAAAACAGAATCAAGGCTGTTTCTCATCCCAGCCACAAAGTGTGCCCAGCATGAGTCTTGGCACTGCTTCACACTTCCCTTGGCATGCTCTTTACAGCCTCACTCCAAATGGGGCTCTGCGCTTCTTCCCTCGCTCAACTCCACGCTTACACTAAAGCGCGCTTCCAGCGTTCCTTTCGGCAGCAAAACAGAATCAAGCCTGTTTCTCATCCCAGCCACAAAGTGTGCCCAGCATGAGTGTTGGCACTGCTTCACACTTCCCTTGGCATGCTCTTTACAGCCTCACTCCAAATGGGGCTCTGCGCTTCTTCCCTCGCTCAACTCCACGCTTACACTAAAGCACGCTTCCATCGTTCCTTTCGGCAGCAAAACAGAATCAAGCCTGATTCTCATCCCAGCCACAAAGTGTGCCCAGCATGAGTGTTGGCACTGCTTCACACTTCCCTTGGCATGCTCTTTACAGCCTCACTCCAAATGGGGCTCTGCGCTTCTTCCCTCGCTCAACTCCACGCTTACACTAAAGCGCGCTTCCAGCGTTCCTTTCGGCAGCAAAACAGAATCATCAAGCCTGTTTCTCATCCCAGCCACAAAGTGTGCCCAGCATGAGTGTTGGCACTGCTTCACACTTCCCTTGGCATGCTCTTTACAGCCTCACTCCAAATGGGGCTCTGCGCTTCTTCCCTCGCTCAACTCCACGCTTACACTAAAGCGCGCTTCCAGCGTTGCTTTCGGCAGCAAAACAGAATCAAGCCTGTTTCTCATCCCAGCCACAAAGTGTGCCCAGCATGAGTCTTGGCACTGCTTCACACTTCCCTTGGCATGCTCTTTACAGCCTCACTCCAAATGGGGCTCTGCGCTTCTTCCCTCGCTCAACTCCACGCTTACACTAAAGCGCGCTTCCAGCGTTCCTTTCGGCAGCAAAACAGAATCAAGCCTGTTTCTCATCCCAGCCACAAAGTGTGCCCAGCATGAGTGTTGGCACTGCTTCACACTTCCCTTGGCATGCTCTTTACAGCCTCACTCCAAATGGGGCTCTGCGCTTCTTCCCTCGCTCAACTCCACGCTTACACTAAAGCGCGCTTCCAGCGTTGCTTTCGGCAGCAAAACAGAATCAAGCCTGTTTCTCATCCCAGCCACAAAGTGTGCCCAGCATGAGTCTTGGCACTGCTTCACACTTCCCTTGGCATGCTCTTTACAGCCTCACTCCAAATGGGGCTCTGCGCTTCTTCCCTCGCCCAACTCCACGCTTACACTAAAGCGCGCTTCCAGCGTTCCTTTCGGCAGCAAAACAGAATCAAGCCTGTTTCTCATCCCAGCCACAAAGTGTGCCCAGCATGAGTGTTGGCACTGCTTCACACTTCCCTTGGCATGCTCTTTACAGCCTCACTCCAAATGGGGCTCTGCGCTTCTTCCCTCGCTCAACTCCACGCTTACACTAAAGCATGCTTCCAGCGTTCCTTTCGGCAGCAAAACAGAATCAAGCCTGATTCTCATCCCAGCCACAAAGTGTGCCCAGCATGAGTGTTGGCACTGCTTCACACTTCCCTTGGCATGCTCTTTACAGCCTCACTCCAAATGGGGCTCTGCGCTTCTTCCCTCGCTCAACTCCACGCTTACACTAAAGCACGCTTCCAGCGTTCCTTTCGGCAGCAAAACAGAATCATCAAGCCTGTTTCTCATCCCAGCCACAAAGTGTGCCCAGCATGAGTGTTGGCACTGCTTCACACTTCCCTTGGCATGCTCTTTACAGCCTCACTCCAAATGGGGCTCTGCGCTTCTTCCCTCGCTCAACTCCACGCTTACACTAAAGCGCGCTTCCAGCGTTCCTTTCGGCAGCAAAACAGAATCAAGGCTGTTTCTCATCCCAGCCACAAAGTGTGCCCAGCATGAGTCTTGGCACTGCTTCACACTTCCCTTGGCATGCTCTTTACAGCCTCACTCCAAATGGGGCTCTGCGCTTCTTCCCTCGCTCAACTCCACGCTTACACTAAAGCGCGCTTCCAGTGTTCCTTTCGGCAGCAAAACAGAATCAAGCCTGTTTCTCATCCCAGCCACAAAGTGTGCCCAGCATGAGTCTTGGCACTGCTTCACACTTCCCTTGGCATACTCTTTACAGCCTCACTCCAAATGGGGTTCTGCGCTTCTTCCCTCGCTCAACTCCACGCTTACACTAAAGCACGCTTCCAGCGTTCCTTTCAGCAGCAAAACAGAATCAAGCCTGTTTCTCATCCCAGCCACAAAGTGTGCCCAGCATGAGTCTTGGCACTGCTTCACACTTCCCTTGGCATGCTCTTTACAGCCTCACTCCAAATGGGGCTCTGCGCTTCTTCCCTCGCTCAACTCCACGCTTACACTAAAGCGCGCTTCCAGCGTTCCTTTCGGCAGCAAAACAGAATCATCAAGCCTGTTTCTCATCCCAGCCACAAAGTGTGCCCAGCATGAGTCTTGGCACTGCTTCACACTTCCCTTGGCATGCTCTTTACAGCCTCACTCCAAATGGGGCTCTGCGCTTCTTCCCTCGCTCAACTCCACGCTTACACTAAAGCGCTCTTCCAGCGTTCCTTTCGGCAGCAAAACAGAATCAAGCCTGTTTCTCATCCCAGCCACAAAGTGTGCCCAGCATGAGTCTTGGCACTGCTTCACACTTCCCTTGGCATGCTCTTTACAGCCTCACTCCAAATGGGGCTCTGCGCTTCTTCCCTCGCTCAACTCCACGCTTACAATAAAGCGCGCTTCCAGCGTTCCTTTCGGCAGCAAAACAGAATCAAGCCTGTTTCTCATCCCAGCCACAAAGTGTGCCCAGCATGAGTGTTGGCACTGCTTCACACTTCCCTTGGCATGCTCTTTACAGCCTCACTCCAAATGGGGCTCTGCGCTTCTTCCCTCGCTCAACTCCACGCTTACACTAAAGCGCGCTTCCAGCGTTCCTTTCGGCAGCAAAACAGAATCAAGGCTGTTTCTCATCCCAGCCACAAAGTGTGCCCAGCATGAGTCTTGGCACTGCTTCACACTTCCCTTGGCATGCTCTTTACAGCCTCACTCCAAATGGGGCTCTGCGCTTCTTCCCTCGCTCAACTCCACGCTTACACTAAAGCGCGCTTCCAGCGTTCCTTTCGGCAGCAAAACAGAATCAAGCCTGTTTCTCATCCCAGCCACAAAGTGTGCCCAGCATGAGTCTTGGCACTGCTTCACACTTCCCTTGGCATGCTCTTTACAGCCTCACTCCAAATGGGGCTCTGCGCTTCTTCCCTCGCTCAACTCCACGCTTACACTAAAGCGCGCTTCCAGCGTTCCTTTCGGCAGCAAAACAGAATCATCAAGCCTGTTTCTCATCCCAGCCACAAAGTGTGCCCAGCATGAGTGTTGGCACTGCTTCACACTTCCCTTGGCATGCTCTTTACAGCCTCACTCCAAATGGGGCTCTGCGCTTCTTCCCTCGCTCAACTCCACGCTTACACTAAAGCGCGCTTCCAGCTCTCTTTTCGGCAGCAAAACAGAATGAAGCCTGTTTCTCATCCCAGCCACAAAGTGTGCCCAGCATGAGTGTTGGCACTGCTTCACACTTCCCTTGGCATGCTCTTTACAGCCTCACTCCAAATGGGGCTCTGCGCTTCTTCCCTCGCTCAACTCCACGCTTACACTAAAGCGCGCTTCCAGCGTTCCTTTCGGCAGCAAAACAGAATCAAGCCTGTTTCTCATCCCAGCCACAAAGTGTGCCCAGCATGAGTGTTGGCACTGCTTCACACTTCCCTTGGCATGCTCTTTACAGCCTCACTCCAAATGGGGCTCTGCGCTTCTTCCCTCGCTCAACTCCACGCTTACACTAAAGCGCTCTTCCAGCGTTGCTTTCGGCAGCAAAACAGAATCATCAAGCCTGTTTCTCATCCCAGCCACAAAGTGTGCCCAGCATGAGTGTTGGCACTGCTTCACACTTCCCTTGGCATGCTCTTTACAGCCTCACTCCAAATGGGGCTCTGCGCTTCTTCCCTCGCTCAACTCCACGCTTACACTAAAGCACGCTTCCAGCGTTGCTTTCGGCAGCAAAACAGAATGAAGCCTGTTTCTCATCCCAGCCACAAAGTGTGCCCAGCATGAGTCTTGGCACTGCTTCACACTTCCCTTGGCATGCTCTTTACAGCCTCACTCCAAATGGGGCTCTGCGCTTCTTCCCTCGCTCAACTCCACGCTTACACTAAAGCGCGCTTCCAGCGTTGCTTTCGGCAGCAAAACAGAATGAAGCCTGTTTCTCATCCCAGCCACAAAGTGTGCCCAGCATGAGTGTTGGCACTGCTTCACACTTCCCTTGGCATGCTCTTTACAGCCTCACTCCAAATGGGGCTCTGCGCTTCTTCCCTCGCTCAACTCCACGCTTACACTAAAGCGCGCTTCCAGCGTTCCTTTCGGCAGCAAAACAGAATCAAGGCTGTTTCTCATCCCAGCCACAAAGTGTGCCCAGCATGAGTCTTGGCACTGCTTCACACTTCCCTTGGCATGCTCTTTACAGCCTCACTCCAAATGGGGCTCTGCGCTTCTTCCCTCGCTCAACTCCACGCTTACACTAAAGCGCGCTTTCAGCTCACCTTTCGGCAGCAAAACAGAATCAAGCCTGTTTCTCATCCCAGCCACAAAGTGTGCCCAGCATGAGTCTTGGCACTGCTTCACACTTCCCTTGGCATGCTCTTTACAGCCTCACTCCAAATGGGGCTCTGCGCTTCTTCCCTCGCTCAACTCCACGCTTACACTAAAGCACGCTTCCAGCGTTCCTTTCGGCAGCAAAACAGAATCAAGCCTCTTTCTCATCCCAGCCACAAAGTGTGCCCAGCATGAGTGTTGGCACTGCTTCACACTTCCCTTGGCATGCTCTTTACAGCCTCACTCCAAATGGGGCTCTGCGCTTCTTCCCTCGCTCAACTCCACGCTTACACTAAAGCGCGCTTCCAGCGTTCCTTTCGGCAGCAAAACAGAATCAAGCCTGTTTCTCATCCCAGCCACAAAGTGTGCCCAGCATGAGTCTTGGCACTGCTTCACACTTCCCTTGGCATGCTCTTTACAGCCTCACTCCAAATGGGGCTCTGCGCTTCTTCCCTCGCTCAACTCCACGCTTACACTAAAGCGCGCTTCCAGCGTTCCTTTCGGCAGCAAAACAGAATCAAGCCTTTTTCTCATCCCAGCCACAAAGTGTGCCCAGCATGAGTGTTGGCACTGCTTCACACTTCCCTTGGCATGCTCTTTACAGCCTCACTCCAAATGGGGCTCTGCGCTTCTTCCCTCGCTCAACTCCACGCTTACACTAAAGCACGCTTCCAGCGTTCCTTTCGGCAGCAAAACAGAATCAAGCCTTTTTCTCATCCCAGCCACAAAGTGTGCCCAGCATGAGTGTTGGCACTGCTTCACACTTCCCTTGGCATGCTCTTTACAGCCTCACTCCAAATGGGGCTCCGCGCTTCTTCCCTCGCTCAACTCCACGCTTACACTAAAGCGCGCTTCCAGCGTTCCTTTCGGCAGCAAAACAGAATGAAGCCTGTTTCTCATCCCAGCCACAAAGTGTGCCCAGCATGAGTCTTGGCACTGCTTCACACTTCCCTTGGCATGCTCTTTACAGCCTCACTCCAAATGGGGCTCTGCGCTTCTTCCCTCGCTCAACTCCACGCTTACACTAAAGCACGCTTCCAGTGTTCCTTTCGGCAGCAAAACAGAATCAAGCCTGATTCTCATCCCAGCCACAAAGTGTGCCCAGCATGAGTCTTGGCACTGCTTCACACTTCCCTTGGCATGCTCTTTACAGCCTCACTCCAAATGGGGCTCTGCGCTTCTTCCCTCGCTCAACTCCACGCTTACACTAAAGCGCGCTTCCAGCGTTCCTTTCGGCAGCAAAACAGAATCATCAAGCCTGTTTCTCATCCCAGCCACAAAGTGTGCCCAGCATGAGTGTTGGCACTGCTTCACACTTCCCTTGGCATGCTCTTTACAGCCTCACTCCAAATGGGGCTCTGCGCTTCTTCCCTCGCTCAACTCCACGCTTACACTAAAGCGCGCTTCCAGCTCTCTTTTCGACAGCAAAACAGAATGAAGCCTGTTTCTCATCCCAGCCACAAAGTGTGCCCAGCATGAGTCTTGGCACTGCTTCACACTTCCCTTGGCATGCTCTTTACAGCCTCACTCCAAATGGGGCTCTGCGCTTCTTCCCTCGCTCAACTCCACGCTTACACTAAAGCGCTCTTCCAGCGTTCCTTTCGGCAGCAAAACAGAATCAAGCCTGTTTCTCATCCCAGCCACAAAGTGTGCCCAGCATGAGTCTTGGCACTGCTTCACACTTCCCTTGGCATGCTCTTTACAGCCTCACTCCAAATGGGGCTCTGCGCTTCTTCCCTCGCTCAACTCCACGCTTACACTAAAGCGCGCTTCCAGCGTTCCTTTCGGCAGCAAAACAGAATCAAGCCTCTTTCTCATCCCAGCCACAAAGTGTGCCCAGCATGAGTCTTGGCACTGCTTCACACTTCCCTTGGCATGCTCTTTACAGCCTCACTCCAAATGGGGCTCTGCGCTTCTTCCCTCGCTCAACTCCACGCTTACACTAAAGCGCGCTTCCAGCGTTCCTTTCGGCAGCAAAACAGAATCAAGCCTGTTTCTCATCCCAGCCACAAAGTGTGCCCAGCATGAGTCTTGGCACTGCTTCACACTTCCCTTGGCATGCTCTTTACAGCCTCACTCCAAATGGGGCTCTGCGCTTCTTCCCTCGCTCAACTCCACGCTTACACTAAAGCGCGATTCCAGCGTTCCTTTCGGCAGCAAAACAGAATGAAGCCTGTTTCTCATCCCAGCCACAAAGTGTGCCCAGCATGAGTCTTGGCACTGCTTCACACTTCCCTTGGCATGCTCTTTACAGCCTCACTCCAAATGGGGCTCTGCGCTTCTTCCCTCGCTCAACTCCACGCTTACACTAAAGCACGCTTCCAGCGTTCCTTTCAGCAGCAAAATAGAATCAAGCCTGTTTCTCATCCCAGCCACAAAGTGTGCCCAGCATGAGTGTTGGCACTGCTTCACACTTCCCTTGGCATGCTCTTTACAGCCTCACTCCAAATGGGGCTCTGCGCTTCTTCCCTCGCTCAACTCCACGCTTACACTAAAGCGCGCTTCCAGCGTTCCTTTCGGCAGCAAAACAGAATCATCAAGCCTGTTTCTCATCCCAGCCACAAAGTGTGCCCAGCATGAGTGTTGGCACTGCTTCACACTTCACTTGGCATGCTCTTTACAGCCTCACTCCAAATGGGGCTCTGCGCTTCTTCCCTCGCTCAACTCCACGCTTACACTAAAGCACGCTTCCAGCGTTCCTTTCGGCAGCAAAACAGAATCAAGCCTGTTTCTCATCCCAGCCACAAAGTGTGCCCAGCATGAGTGTTGGCACTGCTTCACACTTCCCTTGGCATGCTCTTTACAGCCTCACTCCAAATGGGGCTCTGCGCTTCTTCCCTCGCTCAACTCCACGCTTACACTAAAGCGCGCTTCCAGCTCTCTTTTCGGCAGCAAAACAGAATGAAGCCTGTTTCTCATCCCAGCCACAAAGTGTGCCCAGCATGAGTGTTGGCACTGCTTCACACTTCCCTTGGCATGCTCTTTACAGCCTCACTCCAAATGGGGCTCTGCGCTTCTTCCCTCGCTCAACTCCACGCTTACACTAAAGCGCGCTTCCAGCGTTCCTTTCGGCAGCAAAACAGAATCAAGCCTGTTTCTCATCCCAGCCACAAAGTGTGCCCAGCATGAGTGTTGGCACTGCTTCACACTTCCCTTGGCATGCTCTTTACAGCCTCACTCCAAATGGGGCTCTGCGCTTCTTCCCTCGCTCAACTCCACGCTTACACTAAAGCGCGCTTCCAGCGTTGCTTTCGGCAGCAAAACAGAATCATCAAGCCTGTTTCTCATCCCAGCCACAAAGTGTGCCCAGCATGAGTGTTGGCACTGCTTCACACTTCCCTTGGCATGCTCTTTACAGCCTCACTCCAAATGGGGCTCTGCGCTTCTTCCCTCGCTCAACTCCACGCTTACACTAAAGCACGCTTCCAGCGTTGCTTTCGGCAGCAAAACAGAATGAAGCCTGTTTCTCATCCCAGCCACAAAGTGTGCCCAGCATGAGTCTTGGCACTGCTTCACACTTCCCTTGGCATGCTCTTTACAGCCTCACTCCAAATGGGGCTCTGCGCTTCTTCCCTCGCTCAACTCCACGCTTACACTAAAGCGCGCTTCCAGCGTTGCTTTCGGCAGCAAAACAGAATCAAGCCTGTTTCTCATCCCAGCCACAAAGTGTGCCCAGCATGAGTGTTGGCACTGCTTCACACTTCCCTTGGCATGCTCTTTACAGCCTCACTCCAAATGGGGCTCTGCGCTTCTTCCCTCGCTCAACTCCACGCTTACACTAAAGCGCGCTTCCAGCGTTCCTTTCGGCAGCAAAACAGAATCAAGGCTGTTTCTCATCCCAGCCACAAAGTGTGCCCAGCATGAGTCTTGGCACTGCTTCACACTTCCCTTGGCATGCTCTTTACAGCCTCACTCCAAATGGGGCTCTGCGCTTCTTCCCTCGCTCAACTCCACGCTTACACTAAAGCGCGCTTTCAGCTCACCTTTCGGCAGCAAAACAGAATGAAGCCTGTTTCTCATTCCAGCCACAAAGTGTGCCCAGCATGAGTCTTGGCACTGCTTCACACTTCCCTTGGCATGCTCTTTACAGCCTCACTCCAAATGGGGCTCTGCGCTTCTTCCCTCGCTCAACTCCACGCTTACACTAAAGCACGCTTCCAGCGTTCCTTTCGGCAGCAAAACAGAATCAAGCCTCTTTCTCATCCCAGCCACAAAGTGTGCCCAGCATGAGTGTTGGCACTGCTTCACACTTCCCTTGGCATGCTCTTTACAGCCTCACTCCAAATGGGGCTCTGCGCTTCTTCCCTCGCTCAACTCCACGCTTACACTAAAGCGCGCTTCCAGCGTTCCTTTCGGCAGCAAAACAGAATCAAGCCTGTTTCTCATCCCAGCCACAAAGTGTGCCCAGCATGAGTCTTGGCACTGCTTCACACTTCCCTTGGCATGCTCTTTACAGCCTCACTCCAAATGGGGCTCTGCGCTTCTTCCCTCGCTCAACTCCACGCTTACACTAAAGCGCGCTTCCAGCGTTCCTTTCGGCAGCAAAACAGAATCAAGCCTTTTTCTCATCCCAGCCACAAAGTGTGCCCAGCATGAGTGTTGGCACTGCTTCACACTTCCCTTGGCATGCTCTTTACAGCCTCACTCCAAATGGGGCTCTGCGCTTCTTCCCTCGCTCAACTCCACGCTTACACTAAAGCACGCTTCCAGCGTTCCTTTCGGCAGCAAAACAGAATCAAGCCTTTTTCTCATCCCAGCCACAAAGTGTGCCCAGCATGAGTGTTGGCACTGCTTCACACTTCCCTTGGCATGCTCTTTACAGCCTCACTCCAAATGGGGCTCTGCGCTTCTTCCCTCGCTCAACTCCACGCTTACACTAAAGCGCGCTTCCAGCGTTCCTTTCGGCAGCAAAACAGAATCAAGCCTGTTTCTCATCCCAGCCACAAAGTGTGCCCAGCATGAGTGTTGGCACTGCTTCACACTTCCCTTGGCATGCTCTTTACAGCCTCACTCCAAATGGGGCTCTGCGCTTCTTCCCTCGCTCAACTCCACGCTTACACTAAAGCACGCTTCCAGTGTTCCTTTCGGCAGCAAAACAGAATCAAGCCTGATTCTCATCCCAGCCACAAAGTGTGCCCAGCATGAGTGTTGGCACTGCTTCACACTTCCCTTGGCATGCTCTTTACAGCCTCACTCCAAATGGGGCTCTGCGCTTCTTCCCTCGCTCAACTCCACGCTTACACTAAAGCGCGCTTCCAGCGTTCCTTTCGGCAGCAAAACAGAATCATCAAGCCTGTTTCTCATCCCAGCCACAAAGTGTGCCCAGCATGAGTGTTGGCACTGCTTCACACTTCCCTTGGCATGCTCTTTACAGCCTCACTCCAAATGGGGCTCTGCGCTTCTTCCCTCGCTCAACTCCACGCTTACACTAAAGCGCGCTTCCAGCGTTCCTTTCGGCAGCAAAACAGAATCAAGCCTGTTTCTCATCCCAGCCACAAAGTGTGCCCAGCATGAGTCTTGGCACTGCTTCACACTTCCCTTGGCATGCTCTTTACAGCCTCACTCCAAATGGGGCTCTGCGCTTCTTCCCTCGCTCAACTCCACGCTTACACTAAAGCGCGCTTCCAGCTCTCTTTTCGGCAGCAAAACAGAATGAAGCCTGTTTCTCATCCCAGCCACAAAGTGTGCCCAGCATGAGTGTTGGCACTGCTTCACACTTCCCTTGGCATGCTCTTTACAGCCTCACTCCAAATGGGGCTCTGCGCTTCTTCCCTCGCTCAACTCCACGCTTACACTAAAGCGCTCTTCCAGCGTTCCTTTCGGCAGCAAAACAGAATCAAGCCTGTTTCTCATCCCAGCCACAAAGTGTGCCCAGCATGAGTCTTGGCACTGCTTCACACTTCCCTTGGCATGCTCTTTACAGCCTCACTCCAAATGGGGCTCTGCGCTTCTTCCCTCGCTCAACTCCACGCTTACACTAAAGCGCGCTTCCAGCGTTCCTTTCGGCAGCAAAACAGAATCAAGCCTGTTTCTCATCCCAGCCACAAAGTGTGCCCAGCATGAGTCTTGGCACTGCTTCACACTTCCCTTGGCATGCTCTTTACAGCCTCACTCCAAATGGGGCTCTGCGCTTCTTCCCTCGCTCAACTCCACGCTTACACTAAAGCTCGCTTCCAGCGTTCCTTTCGGCAGCAAAACAGAATCAAGCCTCTTTCTCATCCCAGCCACAAAGTGTGCCCAGCATGAGTCTTGGCACTGCTTCACACTTCCCTTGGCATGCTCTTTACAGCCTCACTCCAAATGGGGCTCTGCGCTTCTTCCCTCGCTCAACTCCACGCTTACACTAAAGCGCGCTTCCAGCGTTCCTTTCGGCAGCAAAACAGAATGAAGCCTGTTTCTCATCCCAGCCACAAAGTGTGCCCAGCATGAGTCTTGGCACTGCTTCACACTTCCCTTGGCATGCTCTTTACAGCCTCACTCCAAATGGGGCTCTGCGCTTCTTCCCTCGCTCAACTCCACGCTTACACTAAAGCACGCTTCCAGCGTTCCTTTCAGCAGCAAAACAGAATCAAGCCTGTTTCTCATCCCAGCCACAAAGTGTGCCCAGCATGAGTGTTGGCACTGCTTCACACTTCCCTTGGCATGCTCTTTACAGCCTCACTCCAAATGGGGCTCTGCGCTTCTTCCCTCGCTCAACTCCACGCTTACACTAAAGCGCGCTTCCAGCGTTCCTTTCGGCAGCAAAACAGAATCATCAAGCCTGTTTCTCATCCCAGCCACAAAGTGTGCCCAGCATGAGTGTTGGCACTGCTTCACACTTCCCTTGGCATGCTCTTTACAGCCTCACTCCAAATGGGGCTCTGCGCTTCTTCCCTCGCTCAACTCCACGCTTACACTAAAGCGCGCTTCCAGCGTTCCTTTCGGCAGCAAAACAGAATCAAGCCTGTTTCTCATCCCAGCCACAAAGTGTGCCCAGCATGAGTGTTGGCACTGCTTCACACTTCCCTTGGCATGCTCTTTACAGCCTCACTCCAAATGGGGCTCTGCGCTTCTTCCCTCGCTCAACTCCACGCTTACACTAAAGCGCGCTTCCAGCGCTCTTTTCGGCAGCAAAACAGAATGAAGCCTGTTTCTCATCCCAGCCACAAAGTGTGCCCAGCATGAGTCTTGGCACTGCTTCACACTTCCCTTGGCATGCTCTTTACAGCCTCACTCCAAATGGGGCTCTGCGCTTCTTCCCTCGCTCAACTCCACGCTTACACTAAAGCGCGCTTCCAGCGTTCCTTTCGGCAGCAAAACAGAATCAAGCCTGTTTCTCATCCCAGCCACAAAGTGTGCCCAGCATGAGTGTTGGCACTGCTTCACACTTCCCTTGGCATGCTCTTTACAGCCTCACTCCAAATGGGGCTCTGCGCTTCTTCCCTCGCTCAACTCCACGCTTACACTAAAGCTCGCTTCCAGCGTTCCTTTCAGCAGCAAAACAGAATCAAGCCTGTTTCTCATCCCAGCCACAAAGTGTGCCCAGCATGAGTCTTGGCACTGCTTCACACTTCCCTTGGCATGCTCTTTACAGCCTCACTCCAAATGGGGCTCTGCGCTTCTTCCCTCGCTCAACTCCACGCTTACACTAAAGCACGCTTCCAGCGTTCCTTTCAGCAGCAAAACAGAATCAAGCCTGTTTCTCATCCCAGCCACAAAGTGTGCCCAGCATGAGTGTTGGCACTGCTTCACACTTCCCTTGGCATGCTCTTTACAGCCTCACTCCAAATGGGGCTCTGCGCTTCTTCCCTCGCTCAACTCCACGCTTACACTAAAGCGCGCTTCCAGCGTTCCTTTCGGCAGCAAAACAGAATCATCAAGCCTGTTTCTCATCCCAGCCACAAAGTGTGCCCAGCATGAGTGTTGGCACTGCTTCACACTTCCCTTGGCATGCTCTTTACAGCCTCACTCCAAATGGGGCTCTGCGCTTCTTCCCTCGCTCAACTCCACGCTTACACTAAAGCGCGCTTCCAGCGTTCCTTTCGGCAGCAAAACAGAATCAAGCCTGTTTCTCATCCCAGCCACAAAGTGTGCCCAGCATGAGTGTTGGCACTGCTTCACACTTCCCTTGGCATGCTCTTTACAGCCTCACTCCAAATGGGGCTCTGCGCTTCTTCCCTCGCTCAACTCCACGCTTACACTAAAGCGCGCTTCCAGCGCTCTTTTCGGCAGCAAAACAGAATGAAGCCTGTTTCTCATCCCAGCCACAAAGTGTGCCCAGCATGAGTCTTGGCACTGCTTCACACTTCCCTTGGCATGCTCTTTACAGCCTCACTCCAAATGGGGCTCTGCGCTTCTTCCCTCGCTCAACTCCACGCTTACACTAAAGCGCGCTTCCAGCGTTCCTTTCGGCAGCAAAACAGAATCAAGCCTGTTTCTCATCCCAGCCACAAAGTGTGCCCAGCATGAGTGTTGGCACTGCTTCACACTTCCCTTGGCATGCTCTTTACAGCCTCACTCCAAATGGGGCTCTGCGCTTCTTCCCTCGCTCAACTCCACGCTTACACTAAAGCGCGCTTCCAGCGTTCCTTTCGGCAGCAAAACAGAATGAAGCCTGTTTCTCATCCCAGCCACAAAGTGTGCCCAGCATGAGTCTTGGCACTGCTTCACACTTCCCTTGGCATGCTCTTTACAGCCTCACTCCAAATGGGGCTCTGCGCTTCTTCCCTCGCTCAACTCCACGCTTACACTAAAGCGCTCTTCCAGCGTTCCTTTCGGCAGCAAAACAGAATCAAGCCTGTTTCTCATCCCAGCCACAAAGTGTGCCCAGCATGAGTGTTGGCACTGCTTCACACTTCCCTTGGCATGCTCTTTACAGCCTCACTCCAAATGGGGCTCTGCGCTTCTTCCCTCGCTCAACTCCACGCTTACACTAAAGCGCGCTTCCAGCGTTCCTTTCGGCAGCAAAACAGAATCAAGCCTCTTTCTCATCCCAGCCACAAAGTGTGCCCAGCATGAGTCTTGGCACTGCTTCACACTTCCCTTGGCATGCTCTTTACAGCCTCACTCCAAATGGGGCTCTGCGCTTCTTCCCTCGCTCAACTCCACGCTTACACTAAAGCGCGCTTCCAGCGTTCCTTTCGGCAGCAAAACAGAATCAAGGCTGTTTCTCATCCCAGCCACAAAGTGTGCCCAGCATGAGTCTTGGCACTGCTTCACACTTCCCTTGGCATGCTCTTTACAGCCTCACTCCAAATGGGGCTCTGCGCTTCTTCCCTCGCTCAACTCCACGCTTACACTAAAGCGCGATTCCAGCGTTCCTTTCGGCAGCAAAACAGAATGAAGCCTGTTTCTCATCCCAGCCACAAAGTGTGCCCAGCATGAGTCTTGGCACTGCTTCACACTTCCCTTGGCATGCTCTTTACAGCCTCACTCCAAATGGGGCTCTGCGCTTCTTCCCTCGCTCAACTCCACGCTTACACTAAAGCACGCTTCCAGCGTTCCTTTCAGCAGCAAAACAGAATCAAGCCTGTTTCTCATCCCAGCCACAAAGTGTGCCCAGCATGAGTGTTGGCACTGCTTCACACTTCCCTTGGCATGCTCTTTACAGCCTCACTCCAAATGGGGCTCTGCGCTTCTTCCCTCGCTCAACTCCACGCTTACACTAAAGCGCGCTTCCAGCGTTCCTTTCGGCAGCAAAACAGAATCATCAAGCCTGTTTCTCATCCCAGCCACAAAGTGTGCCCAGCATGAGTGTTGGCACTGCTTCACACTTCCCTTGGCATGCTCTTTACAGCCTCACTCCAAATGGGGCTCTGCGCTTCTTCCCTCGCTCAACTCCACGCTTACACTAAAGCGCTCTTCCAGCGTTCCTTTCGGCAGCAAAACAGAATCAAGCCTGTTTCTCATCCCAGCCACAAAGTGTGCCCAGCATGAGTGTTGGCACTGCTTCACACTTCCCTTGGCATGCTCTTTACAGCCTCACTCCAAATGGGGCTCTGCGCTTCTTCCCTCGCTCAACTCCACGCTTACACTAAAGCGCGCTTCCAGCGTTCCTTTCGGCAGCAAAACAGAATGAAGCCTGTTTCTCATCCCAGCCACAAAGTGTGCCCAGCATGAGTCTTGGCACTGCTTCACACTTCCCTTGGCATGCTCTTTACAGCCTCACTCCAAATGGGGCTCTGCGCTTCTTCCCTCGCTCAACTCCACGCTTACACTAAAGCGCGCTTCCAGCGTTCCTTTCGGCAGCAAAACAGAATCAAGCCTGTTTCTCATCCCAGCCACAAAGTGTGCCCAGCATGAGTGTTGGCACTGCTTCACACTTCCCTTGGCATGCTCTTTACAGCCTCACTCCAAATGGGGCTCTGCGCTTCTTCCCTCGCTCAACTCCACGCTTACACTAAAGCGCGCTTCCAGCGTTCCTTTCGGCAGCAAAACAGAATCAAGCCTCTTTCTCATCCCAGCCACAAAGTGTGCCCAGCATGAGTCTTGGCACTGCTTCACACTTCCCTTGGCATGCTCTTTACAGCCTCACTCCAAATGGGGCTCTGCGCTTCTTCCCTCGCTCAACTCCACGCTTACACTAAAGCGCGATTCCAGCGTTCCTTTCGGCAGCAAAACAGAATGAAGCCTGTTTCTCATCCCAGCCACAAAGTGTGCCCAGCATGAGTCTTGGCACTGCTTCACACTTCCCTTGGCATGCTCTTTACAGCCTCACTCCAAATGGGGCTCTGCGCTTCTTCCCTCGCTCAACTCCACGCTTACACTAAAGCACGCTTCCAGCGTTCCTTTCAGCAGCAAAACAGAATCAAGCCTGTTTCTCATCCCAGCCACAAAGTGTGCCCAGCATGAGTGTTGGCACTGCTTCACACTTCCCTTGGCATGCTCTTTACAGCCTCACTCCAAATGGGGCTCTGCGCTTCTTCCCTCGCTCAACTCCACGCTTACACTAAAGCGCGCTTCCAGCGTTCCTTTCGGCAGCAAAACAGAATCATCAAGCCTGTTTCTCATCCCAGCCACAAAGTGTGCCCAGCATGAGTGTTGGCACTGCTTCACACTTCCCTTGGCATGCTCTTTACAGCCTCACTCCAAATGGGGCTCTGCGCTTCTTCCCTCGCTCAACTCCACGCTTACACTAAAGCGCGCTTCCAGCGTTCCTTTCGGCAGCAAAACAGAATCAAGCCTGTTTCTCATCCCAGCCACAAAGTGTGCCCAGCATGAGTGTTGGCACTGCTTCACACTTCCCTTGGCATGCTCTTTACAGCCTCACTCCAAATGGGGCTCTGCGCTTCTTCCCTCGCTCAACTCCACGCTTACACTAAAGCGCGCTTCCAGCGCTCTTTTCGGCAGCAAAACAGAATGAAGCCTGTTTCTCATCCCAGCCACAAAGTGTGCCCAGCATGAGTGTTGGCACTGCTTCACACTTCCCTTGGCATGCTCTTTACAGCCTCACTCCAAATGGGGCTCTGCGCTTCTTCCCTCGCTCAACTCCACGCTTACACTAAAGCGCGCTTCCAGCGTTCCTTTCGGCAGCAAAACAGAATCAAGGCTGTTTCTCATCCCAGCCACAAAGTGTGCCCAGCATGAGTGTTGGCACTGCTTCACACTTCCCTTGGCATGCTCTTTACAGCCTCACTCCAAATGGGGCTCTGCGCTTCTTCCCTCGCTCAACTCCACGCTTACACTAAAGCGCGCTTCCAGCGTTCCTTTCGGCAGCAAAACAGAATCAAGCCTGTTTCTCATCCCAGCCACAAAGTGTGCCCAGCATGAGTCTTGGCACTGCTTCACACTTCCCTTGGCATGCTCTTTACAGCCTCACTCCAAATGGGGCTCTGCGCTTCTTCCCTCGCTCAACTCCACGCTTACACTAAAGAGCTCTTCCAGCGTTCCTTTCGGCAGCAAAACAGAATCAAGGCTGTTTCTCATCCCAGCCACAAAGTGTGCCCAGCATGAGTCTTGGCACTGCTTCACACTTCCCTTGGCATGCTCTTTACAGCCTCACTCCAAATGGGGCTCTGCGCTTCTTCCCTCGCTCAACTCCACGCTTACACTAAAGCACGCTTCCAGCGTTGCTTTCGGCAGCAAAACAGAATCAAGCCTGTTTCTCATCCCAGCCACAAAGTGTGCCCAGCATGAGTGTTGGCACTGCTTCACACTTCCCTTGGCATGCTCTTTACAGCCTCACTCCAAATGGGGCTCTGCGCTTCTTCCCTCGCTCAACTCCACGCTTACACTAAAGCGTGCTTCCAGCGTTCCTTTCGGCAGCAAAACAGAATCAAGCCTGTTTCTCATCCCAGCCACAAAGTGTGCCCAGCATGAGTCTTGGCACTGCTTCACACTTCCCTTGGCATGCTCTTTACAGCCTCACTCCAAATGGGGCTCTGCGCTTCTTCCCTCGCTCAACTCCACGCTTACACTAAAGCGCTCTTCCAGCGTTCCTTTCGGCAGCAAAACAGAATCAAGCCTGTTTCTCATCCCAGCCACAAAGTGTGCCCAGCATGAGTGTTGGCACTGCTTCACACTTCCCTTGGCATGCTCTTTACAGCCTCACTCCAAATGGGGCTCTGCGCTTCTTCCCTCGCTCAACTCCACGCTTACACTAAAGCGCGCTTCCAGCGTTCCTTTCGGCAGCAAAACAGAATCAAGCCTCTTTCTCATCCCAGCCACAAAGTGTGCCCAGCATGAGTCTTGGCACTGCTTCACACTTCCCTTGGCATGCTCTTTACAGCCTCACTCCAAATGGGGCTCTGCGCTTCTTCCCTCGCTCAACTCCACGCTTACACTAAAGCGCGCTTCCAGCGTTCCTTTCGGCAGCAAAACAGAATCAAGGCTGTTTCTCATCCCAGCCACAAAGTGTGCCCAGCATGAGTCTTGGCACTGCTTCACACTTCCCTTGGCATGCTCTTTACAGCCTCACTCCAAATGGGGCTCTGCGCTTCTTCCCTCGCTCAACTCCACGCTTACACTAAAGCGCGATTCCAGCGTTGCTTTCGGCAGCAAAACAGAATGAAGCCTGTTTCTCATCCCAGCCACAAAGTGTGCCCAGCATGAGTCTTGGCACTGCTTCACACTTCCCTTGGCATGCTCTTTACAGCCTCACTCCAAATGGGGCTCTGCGCTTCTTCCCTCGCTCAACTCCACGCTTACACTAAAGCGCTCTTCCAGCGTTCCTTTCGGCAGCAAAACAGAATCAAGCCTGTTTCTCATCCCAGCCACAAAGTGTGCCCAGCATGAGTGTTGGCACTGCTTCACACTTCCCTTGGCATGCTCTTTACAGCCTCACTCCAAATGGGGCTCTGCGCTTCTTCCCTCGCTCAACTCCACGCTTACACTAAAGCGCGCTTCCAGCGTTCCTTTCGGCAGCAAAACAGAATCAAGCCTGTTTCTCATCCCAGCCACAAAGTGTGCCCAGCATGAGTCTTGGCACTGCTTCACACTTCCCTTGGCATGCTCTTTACAGCCTCACTCCAAATGGGGCTCTGCGCTTCTTCCCTCGCTCAACTCCACGCTTACACTAAAGCGCGCTTCCAGCGTTCCTTTCGGCAGCAAAACAGAATCAAGGCTGTTTCTCATCCCAGCCACAAAGTGTGCCCAGCATGAGTGTTGGCACTGCTTCACACTTCCCTTGGCATGCTCTTTACAGCCTCACTCCAAATGGGGCTCTCCGCTTCTTCCCTCGCTCAACTCCACGCTTACACTAAAGCGCGATTCCAGCGTTGCTTTCGGCAGCAAAACAGAATCAAGCCTGTTTCTCATCCCAGCCACAAAGTGTGCCCAGCATGAGTCTTGGCACTGCTTCACACTTCCCTTGGCATGCTCTTTACAGCCTCACTCCAAATGGGGCTCTGCGCTTCTTCCCTCGCTCAACTCCACGCTTACACTAAAGCACGCTTCCAGCGTTCCTTTCGGCAGCAAAACAGAATCAAGCCTGATTCTCATCCCAGCCACAAAGTGTGCCCAGCATGAGTGTTGGCACTGCTTCACACTTCCCTTGGCATGCTCTTTACAGCCTCACTCCAAATGGGGCTCTGCGCTTCTTCCCTCGCTCAACTCCACGCTTACACTAAAGCGCGCTTCCAGCGTTCCTTTCGGCAGCAAAACAGAATCATCAAGCCTGTTTCTCATCCCAGCCACAAAGTGTGCCCAGCATGAGTGTTGGCACTGCTTCACACTTCCCTTGGCATGCTCTTTACAGCCTCACTCCAAATGGGGCTCTGCGCTTCTTCCCTCGCTCAACTCCACGCTTACACTAAAGCGCGCTTCCAGCGTTCCTTTCGGCAGCAAAACAGAATCAAGCCTGTTTCTCATCCCAGCCACAAAGTGTGCCCAGCATGAGTCTTGGCACTGCTTCACACTTCCCTTGGCATGCTCTTTACAGCCTCACTCCAAATGGGGCTCTGCGCTTCTTCCCTCGCTCAACTCCACGCTTACACTAAAGCACGCTTCCAGCGTTCCTTTCGGCAGCAAAACAGAATCAAGCCTGTTTCTCATCCCAGCCACAAAGTGTGCCCAGCATGAGTCTTGGCACTGCTTCACACTTCCCTTGGCATGCTCTTTACAGCCTCACTCCAAATGGGGCTCTGCGCTTCTTCCCTCGCTCAACTCCACGCTTACACTAAAGCGCGCTTCCAGCGTTCCTTTCGGCAGCAAAACAGAATCATCAAGCCTGTTTCTCATCCCAGCCACAAAGTGTGCCCAGCATGAGTCTTGGCACTGCTTCACACTTCCCTTGGCATGCTCTTTACAGCCTCACTCCAAATGGGGCTCTGCGCTTCTTCCCTCGCTCAACTCCACGCTTACACTAAAGCGCGCTTCCAGCGTTCCTTTCGGCAGCAAAACAGAATCAAGCCTGTTTCTCATCCCAGCCACAAAGTGTGCCCAGCATGAGTGTTGGCACTGCTTCACACTTCCCTTGGCATGCTCTTTACAGCCTCACTCCAAATGGGGCTCTGCGCTTCTTCCCTCGCTCAACTCCACGCTTACACTAAAGCGCGCTTCCAGCGTTCCTTTCGGCAGCAAAACAGAATCAAGCCTGTTTCTCATCCCAGCCACAAAGTGTGCCCAGCATGAGTGTTGGCACTGCTTCACACTTCCCTTGGCATGCTCTTTACAGCCTCACTCCAAATGGGGCTCTGCGCTTCTTCCCTCGCTCAACTCCACGCTTACACTAAAGCGCGCTTCCAGCGTTCCTTTCGGCAGCAAAACAGAATCAAGCCTCTTTCTCATCCCAGCCACAAAGTGTGCCCAGCATGAGTCTTGGCACTGCTTCACACTTCCCTTGGCATGCTCTTTACAGCCTCACTCCAAATGGGGCTCTGCGCTTCTTCCCTCGCTCAACTCCACGCTTACACTAAAGAGCGCTTCCAGCTCTCCTTTCGGCAGCAAAACAGAATCAAGCCTGTTTCTCATCCCAGCCACAAAGTGTGCCCAGCATGGGTGTGGGCACTGCTTCACACTTCCCTTGGCATGCTCTTTACAGCGTCACTCCAAATGGGGCTCTGCGCTTCTTCCCTCGCTCAACTCCACGCTTACACTAAAGCTCGCTTCCAGCGTTGCTTTCGGCAGCAAAACAGAATCAAGCCTGTTTCTCATCCCAGCCACAAAGTGTGCCCAGCATGAGTGTTGGCACTGCTTCACACTTCCCTTGGCATGCTCTTTACAGCCTCACTCCAAATGGGGCTCTGCGCTTCTTCCCTCGCTCAACTCCACGCTTACACTAAAGCGCGCTTCCAGCGTTCCTTTCGGCAGCAAAACAGAATCAAGCCTGTTTCTCATCCCAGCCACAAAGTGTGCCCAGCATGAGTGTTGGCACTGCTTCACACTTCCCTTGGCATGCTCTTTACAGCCTCACTCCAAATGGGGCTCTGCGCTTCTTCCCTCGCTCAACTCCACGCTTACACTAAAGCGCGCTTCCAGCGTTCCTTTCGGCAGCAAAACAGAATCAAGCCTGTTTCTCATCCCAGCCACAAAGTGTGCCCAGCATGAGTGTTGGCACTGCTTCACACTTCCCTTGGCATGCTCTTTACAGCCTCACTCCAAATGGGGCTCTGCGCTTCTTCCCTCGCTCAACTCCACGCTTACACTAAAGCACGCTTCCAGCGTTCCTTTCGGCAGCAAAACAGAATCAAGCCTGATTCTCATCCCAGCCACAAAGTGTGCCCAGCATGAGTGTTGGCACTGCTTCACACTTCCCTTGGCATGCTCTTTACAGCCTCACTCCAAATGGGGCTCTGCGCTTCTTCCCTCGCTCAACTCCACGCTTACACTAAAGCGCGCTTCCAGCGTTCCTTTCGGCAGCAAAACAGAATCATCAAGCCTGTTTCTCATCCCAGCCACAAAGTGTGCCCAGCATGAGTCTTGGCACTGCTTCACACTTCCCTTGGCATGCTCTTTACAGCCTCACTCCAAATGGGGCTCTGCGCTTCTTCCCTCGCTCAACTCCACGCTTACACTAAAGCGCGCTTCCAGCGTTCCTTTCGGCAGCAAAACAGAATCAAGCCTGATTCTCATCCCAGCCACAAAGTGTGCCCAGCATGAGTCTTGGCACTGCTTCACACTTCCCTTGGCATGCTCTTTACAGCCTCACTCCAAATGGGGCTCTGCGCTTCTTCCCTCGCTCAACTCCACGCTTACACTAAAGCGCGCTTCCAGCTCTCCTTTCGGCAGCAAAACAGAATCAAGGCTGTTTCTCATCCCAGCCACAAAGTGTGCCCAGCATGAGTGTTGGCACTGCTTCACACTTCCCTTGGCATGCTCTTTACAGCCTCACTCCAAATGGGGCTCTGCGCTTCTTCCCTCGCTCAACTCCACGCTTACACTAAAGCGCGCTTCCAGCGTTCCTTTCGGCAGCAAAACAGAATCAAGGCTGATTCTCATCCCAGCCACAAAGTGTGCCCAGCATGAGTGTTGGCACTGCTTCACACTTCCCTTGGCATGTTCTTTACAGCCTCACTCCAAATGGGGCTCTGCGCTTCTTCCCTCGCTCAACTCCACGCTTACACTAAAGCGCGCTTCCAGCGTTCCTTTCAGCAGCAAAACAGAATCAAGCCTGATTCTCATCCCAGCCACAAAGTGTGCCCAGCATGAGTGTTGGCACTGCTTCACACTTCCCTTGGCATGGTCTTTACAGCCTCACTCCAAATGGGGCTCTGCGCTTCTTCCCTCGCTCAACTCCACGCTTACCCTAAAGCGCGCGTCCAGCATTCCTTTCGGCAGCAAAACAGAATCATAAAGGCTGTTTCTCATCCCAGCCACAAAGTGTGCCCAGCATGAGTGTTGGCACTGCTTCACACTTCCCTTGGCATGCTCTTTACAGCCTCACTCCAAATGGGGCTCTGCGCTTCTTCCCTCGCTCAACTCCACGCTTACACTAAAGCGCGCTTCCAGCGTTCCTTTCGGCAGCAAAACAGAATCAAGCCTGATTCTCATCCCAGCCACAAAGTGTGCCCAGCATGAGTGTTGGCACTGCTTCACACTTCCCTTGGCATGCTCTTTACAGCCTCACTCCAAATGGGGCTCTGCGCTTCTTCCCTCGCTCAACTCCAAGCTTACACTAAAGAGCTCTTCCAGCGTTCCTTTCGGCAGCAAAACAGAATCAAGCCTGTTTCTCATCCCAGCCACAAAGTGTGCCCAGCATGAGTCTTGGCACTGCTTCACACTTCCCTTGGCATGCTCTTTACAGCCTCACTCCAAATGGGGCTCTGCGCTTCTTCCCTCGCTCAACTCCACGCTTACACTAAAGCACGCTTCCAGCGTTGCTTTCGGCAGCAAAACAGAATCAAGCCTGTTTCTCATCCCAGCCACAAAGTGTGCCCAGCATGAGTCTTGGCACTGCTTCACACTTCCCTTGGCATGCTCTTTACAGCCTCACTCCAAATGGGGCTCTGCGCTTCTTCCCTCGCTCAACTCCACGCTTACACTAAAGCGCGCTTCCAGCGTTCCTTTCGGCAGCAAAACAGAATCAAGGCTGTTTCTCATCCCAGCCACAAAGTGTGCCCAGCATGAGTGTTGGCACTGCTTCACACTTCCCTTGGCATGCTCTTTACAGCCTCACTCCAAATGGGGCTCTGCGCTTCTTCCCTCGCTCAACTCCACGCTTACACTAAAGCGCGCTTCCAGCGTTCCTTTCGGCAGCAAAACAGAATCAAGCCTGTTTCTCATCCCAGCCACAAAGTGTGCCCAGCATGAGTCTTGGCACTGCTTCACACTTCCCTTGGCATGCTCTTTACAGCCTCACTCCAAATGGGGCTCTGCGCTTCTTCCCTCGCTCAACTCCACGCTTACACTAAAGCGCGCTTCCAGCGTTCCTTTCGGCAGCAAAACAGAATCAAGCCTGATTCTCATCCCAGCCACAAAGTGTGCCCAGCATGAGTCTTGGCACTGCTTCACACTTCCCTTGGCATGCTCTTTACAGCCTCACTCCAAATGGGGCTCTGCGCTTCTTCCCTCGCTCAACTCCACGCTTACACTAAAGCGCGCTTCCAGCTCTCCTTTCGGCAGCAAAACAGAATCAAGGCTGTTTCTCATCCCAGCCACAAAGTGTGCCCAGCATGAGTGTTGGCACTGCTTCACACTTCCCTTGGCATGCTCTTTACAGCCTCACTCCAAATGGGGCTCTGCGCTTCTTCCCTCGCTCAACTCCACGCTTACACTAAAGCGCGCTTCCAGCGTTCCTTTCGGCAGCAAAACAGAATCAAGCCTGATTCTCATCCCAGCCACAAAGTGTGCCCAGCATGAGTGTTGGCACTGCTTCACACTTCCCTTGGCATGTTCTTTACAGCCTCACTCCAAATGGGGCTCTGCGCTTCTTCCCTCGCTCAACTCCACGCTTACACTAAAGCGCGCTTCCAGCGTTCCTTTCAGCAGCAAAACAGAATCAAGCCTGATTCTCATCCCAGCCACAAAGTGTGCCCAGCATGAGTGTTGGCACTGCTTCACACTTCCCTTGGCATGGTCTTTACAGCCTCACTCCAAATGGGGCTCTGCGCTTCTTCCCTCGCTCAACTCCACGCTTACCCTAAAGCGCGCGTCCAGCATTCCTTTCGGCAGCAAAACAGAATCATAAAGGCTGTTTCTCATCCCAGCCACAAAGTGTGCCCAGCATGAGTGTTGGCACTGCTTCACACTTCCCTTGGCATGCTCTTTACAGCCTCACTCCAAATGGGGCTCTGCGCTTCTTCCCTCGCTCAACTCCACGCTTACACTAAAGCGCGCTTCCAGCGTTCCTTTCGGCAGCAAAACAGAATCAAGCCTGATTCTCATCCCAGCCACAAAGTGTGCCCAGCATGAGTGTTGGCACTGCTTCACACTTCCCTTGGCATGCTCTTTACAGCCTCACTCCAAATGGGGCTCTGCGCTTCTTCCCTCGCTCAACTCCAAGCTTACACTAAAGAGCTCTTCCAGCGTTCCTTTCGGCAGCAAAACAGAATCAAGCCTGTTTCTCATCCCAGCCACAAAGTGTGCCCAGCATGAGTGTTGGCACTGCTTCACACTTCCCTTGGCATGCTCTTTACAGCCTCACTCCAAATGGGGCTCTGCGCTTCTTCCCTCGCTCAACTCCACGCTTACACTAAAGCACGCTTCCAGCGTTGCTTTCGGCAGCAAAACAGAATCAAGCCTGTTTCTCATCCCAGCCACAAAGTGTGCCCAGCATGAGTCTTGGCACTGCTTCACACTTCCCTTGGCATGCTCTTTACAGCCTCACTCCAAATGGGGCTCTGCGCTTCTTCCCTCGCTCAACTCCACGCTTACACTAAAGCGCGCTTCCAGCGTTCCTTTCGGCAGCAAAACAGAATCAAGGCTGTTTCTCATCCCAGCCACAAAGTGTGCCCAGCATGAGTGTTGGCACTGCTTCACACTTCCCTTGGCATGCTCTTTACAGCCTCACTCCAAATGGGGCTCTGCGCTTCTTCCCTCGCTCAACTCCACGCTTACACTAAAGCGCGCTTCCAGCGTTCCTTTCGGCAGCAAAACAGAATCAAGCCTGATTCTCATCCCAGCCACAAAGTGTGCCCAGCATGAGTGTTGGCACTGCTTCACACTTCCCTTGGCATGCTCTTTACAGCCTCACTCCAAATGGGGCTCTGCGCTTCTTCCCTCGCTCAACTCCACGCTTACACTAAAGCGCGCTTCCAGCGTTCCTTTCGGCAGCAAAACAGAATCAAGCCTGTTTCTCATCCCAGCCACAAAGTGTGCCCAGCATGAGTCTTGGCACTGCTTCACACTTCCCTTGGCATGCTCTTTACAGCCTCACTCCAAATGGGGCTCTGCGCTTCTTCCCTCGCTCAACTCCACGCTTACACTAAAGCGTGCTTCCAGCGCTCTTTTTGGCAGCAAAACAGAATGAAGCCTGTTTCTCATCCCAGCCACAAAGTGTGCCCAGCATGAGTCTTGGCACTGCTTCACACTTCCCTTGGCATGCTCTTTACAGCCTCACTCCAAATGGGGCTCTGCGCTTCTTCCCTCGCTCAACTCCACGCTTACACTAAAGCGCGCTTCCAGCGTTCCTTTCGGCAGCAAAACAGAATCAAGCCTGATTCTCATCCCAGCCACAAAGTGTGCCCAGCATGAGTGTTGGCACTGCTTCACACTTCCCTTGGCATGCTCTTTACAGCCTCACTCCAAATGGGGCTCTGCGCTTCTTCCCTCGCTCAACTCCACGCTTACACTAAAGCGCGCTTCCAGCGTTCCTTTCGGCAGCAAAACAGAATCAAGGCTGTTTCTCATCCCAGCCACAAAGTGTGCCCAGCATGAGTCTTGGCACTGCTTCACACTTCCCTTGGCATGCTCTTTACAGCCTCACTCCAAATGGGGCTCTGCGCTTCTTCCCTCGCTCAACTCCACGCTTACACTAAAGCACGCTTCCAGCGTTCCTTTCGGCAGCAAAACAGAATCAAGCCTGATTCTCATCCCAGCCACAAAGTGTGCCCAGCATGAGTGTTGGCACTGCTTCACACTTCCCTTGGCATGCTCTTTACAGCCTCACTCCAAATGGGGCTCTGCGCTTCTTCCCTCGCTCAACTCCACGCTTACACTAAAGCGCGCTTCCAGCGTTCCTTTCGGCAGCAAAACAGAATCATCAAGCCTGTTTCTCATCCCAGCCACAAAGTGTGCCCAGCATGAGTCTTGGCACTGCTTCACACTTCCCTTGGCATGCTCTTTACAGCCTCACTCCAAATGGGGCTCTGCGCTTCTTCCCTCGCTCAACTCCACGCTTACACTAAAGCACGCTTCCAGCGTTGCTTTCGGCAGCAAAACAGAATCAAGCCTGTTTCTCATCCCAGCCACAAAGTGTGCCCAGCATGAGTCTTGGCACTGCTTCACACTTCCCTTGGCATGCTCTTTACAGCCTCACTCCAAATGGGGCTCTGCGCTTCTTCCCTCGCTCAACTCCACGCTTACACTAAAGCGCGCTTCCAGCGCTCTTTTTGGCAGCAAAACAGAATGAAGCCTGTTTCTCATCCCAGCCACAAAGTGTGCCCAGCATGAGTGTTGGCACTGCTTCACACTTCCCTTGGCATGCTCTTTACAGCCTCACTCCAAATGGGGCTCTGCGCTTCTTCCCTCGCTCAACTCCACGCTTACACTAAAGCGCGCTTCCAGCGTTCCTTTCGGCAGCAAAACAGAATCAAGCCTGTTTCTCATCCCAGCCACAAAGTGTGCCCAGCATGAGTGTTGGCACTGCTTCACACTTCCCTTGGCATGCTCTTTACAGCCTCACTCCAAATGGGGCTCTGCGCTTCTTCCCTCGCTCAACTCCACGCTTACACTAAAGCGCGCTTCCAGCTCTCCTTTCGGCAGCAAAACAGAATCAAGGCTGTTTCTCATCCCAGCCACAAAGTGTGCCCAGCATGAGTGTTGGCACTGCTTCACACTTCCCTTGGCATGCTCTTTACAGCCTCACTCCAAATGGGGCTCTGCGCTTCTTCCCTCGCTCAACTCCACGCTTACACTAAAGCGCGCTTCCAGCGTTCCTTTCGGCAGCAAAACAGAATCAAGCCTGATTCTCATCCCAGCCACAAAGTGTGCCCAGCATGAGTGTTGGCACTGCTTCACACTTCCCTTGGCATGTTCTTTACAGCCTCACTCCAAATGGGGCTCTGCGCTTCTTCCCTCGCTCAACTCCACGCTTACACTAAAGCTCGCTTCCAGCGTTCCTTTCGGCAGCAAAACAGAATCAAGCCTGATTCTCATCCCAGCCACAAAGTGTGCCCAGCATGAGTGTTGGCACTGCTTCACACTTCCCTTGGCATGCTCTTTACAGCCTCACTCCAAATGGGGCTCTGCGCTTCTTCCCTCGCTCAACTCCACGCTTACCCTAAAGCGCGCTTCCAGCATTCCTTTCGGCAGCAAAACAGAATCATCAAGCCTGTTTCTCATCCCAGCCACAAAGTGTGCCCAGCATGAGTGTTGGCACTGCTTCACACTTCCCTTGGCATGCTCTTTACAGCCTCACTCCAAATGGGGCTCTGCGCTTCTTCCCTCGCTCAACTCCACGCTTACACTAAAGCGCGCTTCCAGCGTTCCTTTCGGCAGCAAAACAGAATCAAGCCTGTTTCTCATCCCAGCCACAAAGTGTGCCCAGCATGAGTCTTGGCACTGCTTCACACTTCCCTTGGCATGCTCTTTACAGCCTCACTCCAAATGGGGCTCTGCGCTTCTTCCCTCGCTCAACTCCACGCTTACACTAAAGAGCTCTTCCAGCGTTCCTTTCGGCAGCAAAACAGAATCAAGGCTGTTTCTCATCCCAGCCACAAAGTGTGCCCAGCATGAGTCTTGGCACTGCTTCACACTTCCCTTGGCATGCTCTTTACAGCCTCACTCCAAATGGGGCTCTGCGCTTCTTCCCTCGCTCAACTCCACGCTTACACTAAAGCACGCTTCCAGCGTTGCTTTCGGCAGCAAAACAGAATCAAGCCTGTTTCTCATCCCAGCCACAAAGTGTGCCCAGCATGAGTGTTGGCACTGCTTCACACTTCCCTTGGCATGCTCTTTACAGCCTCACTCCAAATGGGGCTCTGCGCTTCTTCCCTCGCTCAACTCCACGCTTACACTAAAGCGTGCTTCCAGCGCTCTTTTTGGCAGCAAAACAGAATGAAGCCTGTTTCTCATCCCAGCCACAGAGTGTGCCCAGCATGAGTGTTGGCACTGCTTCACACTTCCCTTGGCATGCTCTTTACAGCCTCACTCCAAATGGGGCTCTGCGCTTCTTCCCTCGCTCAACTCCACGCTTACACTAAAGCGCGCTTCCAGCGTTCCTTTCGGCAGCAAAACAGAATCAAGCCTGTTTCTCATCCCAGCCACAAAGTGTGCCCAGCATGAGTGTTGGCACTGCTTCACACTTCCCTTGGCATGCTCTTTACAGCCTCACTCCAAATGGGGCTCTGCGCTTCTTCCCTCGCTCAACTCCACGCTTACACTAAAGCGCGCTTCCAGCGTTCCTTTCGGCAGCAAAACAGAATCAAGCCTGTTTCTCATCCCAGCCACAAAGTGTGCCCAGCATGAGTCTTGGCACTGCTTCACACTTCCCTTGGCATGCTCTTTACAGCCTCACTCCAAATGGGGCTCTGCGCTTCTTCCCTCGCTCAACTCCACGCTTACACTAAAGCGCGCTTCCAGCGTTCCTTTCGGCAGCAAAACAGAATCAAGGCTGTTTCTCATCCCAGCCACAAAGTGTGCCCAGCATGAGTGTTGGCACTGCTTCACACTTCCCTTGGCATGCTCTTTACAGCCTCACTCCAAATGGGGCTCTGCGCTTCTTCCCTCGCTCAACTCCACGCTTACACTAAAGCGCGCTTCCAGCGTTCCTTTCGGCAGCAAAACAGAATCAAGGCTGTTTCTCATCCCAGCCACAAAGTGTGCCCAGCATGAGTGTTGGCACTGCTTCACACTTCCCTTGGCATGCTCTTTACAGCCTCACTCCAAATGGGGCTCTGCGCTTCTTCCCTCGCTCAACTCCACGCTTACACTAAAGCGCGCTTCCAGCGTTCCTTTCGGCAGCAAAACAGAATCAAGCCTGATTCTCATCCCAGCCACAAAGTGTGCCCAGCATGAGTCTTGGCACTGCTTCACACTTCCCTTGGCATGCTCTTTACAGCCTCACTCCAAATGGGGCTCTGCGCTTCTTCCCTCGCTCAACTCCACGCTTACACTAAAGCGTGCTTCCAGCGCTCTTTTTGGCAGCAAAACAGAATGAAGCCTGTTTCTCATCCCAGCCACAAAGTGTGCCCAGCATGAGTGTTGGCACTGCTTCACACTTCCCTTGGCATGCTCTTTACAGCCTCACTCCAAATGGGGCTCTGCGCTTCTTCCCTCGCTCAACTCCACGCTTACACTAAAGCGCGCTTCCAGCGTTCCTTTCGGCAGCAAAACAGAATCAAGCCTGTTTCTCATCCCAGCCACAAAGTGTGCCCAGCATGAGTGTTGGCACTGCTTCACACTTCCCTTGGCATGCTCTTTACAGCCTCACTCCAAATGGGGCTCTGCGCTTCTTCCCTCGCTCAACTCCACGCTTACACTAAAGCGCGCTTCCAGCGTTCCTTTCGGCAGCAAAACAGAATCAAGCCTGTTTCTCATCCCAGCCACAAAGTGTGCCCAGCATGAGTGTTGGCACTGCTTCACACTTCCCTTGGCATGCTCTTTACAGCCTCACTCCAAATGGGGCTCTGCGCTTCTTCCCTCGCTCAACTCCACGCTTACACTAAAGCGCGCTTCCAGCGTTCCTTTCGGCAGCAAAACAGAATCAAGCCTGTTTCTCATCCCAGCCACAAAGTGTGCCCAGCATGAGTCTTGGCACTGCTTCACACTTCCCTTGGCATGCTCTTTACAGCCTCACTCCAAATGGGGCTCTGCGCTTCTTCCCTCGCTCAACTCCACGCTTACACTAAAGCGCGCTTCCAGCTCTCCTTTCGGCAGCAAAACAGAATCAAGCCTGTTTCTCATCCCAGCCACAAAGTGTGCCCAGCATGGGTGTTGGCACTGCTTCACACTTCCCTTGGCATGCTCTTTACAGCCTCACTCCAAATGGGGCTCTGCGCTTCTTCCCTCGCTCAACTCCACGCTTACACTAAAGCGCGCTTCCAGCGTTCCTTTCGGCAGCAAAACAGAATCAAGCCTGATTCTCATCCCAGCCACAAAGTGTGCCCAGCATGAGTGTTGGCACTGCTTCACACTTCCCTTGGCATGTTCTTTACAGCCTCACTCCAAATGGGGCTCTGCGCTTCTTCCCTCGCTCAACTCCACGCTTACACTAAAGCACGCTTCCAGCGTTCCTTTCGGCAGCAAAACAGAATCATCAAGCCTGTTTCTCATCCCAGCCACAAAGTGTGCCCAGCATGAGTGTTGGCACTGCTTCACACTTCCCTTGGCATGCTCTTTACAGCCTCACTCCAAATGGGGCTCTGCGCTTCTTCCCTCGCTCAACTCCACGCTTACACTAAAGCGCGCTTCCAGCGTTCCTTTCGGCAGCAAAACAGAATCAAGCCTGTTTCTCATCCCAGCCACAAAGTGTGCCCAGCATGAGTGTTGGCACTGCTTCACACTTCCCTTGGCATGCTCTTTACAGCCTCACTCCAAATGGGGCTCTGCGCTTCTTCCCTCGCTCAACTCCACGCTTACACTAAAGCACGCTTCCAGCGTTCCTTTCGGCAGCAAAACAGAATCAAGCCTGATTCTCATCCCAGCCACAAAGTGTGCCCAGCATGAGTGTTGGCACTGCTTCACACTTCCCTTGGCATGCTCTTTACAGCCTCACTCCAAATGGGGCTCTGCGCTTCTTCCCTCGCTCAACTCCACGCTTACCCTAAAGCGCGCTTCCAGCATTCCTTTCGGCAGCAAAACAGAATCATCAAGCCTGTTTCTCATCCCAGCCACAAAGTGTGCCCAGCATGAGTGTTGGCACTGCTTCACACTTCCCTTGGCATGCTCTTTACAGCCTCACTCCAAATGGGGCTCTGCGCTTCTTCCCTCGCTCAACTCCACGCTTACACTAAAGCACGCTTCCAGCGTTCCTTTCGGCAGCAAAACAGAATCAAGCCTGTTTCTCATCCCAGCCACAAAGTGTGCCCAGCATGAGTGTTGGCACTGCTTCACACTTCCCTTGGCATGCTCTTTACAGCCTCACTCCAAATGGGGCTCTGCGCTTCTTCCCTCGCTCAACTCCACGCTTACACTAAAGCGCTCTTCCAGCGTTCCTTTCGGCAGCAAAACAGAATCAAGGCTGTTTCTCATCCCAGCCACAAAGTGTGCCCAGCATGAGTGTTGGCACTGCTTCACACTTCCCTTGGCATGCTCTTTACAGCCTCACTCCAAATGGGGCTCTGCGCTTCTTCCCTCGCTCAACTCCACGCTTACACTAAAGCACGCTTCCAGCGTTGCTTTCGGCAGCAAAACAGAATGAAGCCTGTTTCTCATCCCAGCCACAAAGTGTGCCCAGCATGAGTCTTGGCACTGCTTCACACTTCCCTTGGCATGCTCTTTACAGCCTCACTCCAAATGGGGCTCTGCGCTTCTTCCCTCGCTCAACTCCACGCTTACACTAAAGCGCGCTTCCAGCGTTCCTTTCGGCAGCAAAACAGAATCAAGCCTGATTCTCATCCCAGCCACAAAGTGTGCCCAGCATGAGTGTTGGCACTGCTTCACACTTCCCTTGGCATGCTCTTTACAGCCTCACTCCAAATGGGGCTCTGCGCTTCTTCCCTCGCTCAACTCCACGCTTACACTAAAGCGCGCTTCCAGCGTTCCTTTCGGCAGCAAAACAGAATCAAGGCTGTTTCTCATCCCAGCCACAAAGTGTGCCCAGCATGAGTGTTGGCACTGCTTCACACTTCCCTTGGCATGCTCTTTACAGCCTCACTCCAAATGGGGCTCTGCGCTTCTTCCCTCGCTCAACTCCACGCTTACACTAAAGCGCGCTTCCAGCGTTCCTTTCGGCAGCAAAACAGAATCAAGCCTGATTCTCATCCCAGCCACAAAGTGTGCCCAGCATGAGTGTTGGCACTGCTTCACACTTCCCTTGGCATGCTCTTTACAGCCTCACTCCAAATGGGGCTCTGCGCTTCTTCCCTCGCTCAACTCCACGCTTACACTAAAGCGCGCTTCCAGCGTTCCTTTCGGCAGCAAAACAGAATCATCAAGCCTGTTTCTCATCCCAGCCACAAAGTGTGCCCAGCATGAGTCTTGGCACTGCTTCACACTTCCCTTGGCATGCTCTTTACAGCCTCACTCCAAATGGGGCTCTGCGCTTCTTCCCTCGCTCAACTCCACGCTTACACTAAAGCGCGCTTCCAGCGTTCCTTTCGGCAGCAAAACAGAATCAAGCCTGATTCTCATCCCAGCCACAAAGTGTGCCCAGCATGAGTGTTGGCACTGCTTCACACTTCCCTTGGCATGCTCTTTACAGCCTCACTCCAAATGGGGCTCTGCGCTTCTTCCCTCGCTCAACTCCACGCTTACACTAAAGCGCGCTTCCAGCGTTCCTTTCGGCAGCAAAACAGAATCAAGGCTGTTTCTCATCCCAGCCACAAAGTGTGCCCAGCATGAGTGTTGGCACTGCTTCACACTTCCCTTGGCATGCTCTTTACAGCCTCACTCCAAATGGGGCTCTGCGCTTCTTCCCTCGCTCAACTCCACGCTTACACTAAAGCGCGCTTCCAGCGTTCCTTTCAGCAGCAAAACAGAATCAAGCCTGTTTCTCATCCCAGCCACAAAGTGTGCCCAGCATGAGTGTTGGCACTGCTTCACACTTCCCTTGGCATGCTCTTTACAGCCTCACTCCAAATGGGGCTCTGCACTTCTTCCCTCGCTCAACTCCACGCTTACACTAAAGCGCGCTTCCAGCGTTCCTTTCGGCAGCAAAACAGAATCAAGCCTGATTCTCATCCCAGCCACAAAGTGTGCCCAGCATGAGTGTTGGCACTGCTTCACACTTCCCTTGGCATGCTCTTTACAGCCTCACTCCAAATGGGGCTCTGCGCTTCTTCCCTCGCTCAACTCCACGCTTACACTAAAGCGCGCTTCCAGCGTTCCTTTCGGCAGCAAAACAGAATCAAGCCTGATTCTCATCCCAGCCACAAAGTGTGCCCAGCATGAGTGTTGGCACTGCTTCACACTTCCCTTGGCATGCTCTTTACAGCCTCACTCCAAATGGGGCTCTGCGCTTCTTCCCTCGCTCAACTCCACGCTTACACTAAAGCGCGCTTCCAGTGTTCCTTTCGGCAGCAAAACAGAATCATCAAGCCTGTTTCTCATCCCAGCCACAAAGTGTGCCCAGCATGAGTGTTGGCACTGCTTCACACTTCCCTTGGCATGCTCTTTACAGCCTCACTCCAAATGGGGCTCTGCGCTTCTTCCCTCGCTCAACTCCACGCTTACACTAAAGCGCGCTTCCAGCGTTCCTTTCGGCAGCAAAACAGAATCAAGCCTGATTCTCATCCCAGCCTCAAAGTGTGCCCAGCATGAGTGTTGGCACTGCTTCACACTTCCCTTGGCATGCTCTTTACAGCCTCACTCCAAATGGGGCTCTGCGCTTCTTCCCTCGCTCAACTCCACGCTTACACTAAAGCGCGCTTCCAGCGTTCCTTTCGGCAGCAAAACAGAATCAAGGCTGTTTCTCATCCCAGCCACAAAGTGTGCCCAGCATGAGTCTTGGCACTGCTTCACACTTCCCTTGGCATGCTCTTTACAGCCTCACTCCAAATGGGGCTCTGCGCTTCTTCCCTCGCTCAACTCCACGCTTACACTAAAGCGCGCTTCCAGCGTTCCTTTCAGCAGCAAAACAGAATCAAGCCTGTTTCTCATCCCAGCCACAAAGTGTGCCCAGCATGAGTGTTGGCACTGCTTCACACTTCCCTTGGCATGCTCTTTACAGCCTCACTCCAAATGGGGCTCTGCACTTCTTCCCTCGCTCAACTCCACGCTTACACTAAAGCGCGCTTCCAGCGTTCCTTTCGGCAGCAAAACAGAATCAAGCCTGTTTCTCATCCCAGCCACAAAGTGTGCCCAGCATGAGTGTTGGCACTGCTTCACACTTCCCTTGGCATGCTCTTTACAGCCTCACTCCAAATGGGGCTCTGCGCTTCTTCCCTCGCTCAACTCCACGCTTACACTAAAGCACGCTTCCAGCGTTCCTTTCGGCAGCAAAACAGAATCAAGCCTGATTCTCATCCCAGCCACAAAGTGTGCCCAGCATGAGTGTTGGCACTGCTTCACACTTCCCTTGGCATGCTCTTTACAGCCTCACTCCAAATGGGGCTCTGCGCTTCTTCCCTCGCTCAACTCCACGCTTACCCTAAAGCGCGCTTCCAGCATTCCTTTCGGCAGCAAAACAGAATCATCAAGCCTGTTTCTCATCCCAGCCACAAAGTGTGCCCAGCATGAGTGTTGGCACTGCTTCACACTTCCCTTGGCATGCTCTTTACAGCCTCACTCCAAATGGGGCTCTGCGCTTCTTCCCTCGCTCAACTCCACACTTACACTAAAGCACGCTTCCAGCGTTCCTTTCGGCAGCAAAACAGAATCAAGCCTGTTTCTCATCCCAGCCACAAAGTGTGCCCAGCATGAGTGTTGGCACTGCTTCACACTTCCCTTGGCATGCTCTTTACAGCCTCACTCCAAATGGGGCTCTGCGCTTCTTCCCTCGCTCAACTCCACGCTTACACTAAAGCGCTCTTCCAGCGTTCCTTTCGGCAGCAAAACAGAATCAAGGCTGTTTCTCATCCCAGCCACAAAGTGTGCCCAGCATGAGTGTTGGCACTGCTTCACACTTCCCTTGGCATGCTCTTTACAGCCTCACTCCAAATGGGGCTCTGCGCTTCTTCCCTCGCTCAACTCCACGCTTACACTAAAGCACGCTTCCAGCGTTGCTTTCGGCAGCAAAACAGAATGAAGCCTGTTTCTCATCCCAGCCACAAAGTGTGCCCAGCATGAGTCTTGGCACTGCTTCACACTTCCCTTGGCATGCTCTTTACAGCCTCACTCCAAATGGGGCTCTGCGCTTCTTCCCTCGCTCAACTCCACGCTTACACTAAAGCGCGCTTCCAGCGTTCCTTTCGGCAGCAAAACAGAATCAAGCCTGATTCTCATCCCAGCCACAAAGTGTGCCCAGCATGAGTGTTGGCACTGCTTCACACTTCCCTTGGCATGCTCTTTACAGCCTCACTCCAAATGGGGCTCTGCGCTTCTTCCCTCGCTCAACTCCACGCTTACACTAAAGCGCGCTTCCAGCGTTCCTTTCGGCAGCAAAACAGAATCAAGGCTGTTTCTCATCCCAGCCACAAAGTGTGCCCAGCATGAGTGTTGGCACTGCTTCACACTTCCCTTGGCATGCTCTTTACAGCCTCACTCCAAATGGGGCTCTGCGCTTCTTCCCTCGCTCAACTCCACGCTTACACTAAAGCGCGCTTCCAGCGTTCCTTTCGGCAGCAAAACAGAATCAAGCCTGATTCTCATCCCAGCCACAAAGTGTGCCCAGCATGAGTGTTGGCACTGCTTCACACTTCCCTTGGCATGCTCTTTACAGCCTCACTCCAAATGGGGCTCTGCGCTTCTTCCCTCGCTCAACTCCACGCTTACACTAAAGCGCGCTTCCAGCGTTCCTTTCGGCAGCAAAACAGAATCATCAAGCCTGTTTCTCATCCCAGCCACAAAGTGTGCCCAGCATGAGTCTTGGCACTGCTTCACACTTCCCTTGGCATGCTCTTTACAGCCTCACTCCAAATGGGGCTCTGCGCTTCTTCCCTCGCTCAACTCCACGCTTACACTAAAGCGCGCTTCCAGCGTTCCTTTCGGCAGCAAAACAGAATCAAGCCTGATTCTCATCCCAGCCACAAAGTGTGCCCAGCATGAGTGTTGGCACTGCTTCACACTTCCCTTGGCATGCTCTTTACAGCCTCACTCCAAATGGGGCTCTGCGCTTCTTCCCTCGCTCAACTCCACGCTTACACTAAAGCGCGCTTCCAGCGTTCCTTTCGGCAGCAAAACAGAATCAAGGCTGTTTCTCATCCCAGCCACAAAGTGTGCCCAGCATGAGTGTTGGCACTGCTTCACACTTCCCTTGGCATGCTCTTTACAGCCTCACTCCAAATGGGGCTCTGCGCTTCTTCCCTCGCTCAACTCCACGCTTACACTAAAGCGCGCTTCCAGCGTTCCTTTCAGCAGCAAAACAGAATCAAGCCTGTTTCTCATCCCAGCCACAAAGTGTGCCCAGCATGAGTGTTGGCACTGCTTCACACTTCCCTTGGCATGCTCTTTACAGCCTCACTCCAAATGGGGCTCTGCACTTCTTCCCTCGCTCAACTCCACGCTTACACTAAAGCGCGCTTCCAGCGTTCCTTTCGGCAGCAAAACAGAATCAAGCCTGATTCTCATCCCAGCCACAAAGTGTGCCCAGCATGAGTGTTGGCACTGCTTCACACTTCCCTTGGCATGCTCTTTACAGCCTCACTCCAAATGGGGCTCTGCGCTTCTTCCCTCGCTCAACTCCACGCTTACACTAAAGCGCGCTTCCAGCGTTCCTTTCGGCAGCAAAACAGAATCAAGCCTGATTCTCATCCCAGCCACAAAGTGTGCCCAGCATGAGTGTTGGCACTGCTTCACACTTCCCTTGGCATGCTCTTTACAGCCTCACTCCAAATGGGGCTCTGCGCTTCTTCCCTCGCTCAACTCCACGCTTACACTAAAGCGCGCTTCCAGTGTTCCTTTCGGCAGCAAAACAGAATCATCAAGCCTGTTTCTCATCCCAGCCACAAAGTGTGCCCAGCATGAGTGTTGGCACTGCTTCACACTTCCCTTGGCATGCTCTTTACAGCCTCACTCCAAATGGGGCTCTGCGCTTCTTCCCTCGCTCAACTCCACGCTTACACTAAAGCGCGCTTCCAGCGTTCCTTTCGGCAGCAAAACAGAATCAAGCCTGATTCTCATCCCAGCCTCAAAGTGTGCCCAGCATGAGTGTTGGCACTGCTTCACACTTCCCTTGGCATGCTCTTTACAGCCTCACTCCAAATGGGGCTCTGCGCTTCTTCCCTCGCTCAACTCCACGCTTACACTAAAGCGCGCTTCCAGCGTTCCTTTCGGCAGCAAAACAGAATCAAGGCTGTTTCTCATCCCAGCCACAAAGTGTGCCCAGCATGAGTCTTGGCACTGCTTCACACTTCCCTTGGCATGCTCTTTACAGCCTCACTCCAAATGGGGCTCTGCGCTTCTTCCCTCGCTCAACTCCACGCTTACACTAAAGCGCGCTTCCAGCGTTCCTTTCAGCAGCAAAACAGAATCAAGCCTGTTTCTCATCCCAGCCACAAAGTGTGCCCAGCATGAGTGTTGGCACTGCTTCACACTTCCCTTGGCATGCTCTTTACAGCCTCACTCCAAATGGGGCTCTGCACTTCTTCCCTCGCTCAACTCCACGCTTACACTAAAGCGCGCTTCCAGCGTTCCTTTCGGCAGCAAAACAGAATCAAGCCTGTTTCTCATCCCAGCCACAAAGTGTGCCCAGCATGAGTGTTGGCACTGCTTCACACTTCCCTTGGCATGCTCTTTACAGCCTCACTCCAAATGGGGCTCTGCGCTTCTTCCCTCGCTCAACTCCACGCTTACACTAAAGCGCGCTTCCAGCGTTCCTTTCGGCAGCAAAACAGAATCAAGCCTGATTCTCATCCCAGCCACAAAGTGTGCCCAGCATGAGTGTTGGCACTGCTTCACACTTCCCTTGGCATGTTCTTTACAGCCTCACTCCAAATGGGGCTCTGCGCTTCTTCCCTCGCTCAACTCCACGCTTACACTAAAGCGCGCTTCCAGCGTTCCTTTCGGCAGCAAAACAGAATCAAGCCTGATTCTCATCCCAGCCACAAAGTGTGCCCAGCATGAGTGTTGGCACTGCTTCACACTTCCCTTGGCATGTTCTTTACAGCCTCACTCCAAATGGGGCTCTGCGCTTCTTCCCTCGCTCAACTCCACGCTTACACTAAAGCGCGCTTCCAGCGTTCCTTTCGGCAGCAAAACAGAATCATCAAGCCTGTTTCTCATCCCAGCCACAAAGTGTGCCCAGCATGAGTGTTGGCACTGCTTCACACTTCCCTTGGCATGCTCTTTACAGCCTCACTCCAAATGGGGCTCTGCGCTTCTTCCCTCGCTCAACTCCACGCTTACACTAAAGCGCGCTTCCAGCGTTCCTTTCGGCAGCAAAACAGAATCAAGCCTGTTTCTCATCCCAGCCACAAAGTGTGCCCAGCATGAGTGTTGGCACTGCTTCACACTTCCCTTGGCATGCTCTTTACAGCCTCACTCCAAATGGGGCTCTGCGCTTCTTCCCTCGCTCAACTCCACGCTTACACTAAAGCACGCTTCCAGCGTTCCTTTCGGCAGCAAAACAGAATCAAGCCTGATTCTCATCCCAGCCACAAAGTGTGCCCAGCATGAGTGTTGGCACTGCTTCACACTTCCCTTGGCATGCTCTTTACAGCCTCACTCCAAATGGGGCTCTGCGCTTCTTCCCTCGCTCAACTCCACGCTTACCCTAAAGCGCGCTTCCAGCATTCCTTTCGGCAGCAAAACAGAATCATCAAGCCTGTTTCTCATCCCAGCCACAAAGTGTGCCCAGCATGAGTGTTGGCACTGCTTCACACTTCCCTTGGCATGCTCTTTACAGCCTCACTCCAAATGGGGCTCTGCGCTTCTTCCCTCGCTCAACTCCACACTTACACTAAAGCACGCTTCCAGCGTTCCTTTCGGCAGCAAAACAGAATCAAGCCTGTTTCTCATCCCAGCCACAAAGTGTGCCCAGCATGAGTGTTGGCACTGCTTCACACTTCCCTTGGCATGCTCTTTACAGCCTCACTCCAAATGGGGCTCTGCGCTTCTTCCCTCGCTCAACTCCACGCTTACACTAAAGCGCTCTTCCAGCGTTCCTTTCGGCAGCAAAACAGAATCAAGGCTGTTTCTCATCCCAGCCACAAAGTGTGCCCAGCATGAGTGTTGGCACTGCTTCACACTTCCCTTGGCATGCTCTTTACAGCCTCACTCCAAATGGGGCTCTGCGCTTCTTCCCTCGCTCAACTCCACGCTTACACTAAAGCACGCTTCCAGCGTTGCTTTCGGCAGCAAAACAGAATGAAGCCTGTTTCTCATCCCAGCCACAAAGTGTGCCCAGCATGAGTCTTGGCACTGCTTCACACTTCCCTTGGCATGCTCTTTACAGCCTCACTCCAAATGGGGCTCTGCGCTTCTTCCCTCGCTCAACTCCACGCTTACACTAAAGCGCGCTTCCAGCGTTCCTTTCGGCAGCAAAACAGAATCAAGCCTGATTCTCATCCCAGCCACAAAGTGTGCCCAGCATGAGTGTTGGCACTGCTTCACACTTCCCTTGGCATGCTCTTTACAGCCTCACTCCAAATGGGGCTCTGCGCTTCTTCCCTCGCTCAACTCCACGCTTACACTAAAGCGCGCTTCCAGCGTTCCTTTCGGCAGCAAAACAGAATCAAGGCTGTTTCTCATCCCAGCCACAAAGTGTGCCCAGCATGAGTGTTGGCACTGCTTCACACTTCCCTTGGCATGCTCTTTACAGCCTCACTCCAAATGGGGCTCTGCGCTTCTTCCCTCGCTCAACTCCACGCTTACACTAAAGCGCGCTTCCAGCGTTCCTTTCGGCAGCAAAACAGAATCAAGCCTGATTCTCATCCCAGCCACAAAGTGTGCCCAGCATGAGTGTTGGCACTGCTTCACACTTCCCTTGGCATGCTCTTTACAGCCTCACTCCAAATGGGGCTCTGCGCTTCTTCCCTCGCTCAACTCCACGCTTACACTAAAGCGCGCTTCCAGCGTTCCTTTCGGCAGCAAAACAGAATCATCAAGCCTGTTTCTCATCCCAGCCACAAAGTGTGCCCAGCATGAGTCTTGGCACTGCTTCACACTTCCCTTGGCATGCTCTTTACAGCCTCACTCCAAATGGGGCTCTGCGCTTCTTCCCTCGCTCAACTCCACGCTTACACTAAAGCGCGCTTCCAGCGTTCCTTTCGGCAGCAAAACAGAATCAAGCCTGATTCTCATCCCAGCCACAAAGTGTGCCCAGCATGAGTGTTGGCACTGCTTCACACTTCCCTTGGCATGCTCTTTACAGCCTCACTCCAAATGGGGCTCTGCGCTTCTTCCCTCGCTCAACTCCACGCTTACACTAAAGCGCGCTTCCAGCGTTCCTTTCGGCAGCAAAACAGAATCAAGGCTGTTTCTCATCCCAGCCACAAAGTGTGCCCAGCATGAGTGTTGGCACTGCTTCACACTTCCCTTGGCATGCTCTTTACAGCCTCACTCCAAATGGGGCTCTGCGCTTCTTCCCTCGCTCAACTCCACGCTTACACTAAAGCGCGCTTCCAGCGTTCCTTTCAGCAGCAAAACAGAATCAAGCCTGTTTCTCATCCCAGCCACAAAGTGTGCCCAGCATGAGTGTTGGCACTGCTTCACACTTCCCTTGGCATGCTCTTTACAGCCTCACTCCAAATGGGGCTCTGCACTTCTTCCCTCGCTCAACTCCACGCTTACACTAAAGCACGCTTCCAGCGTTCCTTTCGGCAGCAAAACAGAATCAAGCCTGATTCTCATCCCAGCCACAAAGTGTGCCCAGCATGAGTGTTGGCACTGCTTCACACTTCCCTTGGCATGCTCTTTACAGCCTCACTCCAAATGGGGCTCTGCGCTTCTTCCCTCGCTCAACTCCACGCTTACACTAAAGCGCGCTTCCAGCGTTCCTTTCGGCAGCAAAACAGAATCAAGCCTGATTCTCATCCCAGCCACAAAGTGTGCCCAGCATGAGTGTTGGCACTGCTTCACACTTCCCTTGGCATGCTCTTTACAGCCTCACTCCAAATGGGGCTCTGCGCTTCTTCCCTCGCTCAACTCCACGCTTACACTAAAGCGCGCTTCCAGTGTTCCTTTCGGCAGCAAAACAGAATCATCAAGCCTGTTTCTCATCCCAGCCACAAAGTGTGCCCAGCATGAGTGTTGGCACTGCTTCACACTTCCCTTGGCATGCTCTTTACAGCCTCACTCCAAATGGGGCTCTGCGCTTCTTCCCTCGCTCAACTCCACGCTTACACTAAAGCGCGCTTCCAGCGTTCCTTTCGGCAGCAAAACAGAATCAAGCCTGATTCTCATCCCAGCCTCAAAGTGTGCCCAGCATGAGTGTTGGCACTGCTTCACACTTCCCTTGGCATGCTCTTTACAGCCTCACTCCAAATGGGGCTCTGCGCTTCTTCCCTCGCTCAACTCCACGCTTACACTAAAGCGCGCTTCCAGCGTTCCTTTCGGCAGCAAAACAGAATCAAGGCTGTTTCTCATCCCAGCCACAAAGTGTGCCCAGCATGAGTCTTGGCACTGCTTCACACTTCCCTTGGCATGCTCTTTACAGCCTCACTCCAAATGGGGCTCTGCGCTTCTTCCCTCGCTCAACTCCACGCTTACACTAAAGCGCGCTTCCAGCGTTCCTTTCAGCAGCAAAACAGAATCAAGCCTGTTTCTCATCCCAGCCACAAAGTGTGCCCAGCATGAGTGTTGGCACTGCTTCACACTTCCCTTGGCATGCTCTTTACAGCCTCACTCCAAATGGGGCTCTGCACTTCTTCCCTCGCTCAACTCCACGCTTACACTAAAGCGCGCTTCCAGCGTTCCTTTCGGCAGCAAAACAGAATCAAGCCTGTTTCTCATCCCAGCCACAAAGTGTGCCCAGCATGAGTGTTGGCACTGCTTCACACTTCCCTTGGCATGCTCTTTACAGCCTCACTCCAAATGGGGCTCTGCGCTTCTTCCCTCGCTCAACTCCACGCTTACACTAAAGCGCGCTTCCAGCGTTCCTTTCGGCAGCAAAACAGAATCAAGCCTGTTTCTCATCCCAGCCACAAAGTGTGCCCAGCATGAGTCTTGGCACTGCTTCAAACTTCCCTTGGCATGCTCTTTACAGCCTCACTCCAAATGGGGCTCTGCGCTTCTTCCCTCGCTCAACTCCACGCTTACACTAAAGCGCGCTTCCAGCGTTCCTTTTGGCAGCAAAACAGAATCATCAAGCCTGTTTCTCATCCCAGCCACAAAGTGTGCCCAGCATGAGTATTGGCACTGCTTCACACTTCCCTTGGCATGCTCTTTACAGCCTCACTCCAAATGGGGCTCTGCGCTTCTTCCCTCGCTCAACTCCACGCTTACACTAAAGCGCTCTTCCAGCGTTGCTTTCGGCAGCAAAACAGAATCAAGCCTGTTTCTCATCCCAGCCACAAAGTGTGCCCAGCATGAGTCTTGGCACTGCTTCACACTTCCCTTGGCATGCTCTTTACAGCCTCACTCCAAATGGGGCTCTGCGCTTCTTCCCTCGCTCAACTCCACGCTTACACTAAAGCGCGCTTCCAGCGTTCCTTTCGGCAGCAAAACAGATTCAAGCCTGTTTCTCATCCCAGCCACAAAGTGTGCCCAGCATGAGTCTTGGCACTGCTTCACACTTCCCTTGGCATGCTCTTTACAGCCTCACTCCAAATGGGGCTCTGCGCTTCTTCCCTCGCTCAACTCCACGCTTACACTAAAGCGCGCTTCCATCGTTCCTTTCGGCAGCAAAACAGAATCAAGCCTGATTCTCATCCCAGCCACAAAGTGTGCCCAGCATGAGTGTTGGCACTGCTTCACACTTCCCTTGGCATGCTCTTTACAGCCTCACTCCAAATGGGGCTCTGCGCTTCTTCCCTCGCTCAACTCCACGCTTACACTAAAGCGCGCTTCCAGTGTTCCTTTCGGCAGCAAAACAGAATCATCAAGCCTGTTTCTCATCCCAGCCACGAAGTGTGCCCAGCATGAGTGTTGGCACTGCTTCACACTTCCCTTGGCATGCTCTTTACAGCCTCACTCCAAATGGGGCTCTGCGCTTCTTCCCTCGCTCAACTCCACGCTTACACTAAAGCGCGCTTCCAGCGTTCCTTTCGGCAGCAAAACAGAATCAAGCCTGATTCTCATCCCAGCCTCAAAGTGTGCCCAGCATGAGTGTTGGCACTGCTTCACACTTCCCTTGGCATGCTCTTTACAGCCTCACTCCAAATGGGGCTCTGCGCTTCTTCCCTCGCTCAACTCCACGCTTACACTAAAGCGCGCTTCCAGCGTTCCTTTCGGCAGCAAAACAGAATCAAGGCTGTTTCTCATCCCAGCCACAAAGTGTGCCCAGCATGAGTCTTGGCACTGCTTCACACTTCCCTTGGCATGCTCTTTACAGCCTCACTCCAAATGGGGCTCTGCGCTTCTTCCCTCGCTCAACTCCACGCTTACACTAAAGCGCGCTTCCAGCGTTCCTTTCAGCAGCAAAACAGAATCAAGCCTGTTTCTCATCCCAGCCACAAAGTGTGCCCAGCATGAGTGTTGGCACTGCTTCACACTTCCCTTGGCATGCTCTTTACAGCCTCACTCCAAATGGGGCTCTGCACTTCTTCCCTCGCTCAACTCCACGCTTACACTAAAGCGCGCTTCCAGCGTTCCTTTCGGCAGCAAAACAGAATCAAGCCTGTTTCTCATCCCAGCCACAAAGTGTGCCCAGCATGAGTGTTGGCACTGCTTCACACTTCCCTTGGCATGCTCTTTACAGCCTCACTCCAAATGGGGCTCTGCGCTTCTTCCCTCGCTCAACTCCACGCTTACACTAAAGCGCGCTTCCAGCGTTCCTTTCGGCAGCAAAACAGAATCAAGCCTGTTTCTCATCCCAGCCACAAAGTGTGCCCAGCATGAGTCTTGGCACTGCTTCACACTTCCCTTGGCATGCTCTTTACAGCCTCACTCCAAATGGGGCTCTGCGCTTCTTCCCTCGCTCAACTCCACGCTTACACTAAAGCGCTCTTCCAGCGTTGCTTTCGGCAGCAAAACAGAATCAAGGCTGTTTCTCATCCCAGCCACAAAGTGTGCCCAGCATGAGTCTTGGCACTGCTTCACACTTCCCTTGGCATGCTCTTTACAGCCTCACTCCAAATGGGGCTCTGCGCTTCTTCCCTCGCTCAACTCCACGCTTACACTAAAGCGCGCTTCCAGCGTTCCTTTCGGCAGCAAAACAGATTCAAGCCTGTTTCTCATCCCAGCCACAAAGTGTGCCCAGCATGAGTCTTGGCACTGCTTCACACTTCCCTTGGCATGCTCTTTACAGCCTCACTCCAAATGGGGCTCTGCGCTTCTTCCCTCGCTCAACTCCACGCTTACACTAAAGCACGCTTCCAGCGTTCCTTTCGGCAGCAAAACAGAATCAAGGCTGTTACTCATCCCAGCCACAAAGTGTGCCAGGCATGAGTGTTGGCACTGCTTCACACTTCCCTTGGCATGCTCTTTACAGCCTCACTCCAAATGGGGCTCTGCGCTTCTTCCCTCGCTCAACTCCACGCTTACACTAAAGCGCGCTTACAGCATTGCTTTCGGCAGCACAACAGAATCAAGCCTGTTTCTCATCCCAGCCACAAAGTGTGCCCAGCATGGGTGTTGGCACTGCTTCACACTTCCCTTGGCATGCTCTTTACAGCCTCACTCCAAATGGGGCTCTGCGCTTCTTCCCTCGCTGAACTCCACGCTTACACTAAAGCGCTCTTCCAGCGTTCCTTTCGGCAGCAAAACAGAATCAAGCCTGTTTCTCATCCCAGCCACAAAGTGTGCCCAGCATGAGTGTTGGCACTGCTTCACACTTCCCTTGGCATGCTCTTTACAGCCTCACTCCAAATGGGGCTCTGCGCTTCTTCCCTCGCTCAACTCCACGCTTACACTAAAGCACGCTTCCAGCGTTGCTTTCGGCAGCAAAACAGAATCAAGCCTGTTTCTCATCCCAGCCACAAAGTGTGCCCAGCATGAGTCTTGGCACTGCTTCACACTTCCCTTGGCATGCTCTTTACAGCCTCACTCCAAATGGGGCTCTGCGCTTCTTCCCTCGCTCAACTCCACGCTTACACTAAAGCGCGCTTCCAGCGTTCCTTTCGGCAGCAAAACAGAATCAAGCCTGATTCTCATCCCAGCCACAAAGTGTGCCCAGCATGAGTGTTGGCACTGCTTCACACTTCCCTTGGCATGCTCTTTACAGCCTCACTCCAAATGGGGCTCTGCGCTTCTTCCCTCGCTCAACTCCACGCTTACACTAAAGCACGCTTCCAGCGTTGCTTTCGGCAGCAAAACAGAATGAAGCCTGTTTCTCATCCCAGCCACAAAGTGTGCCCAGCATGAGTCTTGGCACTGCTTCACACTTCCCTTGGCATGCTCTTTACAGCCTCACTCCAAATGGGGCTCTGCGCTTCTTCCCTCGCTCAACTCCACGCTTACACTAAAGCGCGCTTCCAGCGTTCCTTTCGGCAGCAAAACAGAATCAAGCCTGATTCTCATCCCAGCCACAAAGTGTGCCCAGCATGAGTGTTGGCACTGCTTCACACTTCCCTTGGCATGCTCTTTACAGCCTCACTCCAAATGGGGCTCTGCGCTTCTTCCCTCGCTCAACTCCACGCTTACACTAAAGCGCGCTTCCAGCGTTCCTTTCGGCAGCAAAACAGAATCAAGGCTGTTTCTCATCCCAGCCACAAAGTGTGCCCAGCATGAGTGTTGGCACTGCTTCACACTTCCCTTGGCATGCTCTTTACAGCCTCACTCCAAATGGGGCTCTGCGCTTCTTCCCTCGCTCAACTCCACGCTTACACTAAAGCGCGCTTCCAGCGTTCCTTTCGGCAGCAAAACAGAATCAAGCCTGTTTCTCATCCCAGCCACAAAGTGTGCCCAGCATGAGTGTTGGCACTGCTTCACACTTCCCTTGGCATGCTCTTTACAGCCTCACTCCAAATGGGGCTCTGCGCTTCTTCCCTCGCTCAACTCCACGCTTACACTAAAGCGCGCTTCCAGCGTTCCTTTCGGCAGCAAAACAGAATCATCAAGCCTGTTACTCATCCCAGCCACAAAGTGTGCCCAGCATGAGTCTTGGCACTGCTTCACACTTCCCTTGGCATGCTCTTTACAGCCTCACTCCAAATGGGGCTCTGCGCTTCTTCCCTCGCTCAACTCCACGCTTACACTAAAGCGCGCTTCCAGCGTTCCTTTCGGCAGCAAAACAGAATCAAGCCTGATTCTCATCCCAGCCACAAAGTGTGCCCAGCATGAGTGTTGGCACTGCTTCACACTTCCCTTGGCATGCTCTTTACAGCCTCACTCCAAATGGGGCTCTGCGCTTCTTCCCTCGCTCAACTCCACGCTTACACTAAAGCGCGCTTCCAGCGTTCCTTTCGGCAGCAAAACAGAATCAAGGCTGTTTCTCATCCCAGCCACAAAGTGTGCCCAGCATGAGTGTTGGCACTGCTTCACACTTCCCTTGGCATGCTCTTTACAGCCTCACTCCAAATGGGGCTCTGCGCTTCTTCCCTCGCTCAACTCCACGCTTACACTAAAGCGCGCTTCCAGCGTTCCTTTCAGCAGCAAAACAGAATCAAGCCTGTTTCTCATCCCAGCCACAAAGTGTGCCCAGCATGAGTGTTGGCACTGCTTCACACTTCCCTTGGCATGCTCTTTACAGCCTCACTCCAAATGGGGCTCTGCACTTCTTCCCTCGCTCAACTCCACGCTTACACTAAAGCACGCTTCCAGCGTTCCTTTCGGCAGCAAAACAGAATCAAGCCTGATTCTCATCCCAGCCACAAAGTGTGCCCAGCATGAGTGTTGGCACTGCTTCACACTTCCCTTGGCATGCTCTTTACAGCCTCACTCCAAATGGGGCTCTGCGCTTCTTCCCTCGCTCAACTCCACGCTTACACTAAAGCGCGCTTCCAGCGTTCCTTTCGGCAGCAAAACAGAATCAAGCCTGATTCTCATCCCAGCCACAAAGTGTGCCCAGCATGAGTGTTGGCACTGCTTCACACTTCCCTTGGCATGCTCTTTACAGCCTCACTCCAAATGGGGCTCTGCGCTTCTTCCCTCGCTCAACTCCACGCTTACACTAAAGCGCGCTTCCAGTGTTCCTTTCAGCAGCAAAACAGAATCATCAAGCCTGTTTCTCATCCCAGCCACAAAGTGTGCCCAGCATGAGTGTTGGCACTGCTTCACACTTCCCTTGGCATGCTCTTTACAGCCTCACTCCAAATGGGGCTCTGCGCTTCTTCCCTCGCTCAACTCCACGCTTACACTAAAGCGCGCTTCCAGCGTTCCTTTCGGCAGCAAAACAGAATCAAGCCTGATTCTCATCCCAGCCTCAAAGTGTGCCCAGCATGAGTGTTGGCACTGCTTCACACTTCCCTTGGCATGCTCTTTACAGCCTCACTCCAAATGGGGCTCTGCGCTTCTTCCCTCGCTCAACTCCACGCTTACACTAAAGCGCGCTTCCAGCGTTCCTTTCGGCAGCAAAACAGAATCAAGGCTGTTTCTCATCCCAGCCACAAAGTGTGCCCAGCATGAGTCTTGGCACTGCTTCACACTTCCCTTGGCATGCTCTTTACAGCCTCACTCCAAATGGGGCTCTGCGCTTCTTCCCTCGCTCAACTCCACGCTTACACTAAAGCGCGCTTCCAGCGTTCCTTTCAGCAGCAAAACAGAATCAAGCCTGTTTCTCATCCCAGCCACAAAGTGTGCCCAGCATGAGTGTTGGCACTGCTTCACACTTCCCTTGGCATGCTCTTTACAGCCTCACTCCAAATGGGGCTCTGCACTTCTTCCCTCGCTCAACTCCACGCTTACACTAAAGCGCGCTTCCAGCGTTCCTTTCGGCAGCAAAACAGAATCAAGCCTGTTTCTCATCCCAGCCACAAAGTGTGCCCAGCATGAGTGTTGGCACTGCTTCACACTTCCCTTGGCATGCTCTTTACAGCCTCACTCCAAATGGGGCTCTGCGCTTCTTCCCTCGCTCAACTCCACGCTTACACTAAAGCGCGCTTCCAGCGTTCTTTCGGCAGCAAAACAGAATCAAGCCTGTTTCTCATCCCAGCCACAAAGTGTGCCCAGCATGAGTCTTGGCACTGCTTCAAACTTCCCTTGGCATGCTCTTTACAGCCTCACTCCAAATGGGGCTCTGCGCTTCTTCCCTCGCTCAACTCCACGCTTACACTAAAGCGCGCTTCCAGCGTTCCTTTTGGCAGCAAAACAGAATCATCAAGCCTGTTTCTCATCCCAGCCACAAAGTGTGCCAGCATGAGTATTGGCACTGCTTCACACTTCCCTTGGCATGCTCTTTACAGCCTCACTCCAAATGGGGCTCTGCGCTTCTTCCCTCGCTCAACTCCACGCTTACACTAAAGCGCTCTTCCAGCGTTGCTTTCGGCAGCAAAACAGAATCAAGCCTGTTTCTCATCCCAGCCACAAAGTGTGCCCAGCATGAGTCTTGGCACTGCTTCACACTTCCCTTGGCATGCTCTTTACAGCCTCACTCCAAATGGGGCTCTGCGCTTCTTCCCTCGCTCAACTCCACGCTTACACTAAAGCGCGCTTCCAGCGTTCCTTTCGGCAGCAAAACAGAATCAAGCCTGTTTCTCATCCCAGCCACAAAGTGTGCCCAGCATGAGTGTTGGCACTGCTTCACACTTCCCTTGGCATGCTCTTTACAGCCTCACTCCAAATGGGGCTCTGCGCTTCTTCCCTCGCTCAACTCCACGCTTACACTAAAGCACGCTTCCATCGTTCCTTTCGGCAGCAAAACAGAATCAAGCCTGATTCTCATCCCAGCCACAAAGTGTGCCCAGCATGAGTGTTGGCACTGCTTCACACTTCCCTTGGCATGCTCTTTACAGCCTCACTCCAAATGGGGCTCTGCGCTTCTTCCCTCGCTCAACTCCACGCTTACACTAAAGCGCGCTTCCAGCGTTCCTTTCGGCAGCAAAACAGAATCATCAAGCCTGTTTCTCATCCCAGCCACAAAGTGTGCCCAGCATGAGTGTTGGCACTGCTTCACACTTCCCTTGGCATGCTCTTTACAGCCTCACTCCAAATGGGGCTCTGCGCTTCTTCCCTCGCTCAACTCCACGCTTACACTAAAGCGCGCTTCCAGCGTTCCTTTCGGCAGCAAAACAGAATCAAGCCTGATTCTCATCCCAGCCTCAAAGTGTGCCCAGCATGAGTGTTGGCACTGCTTCACACTTCCCTTGGCATGCTCTTTACA